>NC_133138.1:8033385-8347385 GCF_048418815.1 Hemitrygon akajei | reverse complement strand
ATAGAAGTTTATTAGACAGAAGCTACTGGGACCCGGCATCCAGTGTTAGTTCTTTGAAAGAACAATCGCACACCACTGCAGTTTTAATTTGTCTCAGTTATCTGTCCAGTTCCATGTTAAACTGGGTCAAATAACTTAATTCAAGTCTTGGGCCTCTAATCTTAGGCTATGCCCTCTGATCTTAGACTCGCCCGTCACAGGAAACATCCTCTTCATATGCACTCCCTCTAGGCCTTTCAATATTTGATAGATTTCAGTGAGATTCCCCCCTCATTCACCTAAACTCCAGCAAGCACAGACCCAGACATATCAAATGCACCAAGTACATTAACCCTTTCATTCCCAGGATCATTCTCATAAACTTCCTCTAACGGTGGTACATTCTTTCTTAGCTATGAGGCCCAAAATCCGCAACAATCCAAATGAAGCCTGACCAATGCATTATAAAACTTCAAATTACATCCTTGCTCTTACATTCCAATCCCCTTGAAATGAACACTAACATTGCATTGTCTTCCTTACCACAGACTCATCCTGCAAGTTAACCTTCAGGGAACCCTACGTAAGGACTCCCAAGTCCCTTTGCACATCTGATTTCTGAATTTGCTCCCCATCTAGAAAATAATCTATGCATTTATTCCTTCTACCAAAGTGCATGATCACACATTTCCCTACACTGCATTCCATCTGCCACTTCTGCAACCATCCTCCTTATCAGTCCAAGTAAGTTGTTCTGCAGACTCCCTGCTTCCTTAACACTACCTGTCCCTCCACCTGTCTTTGTATCATCTGCAAAGCCATCATTTTCATAATCATTGGCATATAACGTAAAAAGAAGTGGTCCCAACCCTGACCCGTGTGGAACACCACCAGTTATCAGCAGCTAACGAGAAAAAGGTCTTTAATCCCACTCTTTACCTCCAGCTGGTCAGCCGATCTTTTGTCCATGCTAGTACCTTTTCTCTAGTAGCATGACCTCTTTATCTTGTTATGCAGCCTCTTGACAAAGCCCTTGAGAAAATCCAAATAAACAGGATCCACTGAATCTCATTTGTCTATGCTGCTGGTTATTTCCTCAAAGGGCAACATTTCCCCTTAAGGAAACCATGTTGACCAGCCTATTTGATAATGTGCCTCCAAATGCCCCCAAACTTCATCCTTATTAATGGACTGGATAGGTCAATTATAGGGTAACTGACATATAATTTCCTGTCTTTTTCCCCCGTCCTGCAAGGTTGGAGTGACAGTTTCAGTTTTCCAGTCCTACAGAACATGGAGTGATCAATACTAATGCCTCCACAGTCTCTTCAACTATCTCTAATGAACCTGGGGTGTGTTACATCAGGTCCAGGTGACTTATCTACCTTCAGATCTTTCAGCTTCCCAAGCACTTTCTCCTTATTATAGCAACAGCACTTGCTACTGCACCCTGACATCTGCATGCTGTTGGCGTCTTTCACAGTGAAGACTGATGCAAAATAATTATTCAGTTCGACCACCATTTCTTTATCTTTACGACCACCTCTCCAGTGTCACCTTCCAGTGGTTTGACATCCTCTTCAATATTATTGACGAGCTTACCTTCATATTTCATCGTTTTCCTTCTTATTGCTTTTTTAGCTGCTATGTGTTGGTTTTAAAATCTCAGACTCAAAATCAGTTTTAATATCACTGGCATATCTTGAGAAATTTGGGGTTATTCAGCAGCAGTACATTGCAATACATAATAATAAAAAAACTGTAATTTACAGATTTAAAAAGTTAAGTTAAATATATAGTGCAAGAAGAGAAAAAAAAGGCAGAGAGGCTGTGTTCATGGGTTCAATGTCCATTCAGAAATCTAATTGTTGTGCAGAAGAAGCTATTGCTGAATCGTTGAGTGTGTGCCTTCAGGCTCCTGTACCTCCTCCCTGTTGGTAGCATTGAGAAGAGGGCATGTCCTGGGTGATGTGGGTCCTTAATGATGGATGGCACCTTCTTCAGGGTGGCAGGGTTTGCAAGACATTACTTCCTACAAAGCAAAACACAAAAGCATGAATGGCAGCAAAGTTTCACTACCAGATAAACTCAACGCCTTCTATGCCCACTTTGAAAGGGAGAACACAACTACAGCTGTCAAGCTCCCTGCTACACCTGATGACCCTGTGATCTCCATCTCAGAGGCCGATGTTAGGCTGTCTTTAAAGAGAGTGAACTCTCGCAAGGTGGAAGGTCCCGATGGAGTACCTGGTAAGGCTCTGAATACCTGTGCCAACCACCCAGTGGGAGTATTCAAGGACATTTTCAACCTCTCACTGCTATGGGTAGAAGTTCCCACTTGCTTCAAAAAGAGAACAATTATACCATTGCCTAAGTAGAATAATGTGAGCTGCCTTAATTGCCCAGTAGCACTAACATCTACAGTAATGAAATGCTTTGAGAGGTTAGTCATGACTAGACTGAACTCCTTCCTCAGCAAGAAGCTGGACCCATTGCAATTTGCCTATCGCCACAATAGGTCAACGGCAGATGCAATCTTAATGGCTCTCCACACGGCTTTAGACCATAGCTCAGCATTTAATACCATCATTCCCACAATCCTGATTGAGATGTTGCAGAACCTGGGCCACTGTACCTCTCTCTGCAATTGGATCCTCGACTTCCTAACTAGAAGACCACAATCTGTGCTGGTTGGTAATAATATCTCCTCCTCGCTGACGATGAACACTGGTGCACCTCAGGGGTGTGTGCTTAGCCCACTGCTCTATTCTCTATATGCACATGACTGTGTGGCTAGGCATAGCTCAAGTACCATCTATAAATTTGCTGATGATACAACCATTGTTGGTAGAATCTCAGGTGGTGACGAGAGGGCGTACAGGAGTGAGATATGCCAACTAGTGGAATGGTGCCGCAGCAACAACCTGGCACTCAACATCAGTAAGGCGAAAGAGCTGATTGTGAACTTCAGGAAGGGTAAGACAAAGGAACATATACCAATCCTCAGAGGGATCAGAAGTGGAGAGAGTGAGCAGCTTCAAGTTCCTGGGTGTCAAGATCTCTGAGGATCTAACCTGGTCCCAACATATTGATGTAGTTATAAAGAAGGCAAGACAGTGGCTATACTTCACTAGGAATTTGAAGAGATTTGGCATGTCAACAAGTACACTCAAAAACTTCTTTAGATTTACTGTGGAGAGCATTCTGACAGGCTGCATCACTGTTTGGTATGGAGGGGCTACTGCACAGGACTGAAAGAAGCTGCAGAAGGTTGTAAATCTAGTCAGCTCCATCTTGGGTACTAGCCTACGAAGTACCCAGGACATCTTCAGGGAATGGTGTCTCAGAAAGGCAGTGTCCATTATTAAGAACCTCCAGCACCCAGGGCGTGCCCTTTTCTCACTGTTACCATCAGGAAGGAGATACAGAAGCCTGAAGACACACGCAGCAATTCAGGAACAGCTTCTTCCCCTCAGCCCTCCGTTTCCTAAATGGACTTTGAACTCATGAACACTACCTCACTTTTTTAAAATATACAGTATTTCTGTTTTTGCACATTTTTAATTTTTTCTATATACTTATACTGTAATTGATTATTGATTTGTTATTATTTTTATTATTATTACTGTTTTTATTTTGTTTTTTTTCCTCTATATTATGTATCGCATTGAACTGGTGCTGCTAAGTTAACAAATTTCAAGTCACATGGCAGTGATAATAAACCTGATTCTGATGACCAGGCTTGAATGTCATAGATCTAGCCCTCAGCAGTCTATGAATCTCCTGTTTCATGCACGGCTTTAATTCAGGTATATATGGTATGTTTTCATAGGCACACTCTCATCCACATAGGTTTCTGTGAAGTCAGTGACAACTGTGGCATATTCATTCAGATTCGAAGATGAATCCATGAACACCGTAAAGTCCACTGACTCAAAGCAGTCTTGTAAGCTCTCCTCTTCCTCCCTTGTCCATATCTTCTTGATCCTCTCTAATGGTGCTGCAGTCTTCAGTCTCTGCCTGTAGTCAGGGAGTAGAAGTAAAGCCAGGTGACCAGACTTTCCAAAATGTGTGCATGGGATGGCATGGTAAACACTCATAGTAGTTTAACAGTGGTTCAGTGTGTTGGCTCCTCTGGTTTCACATGTAATACATTGGTAATAATTATTTAGGGATGTTTTTAAGCAGAGCTGATTGAAATCCCCAAAAATGATTGGGAAGGCATCAGCGTGTCCTGTTTCATGCCCATAGATGATGTCGCTCAGTTCATCTAGATCCAGGTGTCCCCAACCAGGGGTCCGTGGACTCCTTGCTTAATGGTATTGGTCTATGGTATAGAAAAGTTGGGAACCCCTGATCTAGAGTTTGATTGATACGGGCCTGAGGTGGAATATACACCGCTACCAAGATGACGGCTGAAAACACCCGTAGCAGATAAAATGGGCAGAATTTGATTGTTAGATGTTCCAGGTCGAGTGAGCAGGACTGACACAAAAACCGGCATGTTTAGGCACCGCGAGGAGTTAATCATAAAGCCTCCTCTGCCTTTGAAAAACTCAGCAGTCCTATCTTGGTGGTGAATCATGAAGCTAGTGAGCTGTACAACTGCATCTGGAATGGTGGGGGATAACCAAGATTCTGTAAGCTCCCATTCCTCTAGAGTCACACCAATTTTTGCTGTACTGTATGTCCCCTTTTTTCCTTGTATGCTGTCTTTGATGTCTGTTGTTAGCCATGGTTGCCTCATCCTTCCTCTAGAATGCTTCTTTTCTTTGGGATAAACTAATCCTGCATCTTCTGAATTATTCTCAGAAACACCAGCTATTGCTGCTCTTCTATCATCCCGATAGTGTCCCCTTCCAATCAACTTTGGCCAACTCCTCTCTCATATCTCTGTAATTTCCTTTACTTTAATACCAAAACATCTGATTTTATCTTCTCCCCCCATACTGTAGAGTGAATTCTATTCATACTATGATCACTGCCTCCTAAAGGTCCCTTTACCTTAAGCTTCCTAATCAAATCTAATTTATTACACAACACCCAATGAGGAATTGCCTTTTCCCTAGTAAGCTTGACCACAAGCTGCTCTACCTAGTCACCTCATGGGCATTCTACAAATTCCTTCTTTTGGGATCAGGCACCAACCTAATTTTCCCAACCTACCTGCATATTGAAATCCTCCAACACCATCATGAAGATGGTGACTTGGCAGTAGGCTATCCACCCAGGCCGATTCAGCAATACTTACATCTGCAAATAGGTTGTTCCATTTTAGGAGAACTAGAAAAGGCATTACAGATCTTAAGAAGTAGAAGAAGTATTCCCAACTCAATTGACCTGGAAAGATGGGTGAGCAATAGACAAAATATGAAAGCCATTAATCAAATCTATGAACATGCAAATAGGAGAGATGGGACAGGAGAGGGGATGGTGTCTGGATCCAAATGTGTACATTACAGTTGTAGAATTTTTTTTTTATTTCCCAGTTACAACAGGTGTATTGTGTCACATGCCATTGTGACAGGCATTGAGCAACTTGACCAACAATTCTAAAACGCACCACTGCAGAGACCACACAGAAAAAGATAAAATTCAGACTCAGCTATTAACCCTTTATGGTCTTCCTTGGAACTCTCACCATCCAGTCCCACCAACCCATAATGAGTTCTGTGCCAGTTAGTGAGCATTGAGGGATGAATTTTATAACAGGTCGATTTCATGGCCCTTTTTTGGCCACTGTCCCATCATATCACCCACACACAAGGGGCAGTTTATAGGACTAGGGGATAATTAATGTACTGAATGTTATTTTTCTGAAGCGTTGGAGGAAACCCTGGAGAAACCCACACAGTCGTGGGAAGAACGTGCAAACTCCGCACAGAAAGCTTTGCGGGTCACATTGGGTTTGGACTGCTGGAGTTGTGAAGCGGAGGCTCCTCGCTCTGCAGCACCACGCTCCTTTAAAATCAGCTTCACAAATCCAGCATCAGTGTGTTCAGCATTTATTCCTTAACAATACATCAAAGCAATATTCATGCGAAAGCAAAGGAAGAGTGACTTTGATACAGAAACAACAGGAGAAAGAACACTGCAGGCAAGCAAGAATTTGGCTTTTATCCAATCCCTCTCCATTGAGAAGGTGAATATAAATGTCCCCTCCACCAGCAGTATGGCTTCATTATGGTGATGACTGTGTTTTGATATATGGTTAGCTATTTAATGATTAGCAATATAAGCCCGTTTGGAAATAGTTTTGTGCATAAGCTGTTAGGCTTGTTACGCTGAATCTGAACGGTATCGCAACCCAAAGCTCTGGAGGGTCCATCCTTACGCGTTTCTGACTGCACGCAAGCATGTCATTTCTGCTCCCCTGGTTTCCCCACGACAGCAGCACTGAGAGTAGGAGATCCACATGCAATGAGACTGTGGCTGAAAACCCACATCCAAACATTCTAAGATTCAAAAGCACCAAATAAATCCCACTGAAATGTCCCAGTAATTATATTTTTAACTTTATCAACCCACATGTAATTATCAGTCCAATTCAGACATGAGAGACAAAGACATGTACGGAGCGCTGGAGACTAAGCCATTCCCTGGAGAAGACTGTATCTCAGCATGCATGTTCTTCAGGAGCTCAAATAATTATAAGGTTGATAGAATTAATAACAAAATTGACTTTTATTGGGGGGGAAACTATAACAAGTGGGATAGAAGGCAGTGACTAGTGAACCTTGGTGATGAAAAACAGACAATGAAACTATCTGCGCCTCTGCCCTGCCAAACTCCATTACAATTTTGTCTTCAGCGAGTTCATTGTAAAGTCAAAAGAACAAAGACTATTTCAAGGATATCCTTCCTTAGACAAGTGAACAGACTTGTACAGGTCCCCATATAAATGAAGTATGGCACCTTGCCTCACTGTGCTTGAACGGCCTAGGTAGAATGGATGTTTCCAGTAGTGCGAGAGTCCAGGACCAGATGGCATAGCCTCAGAGCAGAAGACATCCCTTTAGAACAGAGATGTGTTGGAATTTCTTTGGCCAGAGGGTGGTGAATCTGCCACAGACAGCTGTGGAGGCCAAGTCATTGGGTATATTTAAGGCAGAGGTTGATAGGTCCTTGATTAGGCAGGAAAAATGGGGTTGAGATGAAAATAAAATCAGTTGTTATCAAACAGCAGAGCAAACTCAATGGGCTGAATGGCCTAATTCGGCTCATATGTCTTTTTGGTTTTGTATACTTGTCGTATTGTACACTGCCACAAAATTCAGCTCCAATCAGTGGAATGAATTGCGGCAGCCTCTCCATGACCCAATGTGGATGTACAGTATTCCTCGGGACAACTGAGTGAGGATGACCAATGAATAATTCTCTTCATATTCTCTCTATAAATCCACTTATGGGATCATTTTGTATAAATTGTGTTTAAAACAGTACTAGTCAAGTCCTTTAGCAAACACAAACCACTGCTTTGTCCAACACTCTATAATTGTAACAGGCCAGAATAGAAAGATAGAAAATCTACAGAACATTACAGGCCCACAATGTTGTGCTGACCATGTAACCTACTCTAGAAATTGCCTAGAATTTCCCTACCACATAGCCCTCTATTTTTCTAAGCTCCATGTACCTAAGACTCTCTTAAAAGACCCTCAACACAAAATACTCTGCAGATGCAGAGTAAAAGACCCTATTGTATGCACCTCTACCATTGTCACTGGAAGTGTATTCCACACACCCACCACTCTCTGTGAGAAAAACTTACCTCTGATATCCCCTTTGCATCTACTTCCAAGCACCTTAAAACTCTGCCCCCTCGTGTTAGCCATTTCAGTCCTGGGAAAAAGCCTGTGACTATCCACACGATCAATGCCTCTCATCATCTTCTACACCTCCATCAGATCACCTCTCATCCTCTGTCGCTCCAAGGAGAAAAGGCCAAGTTCACTCAACCTGTTCTCATAAGGCATGCTCTCCTAAGGCTCCTATTCTCTTTTTCTCTTAAGGCATGAAGGTTTTGCAAGGGTTCCAGAAGTCTTTGTGTTAAGAATGTGGTACAGAATTTACATCAGAACAATCTATCTAGTCAATTGACGATATCTTGGAGGTTGTTTCCCGTTGAAACACCTCTCATCTCACCGCACCTAAATGCAAATATGAACTTTATACTGTATGTGATTGATACCATGTCATCTGGAATATTTGACAAGACAATGCACAGAATGCACTTCAAAAATAAGACATCCTTTTCTAAAGCAAATGAGTATTACCGAAGCATTGTGCTATTGGAAGGAACTCAGCAAAATGAAACTGGCCAGAGATCATTAACCAGAAACATCAAGGCTGCCTCCCTACTGAAATAATCCAGCATTTTCTTAAAGTTGATGGGACTGGGTTATAACAAATGGTTATTTTTCTACTCCAAGGGAAAAAGGTCTGATTTTGTAAACTTTTTTTTTGTCTTACAGTCTAACAAGGTTCCTGTGGTGCAGCCATCCCACGCAGTCCATCCCCTCACGCCCCTCATCTCCTACAGCAACGAGCACTTTGCCCCCAACTCCCACTCACCGCACCTATCAACCGAAATCAACCAGAAAACAGGTAAGAGAACCAACTCTTTAGATCGTCGGTAATTTCAGGAAGTCAGTGCTGGTGATGAAATAACAGATGCCACGGTGAGATATTGAACGTCAAGTGCAGCAGGAACACGTATGGATGCCCCATCTCACAATTCAGTAGAACAGCAAACTTGGGGAGGCAGGACACAGACACACAAACACCCCCCCCAAAAGGTCGGGGTCTAAAACACTTCACCAGAGTAAAAGTGGAGCGATACTCATTTAAAGTTTGTATAGCTGTGGGAAAGGATGGGGAACTGGGACTAGCTACATTTCCTTTACATGTAGCTTCTAGTACTCAGTGGGCCAAATGGCCTGTTCCCCTGCTGTTACCATTCTGTTCCTCTGATCTCCAGTACAGCAGAGTACAAATGTTGGTAGATTTCATTCACTCCACAGTTCCCACTGAAGGACCCTGGTGTCCCCTTTGGCAAAATGAAAGGAAAATCGGAGGTAAAGGTTGTTACGGGATTTTGTTGGCTACAAATTGGTTGCAGGTGGTTTTGGTAGTATTCTGTAAGAGGCCATAAACCTCTCACTGTACCAGTAGCCATGACAATAAACTGGAGGAAAAAGAATCGATTACATTTTGCAGTGGTCTCCAACAACTTTACTGAATAGAAATGCATTCATTCAAAGGACAATAGACAAGCTGTCAATTATCTCTGAATCAAAATATGTCTTTAGATACATTTTAAAAACTCCCCATGCTGAGCACTTGAAGAGCTTCCTGGTATATTTCCCATTACTTTTTTATGCAATTTGTCCTTCTTCAAAGGATCTTCTCTGAACCTCTTGGCCATTCTGTCAGATATTTGTCTCCAGCAAGAAGAAAAGGCAAAAGAAAATAAGACTGGAAAAATTGATGCTGAAGTTGGCATTCATCTAGAGTACTTACTGTGTCAGCACCTTCCAGAAGAATTAGGGCCAGCCATTGATATTTTCTCCTAATTCTGCTGAAAAAAATCCCCATCACAGTCCCTTTACACCTCCATTAAGAAAACTCCCTGGAGTACTTAGTGAGTAAGCACTTTGTGTAATGCACCGCCAAACCTCACAAGCCAGAAGATTGCTGATTTAATTCATGTCAATCAGGATTTCTGCTACTATCTATTGAAAAGTGAAGAATTGGTGCACAAGGCAAAGTTAAAGTCAAGTTTATTTTCATATGTGAAAGTACATCACTGCTCAGGTACAATGAAAAAATACCTGACCCAATGAAACTATTGCACTGAATTGCACTAATCTCAAAGACAGAATGACCAATAAAAATATAAAACTCAGTGACAATCATGGAAAAACTTATTCAGTTTTTTTTTTCAAATAAACCATGGCAAATGTAAATGCCAGCAACATATGCACGAAATGTACACCAGGTGATAGACAGTGGTTTAACCTTTTCCTTCCTAAACACGCTAAACACATGTAAATCAATTAACAAAATGCACATTTTTGATATAGTTATGTCAGGGATTTGATCATGAATAACAGAGAACAAGAGAACAGCCCAAGTGATCTTTACGTAGTGAGTAATCTCTAAATGTCAGGTAAGGTCAACATGACAATAAGCTTTGGAGTCTATGCTATATAAGGAAGTTGTGTCATCATACTTGGGAGCTTTGTGGTCAGATTGAATTTGTGTACTTGGAGTTTGCCCTGAAAACCTGGTTGGAGGATGAATACCAGAGTTTGTATCAGAGGAAATAATCTTGCGTTCACTTCATTAGGGTTTTCTCATAGCAAAGCTTCATTTTATTGATGTGCATTTATGGCATGGATCAGTAAGGTACATGGTCAGCTTGATGTTCCCTTTCAGCTTCATCCCATACTAATGTCTCCAGGAATCTGTTGTGCAGATTGCAAAATTGGCTGATTTGAAAGTGAACGCATAACGGTAGAAAACATTTCAACTCCAATGGAGGAGGCAGAAGCTTCAGAGGGAAGAAATATTGTTCCATTGGTCATTCAAAGGGGCATGTAACTCCTGATTAGTGAGATACATGCCAGAAGGGAGGTCCCATTCCCATTCTTTATAAGATTCATTTGTCCCAGCAGACCCTCCACAGGAAGAGTCCAATATCATCTCCAGAGGGAAAACCTTCCAAAAAATGGAGCAGTGCTGGAAGACATTTTATGATCTCCAGGACATGTCATGTGAATCTGCTGATGGATCTTCTTGAAAATATTTTTCATGTATAGGTCTGAGATTATTTTAAGGGCAGTTGCTTGTCAGGATATGTTGTAGAAAGATATTGAAGTAATTAGAATTGAGATTCTTTCCATTCATGTGTCATAATCAGCAGAGATAACATACTTAAGAAAATGTAAATAGATATAGCTTTTATACAAGAAACACATTTAACAGAGATAGAACATCAGAAATTAAAGAGAGATTGGGTCAGAAATGTTATAGCAGCTTCATTTAATTCAAAAGCGAGGGGAGTTGCAATTTTGGTCAGCAAAACTTTACCAATTAAAATACAAAATGTATTAATTGATTCTGCGGGAAGATATGTAATTATACATTGTCAAATCTTTTCAGAACTATGGACTCTTATGAATGTTTATGCACCAAATGAAAACGATGTAAAATTTATACAAGAAGCTTTTTTGAATTTGGCTGACGCACATGATAAAATATTAATAGGTGGAGACTTTCACTTTTGTCTAGACCCAGTTTTAGATAGGTCAACAAAGGTTGTTACAAAACCAAAAGTAGCAAAATTAACTTTATCATTGATGAAAGATTTAAACTTGATTGATATATGGAGAAGAATTAACCCAAGAGAAAGAGATTATTCATTTTATTCAAATAGACATAAAACTTATTCAAGGATAGATTTTTTCCTACTATCAGCGAATATTCAAGACAGAGTGAAAAATATGGAATATAAAGCAAGAATATTGTCAGCAGAGGTAACATACACAGAAGGTTTGAGAGTATTTTATTCAAAAAATAGGCTCTCTTCGATCATAATTGGTGTACGATGCTAGTTTTCAGGATTGTTATGGGGAGGTGATATTTTGGTTTGTAATAAAAGCTGAATATACTGCAGTGCTTAGTATATCTTGGGGTCCATGTATATCTTAATGTGTCCACCCAAGACTCCTCATCAGACTAGAAAAGTAAGAAAGAATATGGGATGGAGAGATCTTAGATGGCACCAAAAGCAATTGTATCAAACTTGATCTCCATCTTATCACTGACATTCATTTAGATTCATTATGTCCCTATAAATAGTTGTTTAAAAAAACTGCAAACAACCACAAGGTAATACTGAGTTTCCCAAAATGGCATTGACTCCAGTTTATTTGGGTAGAGGCAGAAATTACTTCACACAAATAATGACTTACTTTGGTGCACACTTGGCACAAGGGAAATATCATGTGCACCAAGGTGAATAACATATAGAAGTACCTGGAATCTGAGGTATCTGAAACAGTTTCACCAGCAAGGACCTCCCAGTGAACTGGACTAAGCAGCAGTCAAAATAATCAATATTCAAGGTTAATATTCTAGGTGGTAATTTGTCCACTTATCAAATTGAGTGTACATCTTGGGTGCATTTGGGAACAAATTTTCAAAGTGATTCATCTCAACTCTATCAAAGACATTCATATTGGGATAGTTCAGTTTGCCATTACCTTTAGTACCAGCTGCCTGTATACTGGAAATTTGTGAGTCAGGAATTCCTGTGTGCACTATTCTTAAGCTTGTCCAACTGTAGCAATGAATTAATCATTTACTTAAGACTCTGAAGGGTCAGTAAAGCTGACTGATAGCCTTGTGCTAAATCTACATTCCAGTGTGGAGTATTGTGCTGGTTTTCAATAGGATAAGCTGTTTCATTGGAAATGTAAGTGATTATATGTCATTTAAATTTTAAAGCAAGTCTGTAGATAACTATTATATTGTAGCTGAATTGTCAAATCTTGAAGAACAAGTGGTACAATTGTGGCTGCTAAGCTGACATGGCAACACATTAAAATGTGCCCTTTCATCATTAAATGCACAGAATACACACAAGATAATGGATCATTCAGGAGAGAGGACTGTTTAGAAAGAAAGATAATTTCCTGGCCAACAGCTGTGGAAAGAGGTGAATGAAACAAGATTATGTCACCAATATATCATGTATAATTACACAGAATATTTAGAAATGGTTGGTCCTGTCTTTACCATCTCGCATTTAACAGATTGACATCCTGGTTAATACTTTCTACACAGGAGGAATAATGCACTGGATAGAGACTAGATTATTACACAGTCCTTATGTATTTTGTATTTAGAAACCTAAAAGCAGGAATTGGTCACTCAGGTTAACTTGACTGAGGACTTGGCTGTGCTATGGTTTATTAAATTAGAAATGACCTAATTCTTGCAAAGTAGGACCGATATTCAAAAGGAGCATTGGTTAGAAATAAGGCAATGAAACTTAATTGACCATAAAATGCTTCTTATTGTCCAGAGAAAATTAACAGTACTGTATAAATATGGCTATCATAAGGTTAGTAAACGTACAAGAGTGATTGGGATGTGGACTTGTTACCACTGAAAATAATTTCTCTAACCCAATGTGCAGTGGACTTGGGGAGCCATCTTTAAAGATTGCCATTGAATACAAAAAGTAGTGGATATGGCCCAGTCCATCACGGGTAAAGCTCCCTCCCCCATCGCCCCCGCCCCCATTAAGCACATTTACATGGAGCATTGTCACAGGAAAGCAGCATCCATCACCAGGGACCCCCACCACCCAATCCATGCTCTCTTCTCGCTGCTGCCACCAGGAAGAAGGTACAGGAGCTCAGGACTCACACCACCAGATTCAGGAACAGTTATTACCCCACAGCCATCAGGCTCTTGAACAAAAGGGAATAACTTCACTTGCCTCCATCGCTGAAATGTTCCCACAACCTAAGGACTCACTTTCAAGGACTCTTAATCTCATGTTTTCTCAATATTTATTGCTTATTTATTATTATTCTTTCTTTTAGTATTTGTACAGTTTGTTGCCTTTTGACTACTGGCTGAACACCCAGTGGGTGTAGTCTTTCATTGCTTCTGTTATGGATTTATAGAGTATGCCCACAAGAAAATGAATCTCAGGTTATATGCTGTGACATATATGTACTTAGGTGATAAATTTACTTTGAAACTTGTACTTTAAAGCTTGAGTGCAAAATGAGCATATTTTTCAACCTATTTCGGTGCCTACGTACCCAACTATTTCTGCGCCTGTCAGTGCCTAGTGACCACATCAGGGCAGGTATATGTGGCTACAGTATGTTTGAATGCATGGCCAATATCTGCTCTCTGGATTTGTACATGAGTTTGACAAAGTCAGCAGCACTGGTGCCAAGATTAGCATCTTCACGAATTTGGAAATGCAGTAGCTGTTCCGAACCAGCTAAACGCAAATCAAAACCACCCAAACACTAATCCCTCTTACCTACACCATGTCCATATCCCTCCATCCTTCTTACACCCATGTGCCTATCCCAACATCTCTTAAAAGCCTCTAATGCATATGCCTCTACCACCATACCAAGCAGTGCATTCAAGGTGTCCATGGCTGTCAGAGAATAAAAATCACTCTGCACGTCAGCCTTTCACCTTCAATGTATGCCCTCTGGTATTAGACGTTGCAAGCCTGGGAAACAGATACAGTCTGTCCACTCTCATAATCATATTAACCTCTAACAGATCTCCCTTCAGTCTCCAGCATTCCATAGAAAACAACACAAGTGTGTCCAGCCTTTCATGATAGCACATGCCCCGTAAACCAGGCAGCATCCTGGTGAACCTCTTCTGTACCCTCTTCAAAGCCTCAACATCCTTCCTATAGTGGGGGCGACCAGAACTGTACACAATACTCCAGATGTGGCTGAACCAGAGGTTTATAAAGTTGCAACATAACCTCTTGACTTTAGAATTCACTACCTCAACAAATAAAAGCAAGCATTCTATAAGCCGCCTTAACTATCTTATTGACCTGTGTAGCCACTTTCAAGGATCTATGAACTTGGATCCCAAGATATCTCTGCTCGGTGACTCTGTTAAGGATCTTGCCCTTAACAGTGTACTGTCCCCTTGCATTTGCCCTACCAAGGTGCAACACCTCACATTTATCTGTGTTAAACTCTATCTGCCAGTAACTGCAACTGATCTACTGTATATCACTCTGTATTCTTTGCCAGTCTTCCACACCATCCATGATTCCACCAATATTATTTACTAACCCACCCATCTAGATTTTTATCCAGGTTATTTACATACAGCAGAAGTCCCAGCACAGATCCCTGTGGAGAACCAGTAATTATAGACGTCCAACTCGAATAAGTCCCTTCAACCACCACCCTCTGTCAGTTCTGAATCCAAACAGTCAATTCATCGTGGACCCCATGCATCTTAATCTTCTGGATTAGCCCCTCTGAGGCACTTTGTCAAATGCCTTACTAAAATCCAGGTAGACAACATCCACTGCCTTACCCTCATCAATCTCTCTCATCACCTTGTCAAAAAACTCATTCAAGTTGGTAAGGCATGAACTGCCCCGCAGAAAGCCTCGCTGGTTCTCCCTAAATAGGCCATGGGTTTACAAATGCTCAAATATTCTGTCCCTAAGAATTTTCTCCAGCAGTTACACTACAACTGCCGTGTATATTTGAGAACTAGGAGCTACGTATAAAAAACCTTGTGGGTTAATGCCTTTGCTTGGTTCCTGCTATGGCTCAGAACTGCAATGCCAGAAGTTGACATTGGCTTCCAAGAAAACCACAGCAAAGGACTGCAAACGAAACCACAGTGTATTCTGCACGCTAATCTTTGAGAACATGAAGGAGTCAGAGGGCTTTAAAACTAATTCATAGACTTTTAATTTATAAATGCACACAGTCCAATGTGTACATGGAACTATTACTTGGAAATATATTCATGAATGCTAACATTATTAACATTACCCCCAGCTAGCTCAGGGGATATATCTATTACATGATGTTGTTCTGAACGTATGGGGCA
The DNA here is from genome assembly GCF_048418815.1 of Hemitrygon akajei. NCBI lineage: Eukaryota > Metazoa > Chordata > Chondrichthyes > Myliobatiformes > Dasyatidae > Hemitrygon > Hemitrygon akajei. The sequence goes on along the minus strand of NC_133138.1, from coordinate 8,331,764 downwards.
GGAAGTCTCCTGGCTCAGTTTCTTGCTTAAGCTGAGCTAACTGAAATTACTGGACTAAAAGGCTTTGCCACTCCTGCTTTGGGGTGGAGTGGGTGGGGAAAGACAATTATGATAAGACCCTTGTGATAAGAGGACTTGTGTAATTATCAAGGATTGTCAGGGTCTGTGTCAGTAACAGTACCCCTCACAGTCAGGTAACTTGCTAAGGCTCGCTGTAAAACATTTCCTCATGGCCGTCCAGGAGAGCAGAGAACTGATGTTGGACAAATCAACATTGTCATTCAGGAATTGACGCAGGCAAAACGAGGAAGACAATCGATGTTTGTCCTAAATACAAGAGGTTCTGCAGATGCTGAAAATCCAGAATATCACATACGAAATGCTGGAGAAATTCAGCATTTATGAAAGGAAGAAAGAGCAAACATTTTGGGCCGAAACCCTTGATCAGGACTTTTTGTCCACATTTTTAAGACAAAACTAATTAATGAAGTTCAATATTTTTCATATTTACCTCTAAAACTAGTATTTCTTAATATAAAGTAATGGCTGCGTAATGGGGAAAACACTAAACCCGCCCCCCCCCCCCCCCCCCATCCTGACCAAGCAACTCAGCCTTTTTAAAGGAGCACCAGATGGTCTCAGTTAGAAGATTGATCACAGGCTTGGATGTCTTTTCGCAATCCAAGCACCCCATGGTGCTACATATGAAAGAAGCTTTGGTCGAGAGTTATTATCATTGTTACACTTTCCTCCCTGTAAGTCCCAAAACCTTATAAATACTTTTTTTTTCAGGTACTTACTGGTACCCTTTATAAATATTTTCAACAATCCACAGCATTTCTGGTGAGGGGAAGAGATTGTGCTACTAACCTTCACACTTGAGCACGTTTCGCTAGTAATTAATATTGTTGCATCCATTTTCCCAGTGTAATATGGGTATCTGAACAGCTGGAAGCCTGCACCTACTCTCTGCCCCCACGCTCTGGCACAGTGGGAAAATGTTCAAACTTAAGGATCAAGAGCTCTATAACTTATCAGTGCGCCGCAGAATCTCAGAGTACATGTATGTAAGTTATTGAGTCTAAGTGGCAATTTCAAGTTTGTAATTGTCAATTTTATTTTTGTGCAGGTTTGCATAGATCTCCTCAGGGTGCAGATCTAGCGGCTTTCTACTCTATGTCTCCTGGAAGTGTAGGACAGATCACGCCTACGATGGGCTGGTAAGTGATGCATCAGGAAGTCTGGTCTGAGGGGAGAACTATAGGTGGAAGAAGTGGGCTTTCACCCATCTGCACCAAAAAGAAAGGAAGTGTTACTTGAGCCCAGGCCTCAATAAACTTTGAAACTTTTAACGATGGCTTTCATTTTCGATTCTCTTCAACATCAGTACTGACCCAAAACCAACTGTTCAAGAAGGAATTTACTGGCAGATTCAGCAATAGGCTGGTTGGGAGTAACATATGGACACTGGCTTTCCTAGTATCTGTAGAGGGCTGTGTTCTGAACATTATTTCATTTGGGACTTAGAGAAAGCCATAATGGTAACTACCATTAATATTAATATGGGATAAATTGATGTCCTTATTAAATAGAATTGATGCCATTAGTAAAAACCATGTTAACTTGCCTTTGGGGGGGGGGGGGGGGGGGGGGAGGTAGCTTTATTCAAAGAGTTCATTCAAAACCAAGGTTCTATTTACGTTGTTTTCTTGTAACTGATAATACCAAGTAACAAATTGTGAAAGTGCATGGGCTTTGTCTTTGTTTAGTTTTTTTAAATCTAAGAAGACAACAGTGCAAATAGTGCCTCAGAGTGAATGTGGCATGAGCACTATTCCCTGGTGTATCTGGCAAGAGCTCAGCTCCCAAATGAATTTATCAGATGGATTATGTCATGATGATGTCAGTAAGCATCTGGTTGCCCCACTTGTCTCCAGGCAACAGAATCCTTCTGGCTGGTTTTTCAAAAGGTATATTCACTCCAAACAGTCTTTGTGAAATACATGCCAATTAGTTATCAGTAACATTTTTTGTTTATTTCCTTAACTTTAACATAACATTTCTGTTTATGCTCAGATGGATTATTTGTTGTCGATGCTGTCATTTTCTTTTGTTAGATTCGATGATGAGCTGACTCAGCCACATCATTAATTCATCAGTGTAACACAACACAAGCACAATAAGCAGTCTTTCATCTGAAAACCCTCAGAGACTTCTCATGCCTGTGTGAATTATAAAATCCAATCTTCAAGTTATCAAAGCTGTTATTATTTTATGTACTGTTTATTTTCAGTGAAGTCAATTATAGCACTGAGAGAATGGGATAAGCAAACTTTTGAATTATGCTTAATTTTTGTCTTCTCATTTTCCTGACTCTCTTTCTTGCCTCTTGTACCAGATACAGTGCCAAGACAGGGTGGAGGTGGGCAAGTTGCTTCACAGCTCCTGGTTCCACTGCATGTAGAATGGCTCACACACACACACACACACACACACACACACACACACACACACACACACACACACACACACACACACACACACACACACACACACACACACACACACACACACACACACACACACACACACACACACACACACACACACACACACACACACACACACACACACCTACCTTTGGGATATACCTATCCTATACTTTTTCATTTAGCCCCCAAAAATCCATTCATTGCTGCTCAGTTGTCGTCCCCAATAGTGTCCCCTTCCAATCAACTTTGGTCAGCTCTTCTCTCATGCTGCTGTAATTCCCTTCACTTCACTGTAATACTGATACTTCTGACTTTATCTTCTCCCTCTCAAACTGCAGGCTGAATTCTATCATATTGTGATCACTGATTTCCTTTACCTTAAGCTCCCTAATCAAATCTGTTCATTACACAACACCCAATCCAAAATTGCCTTTCCCTAGTGGACGTAACCGTAAGCTGCTGTAAGAACCCATCTCGTCAGTATTCTATTAATTCCCTCTCCTGGCATCCAGCACCAACCTGATTTCCCAATATACCTGCATATTAAAATTCCCCATTACTATCATAACACTGCCCTTATTACGTGCCTTTGCTATTTCCCATTGAAATTTATATCCCACATCTAGGCTACTGTTCAGGGGCCTGTATATAACATCCATCAGAGTCTAGTTACCCTTGCAGTCTCTTAGCTCTACCTACAAGGATTCTACATCATCTGATCCCATGTCACCTCTTTCTAAGGATTTGAATTGGTATTTACCAACAGAGCCACCCCACCTCCTCTGCCTAATTACCTGTCCTTTCAATGCAAGGTGCATCCTTGGATGTAAGCTCCCAACTATAATCTTCTTTCAGCCACGGCACAGTGATGCTCACACCATCATAACTGCTGATCTTTAGCTGCACTACAAGCTCACCCATTTTATTCTGTATACTGCGTGCTTTCAAATATAACACCTTCTGTCCTGTATTCATCACCCTTTTCAATTTTGCCCTCATGTTACATTTCAACTCACCCCACTGACTATAGTTTTCCCCTGTCATCGGCCTGTCCTTCTCACTACACAATTCATCGACTTCCCCACCAACTGCCCCCTCCTCATCCCTTTCACTCAGATTCCCATCCCCCTGCCAAATTAGTTTAAACCCTCCCAACAGCTCCAGCAAACCTGTCTGCAAGATAGTAAACACTCTTCGGGTTCAGGTTATCTTGTTCTTTTTGCACAGCTCAAACCTTCCCCAGGAGAGATCCCAATGATCCAAAAATATGAAACCCTACCCCCTACCCCACTTCTTCAGCCGCTCATTCAGCTGTACTATCATCTTATTCCTGCCCTGAGTAGCACGTGGTACTGGGAGTAATCCTGAGATTACTACCTTGGAGGTCCTGCTCTTCAGCCTGTTCACTAACTCACTGCGCAGGACCGCTTCCCCTTTTCTACCTATATCAATAGTACCAATGTTCACCACAGCCTCTGGCTGCTCATCCTTGCTCTTGAGGATCTTTGATAGACGTGGAGCAGATATTTCCTATAGTGAGGGAGTCTAGGACCAGAGGGCACAGCCACAGAATACAAGGATGTCCCTTTAGAACGTAGATGAGTAGGAATTTCTTTAGCCAGTGGGTGATGAATCTATGGAATTCATCACCATAAACAGCTTTGAAGGCTAAGTCTTTGGGTATATTTAAAGCATAGGTTGATAGGTTACAGGGAGAAGGCAGGAGAATGGGGTTGAGAGGGATAATAAATCAGCCGTGATGGATGGCAGAGCAGACTCGATGGGCTGAATGGCCTCATTCTGCTTCTATGTCTTATGGTCTATCTGGGCACCTGGAAGAATAAACCTTAACTGCATCACCTCCTTCCCACCAAAAAACTATACAGTTAAAATGCACCTCATAAATTATCACACACAAATTGTACAAATGCTAAATAATCGTTATGTTGATATGTTAGTAATCTGGCTTAATCAATTTATGCCTCTTGTGTGTGGCACTCTTGCTGTGAGAAATATTCTGCATACTTCAACAACACTCTGTATCCTCTGCACAATCAGCAGTAATAAGGCCAAGGAATATTGAGCAATGGCAAAATAGTTGCTGCTCAAAAATAAGCTTGAAAAATGTTCTGGCTTCAAATAGGTGACATACGTTAACACTGCAGAAATATTTATTTGGATAGCAGTTGATTCGCAGTTGCAGTTATCCACTCTATCCCTTCACCTCTTCTGTTCACACGTCATTCCCTTTGGAGGTTATCCTTCACAAGCCATTTTTGATATTTGCCATTTACTTGTGATCTCAATTTTATGCAGTCTGCAAACACATTCAACAGAACCCTCCAATCAATCAAAAAAAATTCTAATCAAACAACCTCTGCCTTTCCAATGTTAAGAGGACCAATTAACTGCTACTTCTTGGTTTTACCAGCCAGTCATTTGTCAGCCCACTTTAATATGATTCAGCCTTTCCCATTGTCCTTTTGAGTTAAGCCACGACTGTTCTCCTTACTGGGTAATGAAGTCACCAGGGTTCGAGCCCAGCAGAGAAGTGACTGGTTCATGCTGAATTAGTAAATCTCTGAGATTTGGAGAGGAAAACCAAACAATATGATGATGGATATGAACAGTAAAGACATCTGTGGCAGTTTAGTAATTAATTATTGGGTGCAACTCACTATTTATTCTCACCAATTTAGAATGGCCATTGGACCATATAGCCAGCGGAGCACTGACAACCCAGGCATCATCCAGCATGAAACCTGATTACCTTTATCTAATGGGGAAAGGACAAATGGAAAAGCAAGTTAGAAATCTCCTCTAATTCCTCCGGAAAACATTATCCTACAACATGCTGGAACCCAGCTCCCGAGGAGAGAGCTCTCATTCACCACAGATTCCTCAAAGCAAAGTTTCTTTATCCCATTCTCTCGTAAGCAATAAAAGGAGTAAAGCAATACTTAGCACACGGCACAATAAGATGCAGTCTATCTTTTTTAAGCTCATAGGTAAAGCCTGTAAGGCCTAGCAGCTGATAGATCCTTTTCTCCCCGATCCCAGGCAAGGTCAATCTGTCTATCCAATTACACCATGTGGATTTAGACAATCTTACACCTCCGGGCTTCCAGCCAGTACTTCCATATCCAGGTAGGTATGATGTGTGAGACTAGTCAGCGGCAAAGCTAGTCTCACAGCTTGCAGCTTCTGCCAAGAAGTGTCCAGCAAGCCCGGCTGAACATGTGGTTCCCGGGCAACGTGCCAGAGCTGGGCCTCAGGTTCCAATCAGCACTCATCTGTTCAGTTTAAGGGAGCTGAGCTCTGATGAGTACTGATCTCCAGCTTAGCTTTAAATGTGCCCTGACTGTCCCGTAGCAGGATTGTTGTCCAGTATTGTGATGTCAGAGCCCTGTGTCTTTTGTTGCATTCACAACCGGCTTCAAACTTTATTAAGCATTTTATTGGTTTTCTAAATTAAATGTTACATTATAGGTTGGCAGCCGGTGGGAGTAATGTAGCACATCAGCCTTCTGTGCACCTGAGCCGGTCGTGTGTGTTGATAAGGACCGCAATGTTGGAGAACAACCCTATTAATGTGATTCTGTAATTATGTGTCTACAAAATGAGATGTCATGCACAGTAAAACCTGGTGTTTATTTTTTTTCTAAGTTTCTGTCCACTAATCTCCCTTGCCCCACGTGTTCATCAGCTGAGCAGGAGTCTAGTGGAATGAGGTGCGAAATAATTTGACCTGTTAGCGGATAAATGTTAGTGCAGCTGTTAATAGCAGGGAAGAGATCTGTAATAATGAATTCCTGACAGAAATCCACTATTTTGTTTTATCTCCAGAGCAGCAGAGGTGGTGAAATCAGTATCATTAACTAGGATTATATGTTCGCCAAATGTGTGAATAGTCCATTGCTGCATCTCAAGCAGAACCTTCTCAGCTAACAGAGGGAAAGTTGGGGAAGTGATGTTGCAGTGTTGCCGTCGTCTCCAATCCATCTCTCTTCAAGCATAGGGTAGCCGCTGGCCCATAATGTAAAAGGGCTGCATGTACTCAGAAGGTTGATCAGCATCTGGGGAGAGAGTGAAAAACAAAATCAACGTTCCAAGCTGATTCCGATCTTTGCCCCTTAAAGAGAGGATCATCTATGGGTTAAGCTTTCCATTCTGCCAAAGAGTCTCAAACTCTTGATCTAAATCACTACCATCACGTCATTTGCATTAACTATTATCAGGATTGTTGTGCACTTCATTCTTCCTGAGCAAATTTCTGGGGATCCTTTTCTACTTGGCTTTGAGCTCAGCTTCCTATTTTCAGCATCTGCTCCACCCAGTACCACCAGACTTCAGCTGGAGTTAGTATTTGTCACAAGATTCCGTTCTGAGGGATTGTAGGGAGAGGGGCTGTGGTGTGGAGAGTGGAGGGGGGGGTGGTGGATATCAGAAAAGGGACCAGTGGCCAACTGCTGCTAAAAATATACATCCATGCTGACAACAGATACATATCAGGCTCAGTTTTCTTTGGATAGTTGGGAATTTCTGAAGAACTGTATCCAGCGGAAGAAAAGAGAATAAATTAGCAAAAAAAAAGCAGCACACCTGAGGACTGGGAGAAATTCAGAGACCAGCAGAGGAGGACAAAAGGCTTAATTAGGAAAGGGAAAAAAGATTATGAGAGAAAGCTGGCAGGGAACATAAAAACTGATTGTAAAAGCTTTTATAGATACGTGAAAAGAAAAAGATTGGACAAGACAAATGTAGGTCCTTTACAGTCAGAAACAGGTGAATTGATCATAGGGAACAAAGACATGGCAGACCAATTGAATAACTACTTTGGTTCTGTCTTCACTAAGGAGGACATAAATAATCTTCTGGAAATAGTAAGGGACCGAGGGTCTAGTGAGATGGAGGAACTGAGAGAAATACATGTTAGTAGGGAAGTGGTGTTAGGTAAATTGAAGGGATTAAAGGCAGATAAATCTCCAGGGCCAGATGGTCTGTATCCCAGAGGGCTTAAGGAAGTAGCCCAAGAAATAGTGGATGCACTAGTGATCATTTTTCAAAACTCCTTAAATTCTGGATTAGTTCCTGAGGATTGGAGGGTGGCTAATGTAACCCCACTTTTTAAAAAAGGAGGGAGAGAGAAACCAGGGAATTATAGACCGGTTAGTCTGACATCGGTGATGGGGAAAATGCTAGAGTCGATTATCAAAGATGTGATAACAGCACATCTGGAAAGAGGTGAAATCATCGGACAAAGTCAGCATGGATTTGTGAGAGAAAAATCATGTCTGACAAATCTTATAGAATTTTTTGAAGAGTGTATAGGGGAGAGCCAGTGGATGTGGTATATTTAGATTTTCAAAAGGCTTTTGACAAGGTCCCACACAGGAGATTAGTGTGCACACTTAAGCACACGGTATTGGGGGCATGGTATTGACGTGGATAGAGAATTGGTTGGCAGACAGGAAGCAAAGAGTGGGAGTAAACGGGACCTTTACAGAATGGCAGGCAGTGACTAGTGGGGTACCACAAGGCTCAGTGCTGGGACCCCAGTTGTTTACAATATATATTAATGATTTAGACGAGGGAATTAAATGCAGCATCTCCAAGTCTGCGGATGACACGAAGCTGGGCGGCGGTGTTAGCTGTGAGGAGGATGCTAAGAGGATGCAGGGTGACTTGGATAGGTTAGGTGAGTGGGCAAATTCATGGCAGATGCAATTTAATGTGGATAAATGTGAGGTTATCCACTTAGGTTGCAAGAACAGGAAAACAGATTATTATCTGAACGGTGGCCGATTAGGAAAAGGGGAGCTGCAACGAGACCTGGGTGTCATTGTACACCAGTCATTGAAGGTGGGCATGCAGGTACAGCAGGCGGTGAAAAAGGCAAATGGTATGTTGGCATTCATAGCAAAAGGATTTGAGTACAGGAGCAGGGAGGCTCTACTGCAGTTGTACAAGGCCTTGGTGAGACCGCACCTAGAATATTGTATGCTGTTTTGGTCCCCTAATCTGAGGAAAGACATTCTTGCCATAGAGGGAGTACAGAGAAGTTTCACCAGATTGATTCCTGGGATGGCAGGACTTTCATATGAAGAAAGACTGGATCGACTAGGCTTATACTCACTGGAATTTAGAAGATTGAGGGGGGATCTTATTAAAACGTATAAAATTCTACAGGGATTGGACAGGCTAGATGCAGGAAGATTGTTTCCAATGTTGGGAAAGTCCAGAACGAGGGGTCACAGTTTAAGGATAATGGGGAAGCCTTTTAGGACCGAGATGAGGAAGAACTTCTTCACACAGAGAGTGGTGAATCTGTGGAATTCTCTGCCACAGGAAACAGTTGAGGCTGGTTCATTGGCTATATTTAAGAGGAAGTTAGATATGGCCCTTGTGGCTAAAGGGATCAGGGGGTATGGAGAGAAAGCAGGTACAGGGTTCTGAGTTGAATGATCAGCCATGATCATACTGAATGGCGGTGCAGGCTCGAAGGGCCAAATGGCCTACTCATGCACCTATTTTCTATGTTTCTATGTTTCTAATATAGGTAGCATAAAAACTAATCATTTTTCACTGCGTGCGTTTTTCAAAGAAGAAAAAAATGTTCCTTAGATTTATTCATGCTGTAGAATTCTCTTATCCCTTTGATTCAGTTTATAACGGCATCAAATTACTTTTCACTTTTCATTTGTTTGCAATTGCAAGGATATTTCTTTGACAATATTATCAGCCCATTTCCCACCAGGATTCACTGTAAATGTCCTTGTTGCTTTTCATTTTCTAAGTTTGTTTCAGTGTGTCAATGTGCGCTTGTTTGTGATCTGTCAGTTCAGGAGAAGTCTGTACTAATCATCGTGCAATATGTGTGTGTGGCATTGATGTGTGTCCGATAGCGGGTTTGATTTCGGAAGTCTGGTTCTATTACAATTTTTATTTTTTCAGTTTAAAAGCAAGAGAAAAAGTTAATTTTGCACAATCCCTTTCTTAGCCTCAGGTTGTCCCAAAGCATTAAACTGTCAATAAAGTATTCCTTAAACTGTAGCCATTATTGTTATATATGAAATTCAGCAGCCAATTTATTCACAGCGAACCTCACAAAGGCAATGTGTGAATGATCGTGTAATCTGTTATGATAACTCTGCTTGGAAGTTAAAAATTGCTTAGAACACCAGGAATAACTTCTTAATGTCCTTTGAAATAACTTAATGGGATCTTGCTCAGACTGTGAATTTTCTACATCATGTTAATTGATCCCAGATTAGATTAAACTCCACATTGTGAAAGATGGAAACTGAATTTTGTGTGATGTGCAAGGTAACTGTTTTTGAATGAGATGATCTTGGATGTGAATTATTGTGAAGCTTTGCTCTTATTACACAATATTGCATAATCAATTATATCACATAATCAGTGTCACCAGCGATACCAGCCTATCACATACCAGCGTGTCACACCCTGCCCTCACTCATCAATTTATAAGGAAACTGGGAAATACAGTATATTGCTGACTCAAACAATAACACTTGTTTTGTAAAATTGCCCAAGGCAAATGTTGTCCTCAAAACCCTATTATACCTAATTGAAACAGAGTTACTTCAATATCTTCCCAAACTTCCACAATTTCAGGACCAGAATCAGAATCAGAATCAGACTTAATATCATCAGTGTGTATCGAGAAGTTTTGTTAGCTTTGAAGCAGCAGGAAAATGCAATACATAATAATAGAGAAAAAAACTGAATTACAGTAAGTATATCAGTAGTGCAAAAATGTAAAAAAAAAAGGGGAAAAAGTAGTGAGGTAGTTTTCGTGCATTCAATGTCCATTTTGAAATTTGATGGCAGAAGGGAAGAAGCTGTTCCTGAATCGTTGAGTGTGTGCCCTCACACTTCTGTACCTCCTTCCTCATGGTAACAATGAAAAGAGACCATGTCCTCGGTGTTGAGAATCCTTAATAAATGGATGCCGCCTTTTTGAAGCACTGCTCCTTGAAGATGTCCTGGATACTACGGATGCTAGTGCCCACGATGAGGCTGACTAAATTTACAACTCTCTGCAGCTTACTTTGATCCTGTGCAACAACCCCCTCCCCTCCCCCCCCCCCCGAACTAGATGTTGATGCAGCCAGTTAGAATGCTCTCAACGGTGCATCTGCAGGAATTTGCAAGTGTTTTAGGTGACGTACAAAATCTCCTCAAACTCCTAATGAAATATAGCAGCTGTCATGACTCCTTTGTAGCTGCATCAATCTGTTGGGTCCGGGATAGATCCTCAGAGATATTGACACCCAGGAACTTGAAACTGCTCACTCTCTCCACTTCTGATCCCTCAGTGAGGACTGATGTGTGTTCTCTCATCTTACCTTTTCTGAGTCCACAGTCAGTTCTTTAGTCTTACTGATGTTGAGTGCAAGGTTGTTGCTGTGACACCACTTAACAAGCTGATATATCTTACTCCTGTACGCCCTCTCATCACCATCTGAGACTCTAAAACTAGAATCAATACTTTTATTCATAGAAATCTATGCACAGCAGAGCAACTTCCCAGACAGCTACTGCATGCCATGTCCTTTGATGGAATAGGGTGGGGGCACAAATCCAGCACACAGTTTGTCCCTGTCTTCTGCATTTCAAAGGTTCAATTTAATGTCAGAGAAATGTATATAATATACATCCTGAAATGCTTTTCCTTTGCAAAACATCCAGAAAAACAGAAAAGTGCCCCAAGAATGAATGACAGTTAAGCGGGAGAACCCCAAAGTTCTCCCCCCCCCCCCACCCGCGCGTAAGTGGCGGTGAGCAACGATCCCCCCCTCCCCCCACCGCCAAAGCAAAAAGCGCACCCGCTACCGAGCACAAGCGTGAGCTAAGCGATAGCAAAGACACAGGCCTTGCAGTTACCCCAAAGACAATCGCAATTCATCCGGCATTCAGCAACCCAAAGGTTCTGTCTCTCCCAAATAAAGGAGAGGGAGCTGTCGCCCCCCCCCCCCCCCACTTCAGTGCAGAAGTCAGAGATGGCCTGACTCTCTGAGAGAACATTGCTGACAGTTCTACACACCCTCTTGGCTGGAGGTAAATATACCGAGGCCTATTATTTGTATATATTCAAACCTTGGTCAGAGAAGCAGGTTTGAAAACCATCTTAAAGGAGAAAAGAGCAGTACATTTGAGGAGAAAACCAGAGAGCAGAGCTTTGGTGGCTAAAGGCACTACCAGAACAGCTAAATTCAGGGCACGCAGACGGTCAGCACTGAAGGAGCACATGGGCAGAGAAAACATTAGTGATACGGAGGGGCTGAACTGTGGAGGGATTTGAAAGCAAGAGTAAGAATTTTAAGATGGAAGCATTGCTTATATAGGGTCCTAATTTACCCTCCCAAATTTGCATATTTTCCTCTGCTCCTCACATAAAGTTACTGATGCATTCTGGTTGATAGCTCCAACACCTCCTGTCTCACTCAAAGGCTTATTCTTCATGTTGGAAACCTCATGTCAGCAAAATGTTTCACCTTCCAATACAAATCATCCAAAAGCAACTGGAGGCTGGGCTATCAACCCTTCCCGCATTTGTGACCCTTTTCATCTGTAGCTCAGCATTTATGACTTAGTGTTGGCTGCTTTTGAGGTGGTAATATGCTTTAGCCTTATTGGATTGGGAACTGTAGTTCATGGGCCGTGTGTCTCCTCTATCCACATCCAGACATTTCTAACAGGTGAAGGCTGCCCCTGTAGGGGATGTGAGGCCAAGTTAACCACCGTACCTTGTTTGTTTGCAGGTTCCCCCATCCTTTGGTGCTGGGCCCCCCAGGCATGCACTCAACAGGGATCCCCCATCCTGCTATTGTGAGCACTTCCAGCAAACCGGACATGAGTCAGTACGACAATGGCCTCAGATGTGTGTAAGTAAAGAGTTGAAAAAGTTAGTGTTGTTTGCCCCTGCGGTGAAGAGCTGCCATAAGGACAGACTCTTTTAACTGGTCTGTGTGCTTCTAACACCCATCTTGCCCTGGATATTTGGCTTCACCATTGATAAACTAATAAAGTCCTCCAGCATCTGAAGTACAGCCTGGGAAATAACTTCCATCAAGAGGAATTAGAGGGGACACCTTTTCCGTAAATATATGACGCATGATTCTCTGGGTTCCATTTCCCCTTCTGCTGCCTGTAAGGAGTTTGTACATTCGCCCCATGTCCGTGTGGGTATCCTCCGGGTGCTCCGGTTTCCTCCCACAGTCCAAAGACAAACTGATTGATAGGTTAATTGGTCATTGTAAGTTGTCCCGTGATAGGCTAGGGTTAAATTAAGGGTTGCTGGGTGGTGTGGTTCAAAGGGTTTAAAGGGTCTATTCCGCGCTGTATCTCAATAAACAATGGAGTAAGTAATTATGCAAATGACCTATAAAAGCATCCGTCATCATTAAAAAGTCTTCTTTCACTTGTTTATGTACATGATGCGCTGACAAATCACAAGTCTTTGTGGCTTGCAGTAGGTATTGTGTAATATCGTTCAATAAGAAGCTGCCTGTTGTTCCTCCCTTTCTGCTGGGAATTGAACGACTGACATAGTGTCTTTAAGGTTTATACATCCAGAAGCATAGTGAATGATGCAATTCAAGCTGATACTGAGAAATGCAAGTCCACCACCCTGCCTTAATCATTTTCCTCTGTGGTAATCATTCTCTGGCTATTTTGCCTCACTCCATAAATAGATCCAAGCACTTCGCGACGCAAGACCAGGAGACAGGAGCAGAATTAGGTCATCTGGCCTATTAAGTTTGCTCTGCCATTCCATCATGGCCAATTTATTTTCCCTCTCAAACCCATTCTCCTGTCTTCTCCCTGCAGCCGGTGACACCCTTACTAATCAAGTACATATCAGCCCTCCGCTTTAAATACACCCATTGACGTGGCCTCCACAGGCTCCTGTGACAACAGATTCCACAGACTCACCACCCTCTGGCTAAAGAACTTTCTCTTTGTCTCCATCCTAAAGGGACGTTCTGTTTTGAGGCTGCATCCTGGGTGTCTGGAATGGCATAATACCCCTTTTGGAATAATGAGGGGATCTTTTACTGAGGTACTCCCGGAATTAACCTTGTTGTCGCTCCTGGAGCAGTTATTGTATTGCTGTACCTCCTCCCTACACACCAGCACCATCCAAAACTGCCAGACTCAGTCCATTGTTGCCACGGCTACAGCACAAGATGGCCACCCAGAACCCAGGCATTCTAATGGTGTACTGGGCCACACATGAAGCCTGACACCCTGCTATTGTGCTCATTGAGTGAACAATAGCAGGACGGCAGACACAAGTCTTTCTGATTTCTTTCTTGATTTTCAAAGGACAATTCAAACTAAGACTTGGTTCAGCAACTGATGGCAACTCTTTGGTTCCTCAGCCAGCTAACCGAATTTCAGGTGTGAACCCAGACATAGCATTGTCAAAGTATTTGACTTGAAGGCCTAGCATTTAATTACCATATAACATGAAGCAGAATTAGGCCATTCAGCCCATCGAGTCTGTTCCAACATTCCATCAAGGCTGATTTATTATCCCTCTCAACCCCAATCTCTTGCCTAATCCCTGTAATCTGTGATGTCCTTACTAACCAAGAACCTATCAAACTCTACTTTAAAGATACCCAAAGGCTGGCCTCCACAGCGGTCCATGGCAATGAATTACACAGATTTCTTTATTGTTGAAGAAATTTCCCCTCATCTCTGTTCTACAGGATTGTCCTTCCATTCTGTTCCTAGACTCCTCCATATAGGAGACATCCTCTCCACATCCACTCTATCTAGACCTTTCAATATTCAATAGGTTCAATGAGATTTCTCCCCCCCCCCCCATTCTTCTAAACTCCAGTGAGTACAAAATATTTTCCTCAAACATTAACCCTTTCATTCCTGGTATCATTTTCGTGAGTCTCCTCTGGACCCTCTCTAATGCCAGTCCATCCATTCTTAGATAAAGGGTCAAAATTGCTCACTGTACTTCAAGTGCAGTCTGACCAATGCCTTACAAAGCCTCAGTATTACATGACCACACACAGAATCTTCCAGCTGGGGGCATTGGATTGAGATGAAAGGAGGGAACCACAATTGATTTTTCCCTCCCTGGCTTGGTGCCTTTGAGACCAGTTATAGCGCCTCTCATTGCCAGCTGGGTTGAAATCAGCTTACTCAGCACAGTCCAGGGATCTTCTGCCTTGTGAAGCTCTGTAATGTGGTAATTTTAGTCAGTAATACATCAAGAAAATGCAACAGAAGTGAATTTCTATGGGTTACACTTACATTTCTAGAGAGAGCCTGTCAGCATTTAAGTTATACCCAGACGGAAATCATATACATATTCAAATTATGCATTTAAAAAAGCATTTCTGATTCACAATTCTCATTACTTAATGAAGAGACACTGAAGATAAAGATAATTTTGCCTAAGTTCTGCAGGGAAGTGTGAAGCTGGAAGTAATTATTCTCTTAGCTAGGTGGAATGCTAAGCAACTGTTACTTATAAATTATATAATTGAAGAGTTATGTTATATTTGGCACTGTATGAATCAGTTTGGGATAGAAGTTACTAACAGATGCAAAATGTTAAACAGACAGTATTCTTTTATGACTAGAATTAAGCTACAACAGTTAACCTTCATCATCTTTAAATACCATGTGTTAACGAACAGTTGACAAAAGAAAGTAGAAACAATCTGGATTTTAAAGCCCCCCTCTTCCACCTTTCATCGGGGCATTTCTGCTGCATTATTGTATAATTAGATTAGTGCATGCAGCAAAACATTGTTTTTTTGACTAATTTGAAACACTAGCTTGGTCAAAAGAAAAGCTTGTTTCACAAACTGCCTTCAGATTGAGCCAAATTTGCCATTTGTGTATTTGATCATGTTCCAGCAGTGGCTTAAACTTTTGCTGTGCTGCTTTGCAATTTTAAAGTAAAGTATTAAAATAAGGTAACAAAAGATAACAGCTATGCAGTGTCTTTGGTACAGTTCAGCTTTCTGTCAAGATTTCAGTGAAATCTTCCCGTAGAAAGGGGATTTGATAAATACACTAGGTCTTTAGACTAAAACCTGTTTCTTTTTATGTGCTGCAAGGCTGATAAATGATAACAATTATTCTTTTCTCCTGTGTAATTATATGAAATGCTTACCGTGCATGCCTGCTTTCTCAGAAGAGTGGAAGATATCACATTGTCAGATTTGCTTTTCAACTCAGTGGAATTTATTTGTAAGATAATACATATCAGGGTATCTCAGTAGATTTTGCTGTTAATATGCCTATTTCAAAAAGAATACTTGGATGTAGCACATTGAACATTCTAGGAAGATCATGCACCCAGGAACATCCCCTCGCAACTTTTTTCGAGTTAGTAGATGGTAAATTAGATAGGTTTCCTGACAGCCTTGTGATCTTAATTTAAAAAAAAATCACTCAATAGAATCATAGGAGCCTCTAGAAAGTTGTCCTTGAATCCATCTCGACTGTTCATTTTCTGTATTTCACTGCGATCCTCCACTGGCCACAAGCAATACTGTCCTTTAAGACGATGAAATTACAAAGAAAAACTTTGAAACAATAAAGGTAGAACCACAATGAAGTTCTGAGGTTCAGACCCATAAAAGGCAGAATGTCTTGTTTTAGCAAGCATTTATTTTTACATAAATTACAATCTATAAGCATTGGGTTTGCCATGACAGGATTGGTGGTAGCTTTCAAGAAGGCCAAGGTGCTGGTAATAGGTAGTCCAGGTCTCAGAAGGTAGAATAGAGCCTGGGGATCACTGATGTTCAAAAGTTCAAAGTACATTCATTATCAAAGTTTGCATACTATATACAACCTTAGGACTTGTCTCCTTACAGGCAGCCACGAAACAAAGAAACCCAATAGAACCCATGAAAATCCAGACCATCAAACACCTGGTGTGCAAGCTGAATGCCCGCATGTCCCTCTCCCCCAGTCTACAGACTCTGAGCTTTTCAATCTGACCCGGCGCTTCAGTCAGCCAAACAGCAGTCATTCCTTGCCTTTGGACCCAGGCTGTGCCGCTGCGAGCCACTCCCAGGCTTGGGGCCTGCCACCTTGATTCGGCCCATACTCACCGTTTCCGAGCCGGCCCAGCACTGGAACTGGTCGAACACCAGCTTGTTGCTCACTCTCAGGCCCAGGTACTGCCTCCTTGCTTCAGTTCTGCCACTTCAACCGGGCTTCAAGCCCGCTGCCGCAATGGCCGAACTTTGGCTTGTTCCCTCTGTCAGCTAGACCATGGGCTTAATGCCACGTCTGAGAGGGCCTGATCTTCTGCGGGCACACTGAAAGCGATGCTGAATTTCATCATCAGTGTCTGCTTCACTGGGAGGTGTCTCCTCAGGTATGGATCATGGTTGATCGTCTGCAAGCTCTTGCTATGAGTCTTCTTTGCAGACGGAGAGAGGACCTTTATCTTGCCAGGAGCTTTTCATCAGAGCCAATCTCAGTGAAAACCAATGTCAGACAAGAGTGAGTCATTGCCCTGTCACTTCTCTCAATATTTCTCACCGCAGTGTTGCACTTCCCCTCTGAAAAACTTTCCGCAGGAGCGAAACTAAACTTCGGAGCAAATGGAAGGCTGTTCAGTGAACAGCATTTCCACTACAGAATTAAGGTCACTCGAACCTCAGCAGTGAAGCGGCACTATGCTGACAACGCTTGCCTTTAGGGTGAGCACGAAGCAGTCAATGCCTTACTTGTTGGAGCACATGAGAGGATGGTCTGTGTGTGTGTGGTTTAACGCTTTCAGGTAGATCTGAAAGAGTTCAGTATTAATGCTTCACTAGCTCTCATGGGCAAAGATCTTTTGAGAATCAAGCATTTCTTGTTGCATTTGTAAATTCTCAGTGGTTCATTGATTCTTGTGTTCTTGATCTTGAGTTTACTCAGAATGAATTTAACAGGTTGGTCAAAGTGAAAATGGGCAGCATCACTGCTTTGATAAAACATCAACTCCGGGATTTTGCTAGTCTGCCATTCTTACTTCATCTTTGATATTCAAACTAGAATTGAAAGTGAGAATAAAAAGTCAATACCTTGTTTCATTATGCTACTAAACAATGCTAACAATGAGTTACTTCACTGGGGTTGCTGGCGGAGCTGCTGCCTCACGCAGCCAGTGACCAGGGGTCAGTCCTGACCTCCCGTGCTCTCTGAGTGGAGTGTGCATCTTTTCCCTGAAAACACATGTCTTCCTGCAGTTTTATAACCCACACCCCTGAGATGTACAGATTGAGGAGTTAATCAGCCATTATAAATTGTCCCTAGTATGCAGGTGAGTGGGAGAATCTGAGAGGTGTGAAGGGGTATGGGGGGGAATAAAATGAAATTAGTGTAGGTGGATGCCTGATGGTCACTGCATAACGCGATGACAGCTTATTCTTAAACACTGTACTATTTTTGTCCTTTAGGAAACCTAATCCTGAACCAAAAAGGGAAAAAGAGAGTAAAAAGCCAACCATTAAAAAGCCCCTCAATGCATTTATGCTGTACATGAAAGAAATGAGGGCAAAGGTCGTAGCCGAGTGTACTCTGAAAGAGAGCGCTGCCATCAATCAGATTTTGGGTAGAAGAGTAAGTAAATTATATATACCAACAGTGATCTTTGTGCATCTGTCTGTTCCTTACTATTCTCCAACTGAGGGAAATAACAAGTACATCATGAACACTCCCTCACTACTCCCATTTGTCACTATTTTTTACATTTTTTATTGGAACTTTTTTTGTATTGCACTATACTGCTGCCACATAACAACAAATTTCACAACGTATGTCTGTGATAATAAACCTGATCCGGATCTCAAAAGTGCCTTGCGAACCCCAAGCAGAGGTCGTCAGAATTCTGGTGAGGTGAATACGTGTCCAGTTTTTTTTTACCACCCGGTGCAGTGAAGGAAAATAAATCCAATTTGCTTCCTCATTTTTTTCCCCTCTCAAGTCAAAAGGACACCAGAAGGTCTGTAGCTTGTTTAGACAGGCACCATTTTTATTAACCACCGCCCCCTCCCCCCCACCACAACCACCACCACCACCACACTTATCCAGGAGATCAAAGTTAAATCTTGGTCTGGAGGGCATAGTCTCTGAGAGCTTTTCTGTTTGAAACCACTGAAGGGCCTCCGGCTGTAGGAGGTGGGGGGAGGGAATTCTATTGCAGTCACACATGGGACAAGATTTTCCATGGGGGTCGGGCTTTCTGAGACGACATGCTTTCATCTCGGGCTTTCTGATAACGTCATCATTGGAAATGTGTATTGCAGAGGATGCTTGCTCTTCAATGCAAATATAATAGTTGCCATTATTGTATTTTTATTGACACAGTGGCATGCTCTTTCCCGTGAAGAACAGGCAAAGTACTATGAACTGGCAAGGAAAGAGAGACAACTACACATGCAGCTTTACCCAGGCTGGTCTGCCAGGGATAACTATGTAAGTTAACTTCTAAAGCTCAGTGATTATCAGTGGTTAACGGTAGAAACAGCTGATTCTATTTAGACTGAATGGTGATGATGTTCTGGAAAATACTACCTGACCAACATTTCCCTGCTTTCTTCACTTACACTCTTCTGAAGACAACTACACACCAGTGCCTCACCAACTGATGCAAATGCAGCAATTAATCTTTTGTTACTACACATTGCTCATTTTTAGTTGATTCCACAATGTATTACTATAATCTTTCCCCGTTCGGTTCTGTGAACTCATCCTCGAGGCAAGCTTTGTGAATTTGATTTGTCTGGTCTGTATGAAGTTTAAAGTCCCCCATGGTTATCACATTATCTTGCTGACGTTTCATCTCCTACCTGCAAGGCGGTGAAGCTGCTTATACTGACTTCACCAGAGAAGGAGTATTCCAGATATTGACACCAGATTGGCTGTAGCCTTTTCACTGAACTTGTGTTGTGTGAATTCAATGCACAATCTGTTCTAAAGATTCACAACTGATGCTCTGTGCTATATTGTTGCTGCCATGCATTGGCAGGGTACATGCCTGAAGTGCCTCCAAATACCCTGAGGATATAGAAAATCTTTCCAGCTCTTCCACCTACTACAGAACCAAAAAGTACAGACCTCGCTTTCACCCATGTTATCTGATCCTTCGGTGATCTGTTCCAGCGGCCGCCTGCAGTTGCTCCTGTCACCTCGTACCTCCCCTGGAGAAAGTGCAGGTTAACTTCCTGTTTGCAAGCTGGTTTTCAGGAGAGCTAGCCACTAGAATCATAGAGAGGTATACAGCAAAAAACAGGCTCTTCAATACACAGAGTGCGTGTGAATCATCAAACCCTCGTTTACACTAAGCCTGTGTTAATCCCATTTTAAATTATTCACAGTTTCTGCTGATGCATCCAGCAAATCAAACGTGAAATAACAATAGCCAGTCTCTGAAGTCATCACAATGTGCAGGAAACACCAGCGTTGACCACATCGACGCTGAATGAGTGGCATTCATCATCAAGAACCCTCACAGTCTAGGCCAGTGGTCCCCAACCACCGGGCCATGGACCGGTACCGGGCCGCAAAGCATGTGCTACCGGGCCGCGAGGAAACAATATCATTTGCCGATATGCAACAATATGAGCCGGCTGCACCTTTCCTCATTCCCTGTCACGCCCACTGTTGAACTTGAACCCGTGTGAGGTCATCAGTCGTCTAAACGCAGTGATACCCTTGCGCCAGGGATCACTAGTTGGCCTCAGGTAACCGGCTGCCTCGCGCGGCCGGCAAGAACTGCCGTTGCTACTGGCCTGGAGTGTGGACAGATGGGCGCCACCTCTAAATCTGTTTATCACACTGAATGTTCATGGGGAACCCAGTGCTAAAATATTCGCAGACGGCCTAATTCGGGCTCAGGGTTTCGTAAGTAGCAGAGCAGCTACCTCGCTGCGATCTACTGAAAGTCATCCCTTGGCCGATAGATCCTACCTACCTACAAGGGGGGTGGGTACACGCCCTGTCGCATTCCTCGCTCGGTTGGTCGCTCTCTCTGGACTGCGACCGCCGCGGCCACGGTATGGGGACCTCCGGGCCCTTACCTTGTCCTCTCACTGGTGTGTTGCAATGATTTTATATGTTCATACAAGGAAAATAAGCATTGTCTGTTTAATATCCAAACGTTACTTAAAATGTTATGATGCTATTGACTTATAAGTGAGTTATAATTGACTTCTCACTATATTCATCCAAGGAAAATATGCACTGTGTGTTTAATATTAAATTCATTAGATAAGCCCTTTTAGAAACTAAATTGAGCGTATTAGCCACTTATAAATGACTTATAGTTGACTTATCACCTATATTACCGTGGTGATTAACACCACCCCCCCCCCCCCCACCAGTCAGCTGGTCCGTAAGAATATTGTCAATATTAAACTGGTCCGCGGTGCAAAAAAGGTTGGTGACCCCTGATCTAGGCCATGCTCTCTTCTCACTGCTGCCATCAGGAAAGAGGTTCAGGAACCTTAGGTCCCACACCACCAAGTTCAGGAACAGCTGTTACCCTTCAACCATCAGGCTCCTGAACCCACATGGATAACTTCAATCACCTCAGCTCTGAACTGATTCCACAACCTTTGGATTCACTTTCAAGGACTCTACAACTCACATTCTCAGTATTATTTGTTCACGTGGTTGTTTATTTATTTATTATTCTTTTGTGTATTTAGTGGTCAGTCTTTGCAGTTTTTCTGATTCTATTGTATTTATTGTTCTAATGTGAATGCCTGCAAGAAAATGGATCTCAGATAACGTAAACATATTTTGTTAATAAATTCACTTTGAACTTTGAGCTTTGAAGTACAAAATAAATCTGCTGCCTTCATTGCAGTCTCAAAAAATGAGTTAACCACATATCCCATTGTCTGTACTTGTTTCTAATTGCTATATCCTCAGTATTCAATCTCATCACCCTCCTTGTTGGCTTGATTGGGTTCCAAAAAGACCAGAAGAGCGTTGTGCTGTTAGAGAAGGCAGTGTAATTTATAACCCTATTTGGTAACTTTTCATAATATTCTGCTAAGTTTGCAAACCTTTGTATGATACGATAAAGATTAGAGGAGCACATGCACTTCCTGGTAACAAGCCAACTTGTTTTATCTTGTGTAATGGAACATAAAACCATAATGTGAGGAAACGGGGTGTTAAAAGAAATATGAAAATCTGAAAAAAGCGGAAGAATTCAATGATTCTAGCACATAGGAGGCATTCTACATTTCAAAAACAGGAAGATCAATCTTTTGCTATATAAAACTTTAGTCGGTCCGGACTGGAGTACCTGTGTGCATTTCTGGTCAACACGTAATAGAAAGGATATGGAGACTATGGAAAGGGGGCAAAGGGATGCTGCCTGGATTAGAGAGTCTGACAAACCTGGGTTGTCCACCCTAGACATTTGGATGCTAAAGGGAGACTGGATAGACTTCTGTATAATTACGAAAGGCATAAATAAGATGCAGTAGATCTTTTCCCCAGGGTATATACATGTTAAACACCAGAGGACATGTTCTTTAAGATTAGAGAGGTAAAGCTTAAAGGTGACGTGAGGAGCAAGTTTTTATGCAGGGAATGGTAAGTGCCTAGAATGGGTTACCAGGAGTGGTAGTGGAAGCCAGCAGTCTGGTGGGATGTAGGAGGCTTTTAGATAGACACATGTATATGATGGGATTGGAGTGATACGAGAGATGGGCTGTTATGTTGAATAAGACGTTGATGAGGCCTAATATTAGATTAGATTAGATTAGATACAACTTTATTATCATTGTGCTGAGTAAAGATACAAAGCCAATGAAATGCAATTAGCACCTAACCAGAAGTGCAAAGAATAGTGTTATTATATGCAGTTTTGGTCACCTACCCACAGGAAAGATGTAAATAACTTTGGAAGAGTGCAGTGAAAATTGACAAGGATGTTGCCAGATCTGAAGGACTCAAGTTATATGGAAAGATTGAATAGGTTAGGACTTTATTCCTTGGAATGTAGAAGATTAAGAGGAGATTTAATAGAGGTATACAAAGTTATGAAGGATACAGATAGGGTATACGCAAGCAGACTTTTTCCAGTGTGATTGGGTGGGACTAGAACTAGAGATCAAGGGTTTTGGGTGAAAGGTGAAAAGGGGAACATGAGGGGAAATGTCTTCACTCAGAGGGTCGTGAGAGTGTGGAACGAGCTGACAGCACAAGTGGTGTATGTGAGCTTGATGTCATTGTTTAAGAGAAGTTTGGATGGGTACATGGATAGGAGGGGTATGGAGGGCTATGGTCCCTGTGCAGGTCGATAGGAACAGGCAGTTTAAATGGCTTGGACTAGATGGACTGAATGGCCTGTTTCTGTGATGTACTTTTCTATAATATGGATGAAACGCAGAAGGAGGACATTTCATATAAATTAATTACAAGATCAGCACAACATAGTGGGCCAAATGGCCTCTCCAGTGCTGTATTGTTCTGTGTTCTTAGGAGATCTTTGAGTAGTGATATTCAGTAGCTGGGATTATTTTTAATGGACATGTCAGCAATTTGTGATAAGATCTTCACACCACCCACCCTGGCTGAATCAAAGGAAGAGTTCAAGGAAAGCTTCAGTTTCAATCATCTCTCCCACTTTGTACATCTTCAGTATTTTCACTAGCTTACACATCAAACTAAGAATAAAGTATGCTGGGAAGGTTAGACAGCATCTGTAGAGAGATACAGTTCATTCCTCAGATCAATGATCTTCGTTCTAACTTTTCCTAGTGTGACAACAGGCCCAAAGTTCAAAGTAAATTTGTTATCCAAGTGTATATATGTTACTATATACCACCTTGAGGTTCATTTTCTTGCAGGAGTTACAGAGGTAAAAAGAAATACAATAGAATTTACAAAACTATACATAAACAAAGACTGACAAACAAGCAACGTACAAAAGAAAAATAACAAAAAAAACTACCGAATGCAAGAGATTCTGCAGGTACTGGAAATCCAGAGCCACACACTCAAAAATGTTCAGCAGGTCAGGCAGCATCAATGTGGATAATATTGAGTTATAAAAGTTATCAGCTTGAGGCACTAAATCTATTTATTTTCTCCATACAAGCTACCTGAACTGATGAATATTTACAGAACTTTCTTTAAATTTCAGAGTTGCATCATCTGTGGTATTTTGCTTTTGGGACTCCCTGATTAATTTAGTATATGACACTATTGTCTTACTAAAATTATTTATCACAAAGAATTTGAAAGAGACAGCAACTTGCACCAGTTCTATAAGCAAAATTAAAATGAGTACCACACAAGTTAGATATACTACGCACATTTGACTCTCAGTCTCAGTTCAGTTATTTTAAATTAAGTGTGAGTGAGTGTTTGTGTCTACGCGTGTGTGTGTGTGCAGGTGTGCATATGTGCCTGTGTGTATGTGTGCATGAATCTGGTTTCATGCCCCACCTCCTTTACCAGCCTCCTGATATTGGCCATCAAGTTTCACACATGATTATTAACCACTTGAATAGGTTAGGGGAGGAAGGACAAGTTACTACAAGAAATCATTGGGGCATTAATGATGATGTTTGCAAGGTCCATACGTATCCTTATCTATAGCTAACTTAAGGATTTGTGGTCAGTGTTCACTATCTGCTCTCCCACTGAAAGTTCGATCACTTGGCCGTACTTATCCCCCAACACCAGGTCAAATACAGCCCCTCCTCTTGTTGGACTATCTATATATTGATTTAAGGAACCCTCCTGAATGCACCTAGCAAATTCTGCTCCATCTAAACCTCTTGCACAAAGAAGATTCCATTTTATGTTAGGGAAGTTGAAGTCTCTCATGACAACAACCCTATTGTTTTTACACCTTTTCTTAATCTTCTTGCTTATCTGTTCCTCAATGTCCCAGTGGTTTTTGGGAGGAGGTCTGTAGTGCATCCCATCAGAAAGGTTGCACCCACATATAGACTCAGTGGACGACACTTTCATTATGTCCCCGCTGAATGCAGATGTGATGTTGTCCCTGATTAATAGTGCAACTGCACCCCCACCAAACCTCTTTTGCCTCTCTCTATCTTTTCTAAAACATTGAAACCCTGGGACATTAAGCACCCATCCCTGTCCTTATCTCAACCAAGTCACTGAAATGGCTACAACTCCTAGTCTGCCTGGAGGTCAGTGACTGGTGTTGTTGGGCAGGGATCAGTTCTGGGACCCCTGTTCTTTGCAGCGTTTGTAAATGACCTGGATGTGGAAGTGGAAGGGTAGCTTAGTAAGACTACAGATGTCACAAAGGTTGGGGTTGTTCTGGAAAGTGTAGAAGGTCATTGTAGGTTACAACGGAACATAGACGGGATGGAGAGTTGGACTGAGAATTGGCAGATAGAGTTCAATGCAGAAATGCGTGAAGAGATACATTTTGGAAAATAGAACTTGAAGATGCTGTACAAGATTAATGGCAGGATTCTTAGCAGTGTGGAGGAACAGAGAGATCTCAGAGATTGAGTCCATGGATCACTCAAGGTTACCACACAACTTGATATGGTGGATAAGAAGGTGTATTGTGTGCTGGCCTTCATTAGTCAGGGGATTATGTTCTAAAGCCCCAAGGTAATATTGCAGCTTCACTTCTGGTCCCTTTGTAGAGAGGGTGCAGAGGAGATTCACTAGGATGCTGCCTGGATTAGAGAGGGTGCAGAGGAGATTCACCTGGATGCTGCCTGGATTAGAGAGGGTGCAGAGGAGATTTACCAGGATGCTGCCTGGATTAGAGAGGGTGCAGAGGAGATTTACCAGGATGCTGCCTGGATTAGAGAGGGTGCAGAGGAGATTCACCAGGATGCTGCCTGGATTAGAGAGGGTGCAGAGGAGATTTACCAGGATGCTGCCTGGATTAGAGAGGGTGCAGAGGAGATTCACCAGGATGCTGTGTGGAATAGAGAGGGTGCAGAGGAGATTCACCAGGATGCTGCCTGGATTAGAGAGGGTGCAGAGGAGATTTACCAGGATGCTGCCTGGATTAGAGAGGGTGCAGAGGAGATTCACCAGGATGCTGCCTGGATTAGAGAGGGTGCAGAGGAGATTTACCAGGATGCTGCCTGGATTAGAGAGGGTGCAGAGGAGATTCACCAGGATGCTGCCTGGATTAGAGAGGGTGCAGAGGAGATTGACCAGGATGCTGCCTCGATTAGAGAGCATGTTTTAGGAGAGGTCAAGAGGCCTAAAGCTCTTCTCTTTGGAGTGATGGAGGATGAGAGATGACTTGATCTCAGTATATAAGATTATGAGGCATTGATAGAGTGGACAGTCAGCGTTCTTTTCCCAGGGTTGCACTGATCAATACCAGAGGAGATCCGTTTAAGGTGAGCAGAGGAAAGTTTAGTGGAGATGTCTGAGATAACTATTTTACACAAGAATTGGCTGGTGTCTGGAATGCATTGCCAGGGACGATGCTGATAGCTGATACAATATAGGTATTACTGATGCTACAGGGGCATTTAAAAGACAATTAGGTAGGCACATGGATGGAAGGAAAATGGAGGGATATGGGCTACATAGGAGGGAAGGGTTAGATTAATCATATAAGCTTGTATTTTTATATTGGTTGGCACACATCATGGCTTGAAGGGCCTGGATTGTACTGTACTGTTTTATGTTCCTAATGTAGAAATTAGTGCTTTGTTGGAGCTGAAGGTAGGGAAACAATAAGAGGCAGAAAAATGGTTTAAAAATCTGTGGAAGGCAATACTCCAGACCATTTGCAGCTGAATGAGGTGGAGAACCATAGCATCATAGATCAAAGACAGCAGCGGAACGAGTTAGATCCAAATGTAAAGTCATTGATTCCATACGTATCACCAATATTCAGCCAATGAAAGGAGAGTTAGAATGGCATTTTGGCACTCAAGCGGTGAAGTCACTTTGTGCAGGATCCAGCCCTTCATTTCAATGGGGATTGTTATACAAAAAGAAAGTAAATGTCTTTGTTATGTTTCAACTTAATGCTTTTAATTATTTATTATTTATAAGTACCTCTTATGCTTCTTGTTAATCAGTTTACTTTAAAGTATTTTTTACCCTTAGAAATATGGATAGGTATATGGACAGGAAAGGAATGGAGGGTTATGGGCTGAGTGCAGGTTGGTGGGACTAGGTGAGAGTAAGCATTCGGCATGGACTAGAAGGGCCGAGATGGCCTGTTTCCGTGCTGTAATTGTTATATGGTTATAGCTTTCTAAACTTTCATTGCTTCTAAGTATTTGCAACATTTAAAAACTACCAATTATCAGCCTTATTTCCTCAAATAATGGGGTTTCCCTTCCTCCACCAATGATGGAGCCCTCTCCTCTGTTTCCCAGACTTTTGGACTCACCTCATCTTCCCTCTGCCTTGATAGGTATAGAGTTCCTCTTGCCCTCACCTGGCACTACATAATCCTCCACATTCAACACACTCTCCACAGCTTCCACCATCTTCAACAGGATTCAACCACCAATCACATCTTTACCCCCCCCCCCCACTCTCCGCTTTCCACAGCAATCGCTCCCTCCATGACTCCCTTTCTAATTCATCTCTCCCCCCCACTAATGGCACATTCTCCTGTAAGTGACCAAAACGTACACCTGCCCACTTACCTTCCCCTCACCTCCATTCAGGGCCCCAAACAATCATCCCAGGTGAGGCGGCACTTCACCGGCAAATCTGTTGGGATCATCTACTGCATCTGGTGCTCATGATGCAGTCTCCTCAATGTCAATAGGTG
This sequence comes from Hemitrygon akajei, assembly GCF_048418815.1. NCBI lineage: Eukaryota > Metazoa > Chordata > Chondrichthyes > Myliobatiformes > Dasyatidae > Hemitrygon > Hemitrygon akajei. The sequence goes on along the minus strand of NC_133138.1, from coordinate 8,304,491 downwards.
CAGGAGTAGGCCATTGGGCCCTTCGAGCCAGCACCGCCACTCACTGTGATCATGGCTGATCATCCACAATCAGTACCCCGTTCCTGCCCTCTCCCCATATCCCTTGACTCCACTATCTTTAAGAGCTCTATCTGACTCTTTCTTGAAAGCATCCAGAGATGTTGGTGTGACCCGTCGTAAATTGGGGGACTGCTTTGTTGAGCACCTCCGCTCCATCCACTAAAAGCGGAAATTCCTGGTGGTCAGCCAACAACACCCACAAAATGCTGGTAGAACACAGCAAGCTAGGCAGCTTCTACAGGGAGAAGTGGGCCGAGACCCGAAACGTCGACAGCGCTTCTCCCTATAGATGCTGCCTAGCCTGCTGTGTTCCACCAGCATTTTGTGTGTGTTGTTGTTTGAATTTCCAGCATCTGCAGATTTCCTCATGTTTAATTCCTGGTGGTCAACCATTTTAATTCCTATTCCTATTCCCACTCCAGCAGGTCAGTCCATGGACTCCTCCTTTGCCATGATAAGCCCACCTTCAGAGCAGGGGAGCGCCCCTGCGTTGGGTCTGGGTACCTCCAACCCAACAGCATGAACATAAATTTCTTATTCTGGTAATTCCTCCCTCCCCATTCCCTCTTCTATTCCCCCCTCTATTCCCCCCTCTGGCCTCTTACCTCTTCTCACCTGCCAATCACTTCCCCTGCTGCCCCTCCTTCTTCCCTTTCTCTCATGGTCCACTCTCCTCTCCTATCAGATTCCTTCCTCTCCGGCCCTTGACCTTTCCCACTCACCTGGCTTCACCTGTCACCTTCTGACTAGTCCTCTTTACCCCCCCCCCCCCCCCACCTTTCTGTTCTGGCACTTTCCTTTCCAGTGCTGAAGAAATGTCTCAGCCTGAAACATCGCCTGCTTGTTTATTTCTATAGATGCTGCCTGACCTGCAGAGTTCCTCCAGCATTTTGTGTGTGTTTTTCTGGGTTTCCAGCATTTCAGAATCCTGTGTTAATAATCAGACTTTGTTGCTGGCAAAGTTTGGGATGCAGCTTTTCCAACTGTCTAAGCTTCCAGAAGGGTCTCATTGGTACGGTCCCATTCTGATCACACCGCTGGGTTACACGACACTTCCAGCTGGGGTAAACCCTCAGCATCCAGGCCAGGAAAGTGTTGGTGGGGAAGGCGGTGGACAGCAATTTTGGAAAGGGTAACCTGGTCAGCCAGTTCTAGCCTAACAAGTCTGATTTTAAAATTTTAGTTTCTCTTTCTTAAAACTCATCTGATAACAATTTGATTATCAATATCAATAACAATTGATATATCTATATCAATAACAATTTGATATAGAACATACAAAATAGAACATAGAAATCTACAGCACATTACAGGCCCTTCAGCCCACAATGTTGTGCTGACCATGTAACCTACTCTAGAAACTGCCCAGAATTTCCCTACCACATAGCCCTCTAATTTTTCCAAGCTCCACGTACCTATCTAAGAGTCTCTTAAAGACCCTATTGTATCCGACTCTACCACCATTGCCGGCAGTGCATTCCATGCACCCACCATCCTCTGTGTGAAAAATTTACCCCTGACGTCCCCTCTGTACCTACTTCCAAGCATCTTAAAACTATGGCTATCCACACGATCAATGCCCCTCATCATCTTATACACCTCTATCAGGTTGCCTCACATCTTCCACCGCTCCAACGAGAAAAGGCCAGGTCACTCAACCTATTTTCATAAGGCATGCTCTAGGATTTCATGCAGTATTAAATCGAATATATATCTGGGGGTGTAAGGAAATTCTAATAACTGGAAGAGAAGCAGAAGTCTTGACAATTCATCTTCTGCAGGAAATCTGACTGAATTTTCTACTTTGTCAAACAAAACCACCCTCAATCTGATGTATTTGACTTTAAGAGAAATGTTGAATTTGTAAGGTGCCTGCATTCGGTTTAAAATCCCTTGCAATCCCGTTGATGTTATGGGCTGTGTAGTTTATATCAGATGTTTGGCAGCATTGAGATCAAAGACTTTTAATTTGTTTGTTTTGGTTGAGTACAGAGCTGGCAGCCAGCCTGCCTCCTTTCCCTTGCACCCCTCACTCTGATGGGAATTTCTTACTCTTTGTAAAGCTTCTGATATTTTGTTCCAAATGTTCAGTTTATTTAGCGTCGGCACATAAGGTAAACTATCTGCTGGTCCTTATACGTGAAGGGGATTACAGTGGATCCACACTGACAGGTACAGGGCACTGTCATGGTGAGCTGTTCTTCTGAATTTCCCTCTCCCTCTCCCAGTGTAGAGTGCCCTTCCTGCTTCACAGTATCCACCATTGTCCCTGTACCAAAAAAGCCCAAGGTAATATATCTGAACAACTGGCATCCTATCACACTCACCTCAATAATAAGCAAATGCTTTGAGAGGCAGGTCAAGGATCACATCTGCAGCTTGCTACCACCCAAACTGGACCCCCGACAATTCACCTACTGATCGACAGACGACGCAATAGCCACTGTTCTACAAACCGTCCTTACACATTTGAAGAAGAAGGATGCTTATGTGAGAATGCTGTTCTTGGACTACAGTTCAGTATTCAACACCATAGTTCCATCCAGGCTTGACGAGAAGTTCAGAGACCTCGGCCTTAACCCTGCCTTGTGCAGCTGGATCCTGGACTTCCTGTCAGCAGGTGGTAAGAGTGGGCTCCCTCACCTCCACCCCTCTGACTCTCAACACAGGAGCCCCTCAGGGCTGTGTACTGAGTCCCCTCCTTTACTCCCTGTATACCCGTGACCGTGTCGCCACCCACAGCTCCAATCTGCTAATTAAATTTGCCGACGACACTACATTGATTGGCCTAATCTCAAACAATAATGAGGTGGCCTACAGGGAAGAAGTCATCTCTCTGACACACTGATGTCAAGAAAACAACCTCTCCCTCAATGTCGCAAAAACAAAGGAGCTGGTTGTGGATTACAGGAGGAATGGAGATGGGCTAACCCCTAATGACATCAATGGATCTGGGGTTGAGAGGGTAAACAGCTTCAAGTTCCTCGGCATCCACATCACCGAGGATCTCATGTGGTCTGTATGGGCACCTCTTTCACCTCAGACAGTTGAGGAAGTTTGGTATGGGTGCCCAAATCCTAAGAACTTTCTACAGGAGCACAATTGAGATCATTCTGACTGGCTGCATCACTGCCAGGTATGGGAACTGTACCTCCCTTAATCACAGAACTCTGCAGAGAGTGGTGGTGCAGGCAGCCCAGCACATCTGTAGTTGTGAACTGTAACTGTGGTTGTGAGTTGTAATTCAGGACATTTACAAGGACAGGTGTGTTAAAAGGGCCCGTAGAATCATTGGGGACCCGAGTCACCCCAACCACAATCTATTCCAGCTGCTACCATCCGGGAAGCGGTACCGCAGCATAAAAGCCAGGATCAACAGGCTCTGGGACAGCTTCTTCCACCAGACCATCAGACTGATGAACTCACACTGATTTGAGTGTACTCTATATTACACTGACTGTCCTTCTTTATTATAAATTACTATGATTGCACATTTAGATGGAGCTGTAATGTAAAGATTTTTACTCCTCGTGTATGTGAAGGATGTAAGAAATAAAGTCAATTCAGTCCAAGAGCTCACATTATAAATTCATAGGTTACAAAATACCAAGAGGCCACATGGAAATTGGCTCCCATTTATTTGATCCCCCTTCGTTTAGAAATAACATGTTTTGCTTCTTTTGCATAGTTTTAAATAATAATTCTTCATGTTAATATTCATGGAATATCTTGTATCATTATTCTGTTTTGGCTGAAATGACTGCCCACTCTGAGTCTGTGAGCTCCAGGAGGGCCTTAGTGACAGAATAGAGAATTGGTGGGATCCAGATCAGGAGATCCTCAAAGTTCCTCAGGGGTCTGAAGCAGAAAGAATCTCACCACACTAAAATAATCTTAAGGGTTGCCAAGATGTTCAAAATTGAGAATACAGTTAGAATTGAATGTGTTGTAAATTATATATTGCAGGGTAAAAAGAAAAGGAGAAAAAGAGACAAGCAGCAAGATTCTGATCCAGGTACAGGATATTTTCACCTCTGACTGCTTAGTGTCTGCTCTTAAATTTGAACCTTATTCAGTTGTAACTTGAAACCAAATCCTCTGGGGTGAAATTGCATGCTGCAGTATTAATGAACCAATGTATTAACAATGCGGGTTTTTTCCTAATTAACCAAGTTACTCATTATACCAGTGGGCAACAGCTTTGTTAAAATGGCAGGCAGCAAAATTCTACATCGGTGTTCAATTTACTATAATCAAAACTTCGTTGATGCGAAGTTGACAGCCCAGGCAGCAACTGGGAGTTGAGTGTTACAGGAGGAGAAGAGTCACCTGACATCATTAACAGCAAAGAATTCTGGCTATTTGCTTACTTTGATAAACCTTACCTCTGTGAGAAGTCTAAAACTGCCTCCAAAGTATTTATGTTCTGTAGAATATATTGGTTTTGAACAAGCCTTTTGGATCTTTATGTTTCTGACCATAGTTAGAAGCCTAGAGGAATAAACCACAGTTGCTGCCTGGACTTGATAGCAAGTTGGAAATGTGATTATATTGTAATATCAACCAAACTACTAACTTTAAAATTATACCAGGATTTTAAAGAAAGCACAGGGTCAGTCTAGTGTCTTCATGCCTGCACGTTTGATGTTGCCTTGACAAGGCACAGACGGTTAAGATGGGTGGAGAGGATACATTGCTGAAATTGAACCAACCCAATTTTCAAATGATGGAAGGAGAGTCAGTTTGCCTTAGTGGCCAGCCAGAAGATACTCAGAGACTGTCTTACCTTAGTAGAATGTTCCACCCAGGCATCAAGATAAAAATTCAACCCCTCTCGTCTTTGCATTCTTCAAACCTTCCTTGTTATTTGAGGAGACAGAAAAGCCATAGGAGCTCTGCACTGTTTTCATCACAATAATATATTTCATCATAATATGCACAGTAGGATGGGATATCTTTGAACAAATGGTAAAAGGGCCTGACAAATGGTTTTTGTGAATGCTGCTTATTGATCACATTTTGACAACGAACTATTCAGTACCTGTATGTGTCATGTTTTATACCCTTAGGTGAAGAAACTTGACTGACTATCCCTGTCTTGTTAGAGGATTTTGTATACTGTCACTTTAGATGAAATCAGCTGTCTTGTTGAAAGAGGGTGGGTGGATGATTTCAGGGGAACTGACAGGAGCTTCTTCTGAAATGATTCCTTCCGGGATAGTAAATGTAATTTTTATGTCTGTTTAAGCATAAATTTTCAGATCAAAATGCTAATTTGAAAAAGAGACTCTGCCACTAAAATAAAATGTTAAAGCTCAAAATATACTGTGTGGTGCAAACCCGTTTGCGTAGACTTAGCTCAGGTATAGTCACGTACAAAGAAACGTACATGTATGATGACAGGATAAGTGGTTGTACGCTACCGGAGACAGGCAAACATGCAGATGGACACAACCACAAGTGCAAACTGACAATTGGGGAAACATATATGGATTCATAGAAACACTTGCGCAGATGCGTGAGCAAAGAATTATATGGATATAAAAACTGACAAATATTAAAATGAAAAATTCTGGAAATCCTCAATAAATCAATCAACGTTTGGAGAGAGAAAGAGAGATGGATGATCTTTTAATAGGAAATTAATTCACACATTGGCAAGCACTCAAGAGGCAGATAAAGGTACAAATACAGCCAAATGCACAGTCAGAGAGCAAAGTAAATCCTGACTTCAAGCCTCATTCCAATAAGCCCCAGTTTTATTAAAGAAAGATTTTTTAAGTAACATATTTGAATCTGCTTTTTAATCTAATATCACATAACTCTCCATAATCATTGATCAAAATTTGATGGTGAGGAATTGATCAATACAGAAAATAGCACTTCAAAAAGTGAAGCAGTTGTGTTTGGCTTCTTTGGTATTTGTGGTTTGGCTCCCATTGCTATTTAATTTTCAGTCTTATAGACTTCTCTCTCTACACGGTTAAGCTGCATGTGCAAATTTTCCACTCAGAATGAGCTTGCATGTGCAAACTATCCTTTCATTCCAAGATGTTTTAAGATGTTGAATGTTCTCATTAGTGTTAGTATGGTAGTGAAATACTTGGAAAGTCGATCATTCAGGTTTTCTAAATAATTTCACTGTCTCTAAGATTGCAGCAAGGACTTCTTTCACTTTTTTGAAGGAGATCTCCATTTTTCCTATTAGAACTCGATTTTGTAAGAAACAACTCTCAATTTCATTAGAATATTTTTCCCTCGTATTATGCCTATTCTCAAAATAAGTGACTTACAAACATTGCAATGCCAAAGCAATGGTTCAAACCCAGGTAAGGAGTTGGTATTTGGGTTACCATTGACTTCACTCTCCCTGATGTCCACATTGGAGTCACTGAATCTAGATACCTGAATTAATAATTTCCTTTTCTGAACATTCAGTCAAATTGTAATATTGCTGTTATTGCCCCCAACTGGAATCATCTAATTCAACAGACTAGCAATCAAGCCTGAGATAGTTTTGTTTTGAGAGATTGGTGGAGATGGGTAGAAGGAAAGGGTTGGAAACCTACAGAATTAATCTTCACATTTCTTGTGACGTGCTTCAGCTTTGAATGAGCTCTCCTAATTGTAACTTTGCTCTGTCTGAGTCCTGCCGCTTTTTGTTTGCAAGCGCCAATTTTTTTGCTTGTGCTCTTATTTAAATCTCATTCTGTAAAACTGTTGTATTTATTTAAATCAGCAACTTTACATGCAATAAATGGTACATACGATCTACTTCTCGGTAAAATGTTTTGCTTACTAAAACAGCCTTCAAATTGACTCTTTGTAGTGTCAAATAACAGTCTGTGAAATGATTGTAACAGTTGCTATAACCCCTATTGCTTTTCTTTACTCTTTTTTTTTTACTTTCATGTCTTCCCTGCCCGTCCTTGCCATATATTTTGCTTTTTTTTTTGTTTCTTTTGTTTGTTTTTGTTCAGATCCAAGCTCTCCTAAGAAATGCCGGGCACGCTTTGGCCTTGACCAACGGACAGACTGGTGTGGCCCTTGCAGGTGTGTATCTTGTAGCCTAACGGTCTTGTCACCAAGTGCCTCTGTGTTCAAACTTGTAGGACTTGCAGATATCAAGCTGTGCCAATGTTGCAAAGAGGCAACAATGGTCTTCCTCCTTGCTGGCTTTGAGTTTGCCTGGGCTTTGGGATGATGTTAATCTCGCACATCTGTAACACTGCTGCACCACTTCTAGCCAAGTTATCTTCAGAAGAGCCCAGAACCACAGTATCACAGAATTGCCGCCATCTTGATATATGGTCTTAAAACTGATTTATGATCTCAATGGAATTCTTGCACATTGGGGTGATTGGAAACTACTTTAGGACAGAGTCTCTTGTTCGAAAGCTGTGCAGTGAGATTTTTGATAGCTTTTGAGTGTAATCAAAAAGAAAAGCCTACAACACAAAGAGCAAAAGACAACCGCTTTAAAACCACATGTTCCTTTCTGTTTGGATATTCTGTGTGGAGCCTGCTGATGCTTTTCCAGCTCAGTAGAATTGCATACTAACTCCATTTTTTTAATATAACAAAACATGTTCCTCCATTGTTGTCTTTGTTTACTTCACACTAACAGATGCAAACACCACAATGATGTGTCGCCCATTGTTCGAGCTTGATCTGCAATAGATGCGGTGCCTCTCCTGCAGGTACCCACAATTACTCTATCTTTAACCTGCTTGTGTTTTTTTTTATTACAATTTTTTGACCAAACTTTTCTTACCTGTTCAGAAGGGGCTTCCACAAAGGAGGTCATCTTTATGGAGAAAGAATCTGGCACATCTGTTTCTGCTAAGGTGGGAGTAGTAACAAAAGGGCAGTAGCACTACCTCACATTTTCATCGCAGTGACATTACACACAAGTAACGTAATGACTTTTGTCACCACAACTTTTCTTGCAAATAGACATGGAAAATAAAAGGTATGCCAGACTTCTGCATGAAGACGATTCCCTTTAATGTAACTGTAGACAGTCTCAGCTTGGAGCCAGAAGTGGTGTGAAAATGGAAGGGAAAATCAGCCTTTGTAATTAAAATAACAATTCTTTAATAAAAATTATGAAGTGAACATGTGAGGACTGTGTTTAGCACTCTTAAAACAGCTCCACATGAAATATAACTCTATCTTCACAAAAAAAAATAATTGCAGCAACAGTGAAGCAGAAAGATAAATGAGTCTTGTGTGGGACAGAAGATATATGTAACTCTGGATGAAATACTATACATCACATTCATCTTTTTATCATCCCAGGTATCGGTTGTATTCTTTTCTTATTTAGCTCAAAAAGGTATAAGCGAGATATCCTTAACGAGTTGTTGAATATTCGCGATGTGAGGCTGAATTCGTATCAGAAATGTTTTTGTGGTCATTTAGTGCAGTTGCATAGGCTGTTGTGGGTGATGTGATGAGGTTACTTCTGAGATTCGAGATGGGGCTGGTGTTGACTTTCCCTGTGCTCACTGCGATTTTAGCTGAAACCTGATCGGCAGATTTTCAGAGAACTCTAGCCAGTGACATAGTGACGATGTTACCAAGGAACAGCAATAAGACAGCCAACACCTGAAGCCAATTCCACATTTAATTAGATCCTTAAGGATTTGTATCTCAACTCTATTCATTTTTAAATTTCAGTAACCACAGCTATTTGGGAGAGGTTTTTCTCTGTCCTCTGTAAATAAAATTGCTTCCTGATTTCATAACGACATATGAATTAGGTGCACATTGGGCCACTGGCCATATGAATTGTCTACCGTGGAGTCGGTTTCCTGCTGTATCCCCTTTTCCTTACATTCCTATAATATTCAGGAATCTATCTGTTTTTACGTCTTGTCTTCAAAGGCTGAGTCTCCACAGCACTCCAGATCCACCCCCCACTCACCTGACTGAGGAGGTTCCTCCTCAAATCGACCCTTGGTGCCTTCCCCCTCCTCCCTTTCCCTGTGACTGCGATCTCAGGTCCCAAGCCCCTCAGCAGGAGGGAATGATCTGATGCGTGGTTTCTCCTGGCAGGGCAGGATGTTTGTTGCACTTTCTCCATGATAGTTATATCCTGCTTTAGGTAAGGAGACCAGAAGTGAAGACATACTCCAGATAAATTTGCACAAAGGCCTTGAATAATTGCAGTCAGACATCTTTGCTGCTCGACTCAAATCCTAAAATAACAGGTTCTAAGATTCTTCTCCTATGTTCTTGATTCCTCTGCTAACAGAGTTTTTATCTGTACTACCAAACTCCTATCAATCTGGTGGAGCCGTGCAATATCCAGCCCCGAGATTATCATAGAATCATGGAAAATTTAGGACCTGGAATGAAGTCAATCATTCTATTGAACTTGCTGTGGTTGAGAAGGAATATTGGGTCTAAAGTCTAAAGAACCCATTTTTTCAAGTGTACGGACCAGTAATGTTTCAAGATGATGAGGGTTTCTGTCCCTACCACTATCATAGACCCGGAGTTCCAGACCCTAATAACACTCTGGGTGAAAGAAAAATTCCTACATCTCCCCTCTGTTTATCCTACCAGTTACTTCAAATCTAAGTCCACTTCTTTTGACCACCTTCCTAATAACTCCATCTATCTGGTTCATACATGATACAATTCAATTTTGCCTTTCCTCAGCCTTCTCAGTTCCATACAAGCCCAGAATAACCTATCTTTCTTCATGCCAAAATTTTCCAGTCCTGGCAACGTCCCCATGAATCTCTCCAGTGCAATCCCGCCTTCTCGTAATGTGATGGACAGAACTATACATTCACTGTAGGTGAGGAGTCATCTGACTTAGGTTGTGTAGAATTTTCATCTCTCTGCTTTAATATTCTCTGCTTCAGCTAGTATTCTATCCCATGATTTGTTGGCCATACTCTCTCTTAGGTTCCTCTGATCTCCAAATATGATGACTCTATGTAGACCTGATGAAAGGTCTCGGCCCAAAGTGTCAACTGTTCATTCCTTTCTGTGGATGTTGCCTGACCTGCTGAGTTCCTCCAGCATTTTGTGTCTGTTGCTCTGTTGTGTTGCATTGGCAGAATCTCTTGTGTTTATGACTCTGTGACAGTCAGAATCTTGGCATTTATTACATACTCTCTCGGCTTGTCACACTTCCCTAAATACATTTCTTCACACTTACCTGGATTGATTTCCATTTGCAATAAGGCACCTTGCACACCTTCCCAAAGTATTGAGTCCAAAACCAAATTGATTGCTCGGAATCAAATTTGGTCCGTCGTGTCACATTGAACTACAGCTTCACTTCAAACAACACTCACAAAATGCTGGAGGAACTCAGCAGACCAGGCAGCACCTAAGGAAAAGAGTACAGTCAAAATTTTGGCTTGGCCCAATACATTGACAGTACTCTTTTCCACAGATGCTGCTTGGCCTGCTGAGTTCCTCCAGCATTTTGTGTGTGTTGCTTGGATTTCCAGCATCTGCAGATTTTCTCTTCAAGTCAAGTCACTTTTTATTGTCATTTTGACCATAACTGCTGGTACAGTACATAGTAAAAATGAGACATTTTTTTACAAAAACTAAACTGAGCTACGTAAAAAACAACACAGAAAAAAACTACACTAGACTACAGACCTACCCAGGACTGCATAAAGTGCACAAAACAGTGCAGGCATTACAATAACTTATAAACAAGACAATAGGGCAGTAAGGTGTCTGTCCAGGCTCTGGGTATTGAGGAGTCTGATAGCTTGTCTATAACTTTACTCCTTGCTTTTGTATTGCAAGCCTTGTAAAATTAATTTAAGTTTAGTGATTTTTTTGTTTGTGCCGTGTACTAACTTTTAATCATTTGTGGACCAAAATCATTCCACTACAAATTCTAATGTCACATTCTGAATTGCCTTTCTTGAGTGTAAGTGAGATAGCTTCACAATTCTCCACATTGATTCTATTCACTTTCACCAGTCACTTGATTGCATGTAACCTTTTGCAGCTTCTCTCAAAGTAAAATTTTGTGCATCCTATCCTGCTGTTATCTGTGAATTCGAATTCGCAATTCATTTCTTTTCCGAACCATTGATAGTTATAATGAAATACAGCTGTTTCAGTCAGATAACCGCATCTTCAAAGCAAGAAGACACTTGTACAGTGTAATTAGGAATGCAAAAAGATTTCATACCACTTCTGAAGAAAGCAGTAATCGCACAGCAAGGTAATACAAGCCAATGTATTCTTGATCACAGTTCAGACCAAAGGCTAAATGTGCTGAGCAGTGGCCCTGGTAAAAGTAGACGAGTTCAATCAGGACAAGAGTGGGTCCTGTAATTGTTATCAGAGACCTCAAATCAGGGTTAAAAAGGTCATTGTTAAACTTCCTTTTCCTGATGATCTTGGAAAGTAATTGCTTGAAGCCTGTATATGACTCAGCAGTGATTGTCTCAACATGACGCAGGCTACTATTCACTGCACGGATAATTTGCACCACAGTTAGGTGCCCAAAAAATGGCAGAACTCTACTTCAGTTTGCATCACCAGCTTTTAAAAGGTCACAGCAATCTTAATTGCGACCATGACTTCATTAAATGTGGTTATTGATAAGTTTGCAAGAGAAAATGAAATGACTGCGAATGGGCTGGTTTGGTATAAAGATTTGATGCTGTCACCAATATATTCAAAAGAAGGGGATCTGCTGCTAGCTTCTGATCTATTCTCTATATGACTGTCGATGATTGATTATAAATTCTCTGTAGAAGAGAGAAGGTAGGAGTGATTAAAGATTTGAAAGGCTAGGTATTATCATGAGTGCAAGATTGAAAGTAAGAGCTATAAAAAGGAAGAGTCACTAATAATTCAAAGAAAGATTTCAGGAAGAACTTCTTAACCCAGAGGGACTTGAATGTGGAACTCATCACTACAAGCAAGAGGAAACCTGCAGATGCCGGAAATCCAAGCCACACACACATAATGCTGGAGGAACTCAGCAGGCCAGGCCAGGCTCTGTGGAAAAGAGTAAACAGTGGACGCTTTGTGCTGAGACCCTTCAGCCCAAATTATCGACTGTACTCTTGTGTGTGTTGCTTGTTACTACAAGGATGAGTTGATCTATACAAGTACAAGAGGGAGGAAAAGTTATGGTGTTGGGTGGAAATAAAGAGGGGTGAGAGAAGACATAAACACTGCAATGGGATGATTGAGCTCTTACTACAGTTCAGTGCTGTATTAACTTATAATATTTGGCAATTTATGATTGTCAGTGATCTTTAAACTAGGCAAAAATGTACTGTTGTAGCATTCAAATTATTCAAGGGACACACTACACCACTAGGAATTCCCATTTCCAATAACAAAGCAATTTTAAGGATCAAAAACAGTCTAAAGTACATCATAAGGACATTCTCAAACCAATTAATGCAAGCCATGCGTGAGATTAACCAAAAGCTGCTTGGTTAGGTCAGTCACACAACATTTGCCTATCAAAGAGCAATTTGTTATAAATATGGCGTAGATGTAAAGGAGTGTCAGAGAAAGAAAGAACAATGGGGTAGGTGGGGAAGGGGGTTATAGGTGTCTACTTGAGGAGAAGTTCAAGCTGAAGCTACAGCTGCATGTGGTGGAGCAAACAGATTTAGAGATGTGCTGTGGCCCATAATTGAAGGAATTTGGATTTCCCAAAGGATGAAAGGGTGGAGGAGATGGTAGGGAATGGAAATGATGCAACATTGGAGGAACTTCATCACATGATTTAGTGCAATATTTAATCAGGAACCAGCAAAGACGGAAAGTGCTGAATAGTTCTGGATGGCCTCAGAGAATAACATGATAGATATTGGCCAAGATTTCTCTGAATAGACATGTCAGACGTAAGTGAAGGGAGGGAGATTTTCAAAGCGGTGGAATCTGGTGATCCTAATGTGAAACAGAAATGAGACCCACAATGGAACTTTGGCAAAATGTGAACTATCTTGTCAGCCTTCAGATAATTGTTGGGGACAAATGGAGATTGTAGGTAGGGTTTGTGATTGCAATATGTGATTGGGATTGCATTAATAGTTTTTTTTTCGATTTCAGTAACAAAATACTAAGAGTTGCCTGCATTGTACACCCAATGTAATAATGTTGCTTTCAAAATTTATCCCCGTAGAATGAAAATTTTTGGAGTACAAGCAACTATAGAGTCACCACTGCGGAAAATATGCACAAGTGACTGAGAACATGCAATATTTTAAGTGTTTGAAAGTTCAAGTCCTTTCAGAAATCTTGAAGCATATTCCTATATGTAGAATTTCAGCACTGGGTGGTAATTCTGGTACCACCAGCACATTTCTGTCTCTGAAATGCAGTTCCAAGTGGAAAGTACAGTGAATTGTGATGTTGTAGCAGTACACCATGTTTAGCGTTATGCATAACTTTACATGCCATGTGCATATGAGACCCATCATTGACAAGTGAGCTGCTATTAATTTAAACTTAAACTTGAAACAAAGTTTTTTTCAATCTGCCATTTCATAAATAAGGCAAGCTAGAGTTTGTTGGTTTCAAACTTTGCAGTTTTAAACTAACAAAAAACAAAGCTTTGCAATGCAAATACTTCTAGTGTACAACTCAGAAAGGTACATTAAGTCAAAGACCAAAGTAAAGTGAAAATAAGATAGCAATTTTAGGATATGATATTAATTAGGGTTTCGAGTTTGCTCCAGAGAAGTTCAGAGGAAAATGAAGCAGAAAAAGAACTTAAAATTGGAAGCCTCTTATTGGTGGCTGAATGATGCTAACACATATTTTATTCAATTAACTCAAGCTTACTGCGGAATCTTTGGGAACATGTTAACCACCAACAGAAAATGTGCTGGGCCTGGAATTTCCCAATAACCAAATGCAGCATTAAAATAATCTTAAGGACGCTTTTGACAATTTAGTGTTTTTAAAATGTGAACTGAAATTTATTGGCACGAATCTCCCACAAATAATGACCACACAAAAAAAATCTGCTTGTTTAGTAATGTTGACTGAAGGATAAATACTGGCAGTCAGCAGAAATAACTTATCAGCTCTACTTCTGAATAGCCACACAGAATTTCCTTGCAACCTCTGTGAGAACAGATTAGGGGCTCCAAAAGATGATATCTCTGACAGCTATGCAATCTAGTACTCTGCTGAACTGTCAGTTCTGATATATATACATGCTTCTAAAATGAGAACTGAACTGAACTGAACGTTCTGACTTGGGGAATGAGTGTATATACTGATGCTCTATTAATCTTGATAAACTTCCACTTCTGAAATCCATGGCGTTTCATACTCATTTTGTCATCACAGTCATCAAGTACAGCAGCTTCACCCTGCTACCACAAAACAGGACTAATAATACCTGTGAGACCAAGAACATCTTTATAATTGCTAGTAGGAAATTCTTTAACATCTCATAAACAATTGATCCATTGATTCTTTGGACTAGTAGCGTATAGTACTTTATGATACCAATTGCATTCTGACTTAGGCCATAAGACATAGGTGCAGAACTAGGCCATTTGGCCCATCGAGTCTGCTCTGCCATTCCAGCATGACTGATTTATTATCCCTCTCAACCCCATTCTCCTGCCTTCTCCCCGTATCCTTTTACACCCTTATAAATGCAGAATCTATCACCCTCCACTTTAAATATACCCAATACCTTGGCTCCACAGCTATCTGTGGTAATGAATTCCACACATTCACCACTTTCTGGCTGATGGAATTCCTTCTTATTTCTTTTCTACAGGGACATCCCTCTATTCTGAGGCTGTGCCTTTTGGTCTAGACTCCCCCACTACAGGAAATATCCTCTCCATATCAACTCATTCTAGGCCTTTCAACATTCGATGTTTTAATGAGATTCCCCCCCCCCCCCCCCGCCACCATTCCTCTAAACTGCTGCGAGTATAGGCCCGAAGTCAATAAACGCTCCTCGTGTGATAGCCCTTTCATCCCGGGATCATTCTCACAAACCTCCTCTGAACCTTCTCCAATGCCAGCACGCCCTTTCTTAGATAAGGGGCCCAACCTTCCTGACAAACCTCCAAGTGCAGTGTCCCTTCTCTTATATCTGCCAACCCAGATTCGATCAGTCAGAATTCTTTCATTAGATTCCATCTTGTGTCTCATTCCTGGTCAGTTTTTATATCCTTCCTGTGGTAACAAGTTCCACGTTCTCACCACTTTTTGAATACAGAGACCCCTTTTGGAATCCCTGGATGCTTAGATTTGTTTATTTCTGCATTTCCTCCACTCCCTCCAAGGGTCATGACTCAGGATAAGGGCTCCATGGATGAAAGCAGCTTCTGATACATTGAATTAATATATTAATTCTAGAGTATGGATATTGTCATGTCATTTAGTCAGAGCATGGCTTAATTGTCTTTGATCAGCATGCTGGCATCATTCCTTCATGTATACGGGCCTGGAAACATTGAAGCCACCACCATCAGCATCTTCAAACCCAAATCCTTCGCAGTATGCTTCAATATTTCAGAAAAGCATTCAATTATCCTCCCATCATTAGCATGTTACGTTCAAATCTCTTCACATTTTTAATGTTTGATTGCATCCTATATTAAAAACAGACATAATCTTTGAGTGTTAAAATCCTGCTTCCTGAGATTAGCAGATATCAAGGTGGCTATATCCAGCGTTCTCCATTATGTCAATCTTTTGTGTAAACTATGGCTCCATTTTTATAATGTTATAACCTTTGGTAGCTATATTGTTAGTATTTTATTGTACTATTTCATTTGTACGAGATACGTCGATTGTGAAAAGTACTGTATCTTAGAAAATCATTCAAAAGTTTACTTCAAGTTAAGTGTGACTTTAAGTACCCTCCCATTTATTTTCAAATATATACTTACGTTGATTTCAAGCTAGATTGAGAGGAAGCATTTCTTTTCATCCCAGGAGCTGGGCTGAAATCCAGCCTAGATAGAGATGTCTGTTTTCTTTCACTACGGACTGCAAATGGACTACAATGATTTTCCAGTTCACGCTGACGTCACCAGTATGACAACATCTGTTCACCACTGAGGCAAAATGAGACTTATATTCACTGACTCACTCAGAGACATCACAAGAATGTGTTTGATTTCTGATATAAAGGGGCCCGGGGGGTGCACAAATACTCACTTGGTTCAGTGATTGTGTTCTGAGTTGTGGCTTTATAAAAAAAGTATGGAAGTTCACTGTGTTGCAGAAGATGGTGGGCTTCTAACATTGACATCAAGGCATTTAATTCATGAGACACAGGATTAAATATAATGGTTTCAAATCAAAACTCACTTCTGAATAGACTTGTTGCTGCCTGTAATTATTTAAATTACAGGCAACAACGAGTTGAGCTCACTCTCAGTTTGAGTTGAGACCTGCAGCTTTAGAAAACCGGGAGCATCAATGTCCTTGAACGTAAATCAGGAATTCTGGAAGCATTAATAAATAGCAAAAACTGTTCCTATTCAAGCAATGGAATAGCTCATTTTGTGGAAAGCAAGAAAAAAGATCAAAAATATAAATTTCAAATATGTAACAATAATCAAATAGTGCTGTTTTAGATCTACCTTCTATTCTCACCATGAATTATTAATTTTAAATAGTTCTGAATCTAAAGTTTATCATGAGGAGTATGCCCCTCAAATGCTGAGCTCTACATATACCAGTACTGAAATCCCACAATAAACCAAAAAGTAGTAGTCATGTGATCAGGCAAAAAAATTGTGGTTGAAACTTGTAAGAGGAGTATGGTGGGATACAGTTTTTCCTCTCCCTCACACACTTCACTAGGCATGGAAACAGCTTGCTAATCCCAAAAGCTGTATTTTGGCCAAAGCCAATCTAAATGGGAAAAACCGGGATGGTAAATCACTCTCCAAGGGCTATTTTCAAAAACTGCTCCACATCTAATATTAGAGTCTGAAATCAGATTTCCTGTCTGTATGTTGTACAAAGAAATGCCTGCCATTGGGAAGCGAGGAAGATGATTTTAAGAAAAGGAACGCCATTTGATCAAGTAAACCTTTCACCATTGTGTGCCTCCTTGGAATTTTCAAGCCTTCAATTTTAACAATCCCAGTTTCCTTAGCTTTTTTGTCATTATTTTAACACCAAGTGCCACACATCTAAGGTAACAACTGTACTCTATTCAGGTCATTCCTTCCCCTCCCCCCATTGCCACAGATTGAATTACTGGGAAGGAAACAGCCCTTTCCACATTTCCAGCAATTCAGTCTGAAGCTGCAGCAAGGTCCTGTAGGTGAAACTGACTTACGCTCCCTTGCCCTTTCTTTGCCCTAAAATGTCTCTTTTAGGAGGGACTGGCTAATTGTAGGAGCACATTTACTGAGAAAATTAAGGTAAAACTCACATGTTGTGGCATTAGTCGTTGCCCTGTGCACTGGATGTTAACGTTCATGTTCTGAGACACCAGTCTTGATAGTTTTTCTTTGATGTGAATCTACTGTACGCTTACTTACATGTACTCTTCTCACTGTTCTCAGGAAGAAAAAGAAATGCATTCGGTACATGCAAGGAGAAGCCAGGTGCACCAGCCCAGTTTCTTCAGATGGAAGTCTGATGGACAGTCCTTCCTCTCCTCCCAGTGCACTCCAGCCTTCAGAAGAAACTTCCGCCAAGCTTGTTAATTCTACAGACTTAGCACAACAGACGCAGCCAAACCCAGCCCCTTACTCTGATCAACCCCAGCCTACTACAGATCTCACGGGACTCTCTATACCCTCTACATCGGATTCTCAACAATATTGTAGTACTTTAATGAACATCCCCCGTCAGCATATGATGCCAAGATAATGGCCGACGTACTGCAATCACTGATTAACAAGTAATACCCTAATGCATAAAAATGGAGATTCCACAGTGTCTTTGGCCAGGCCCAACCAGTCTAGTGCACATTCAAAGAACAAGTGTTCCTAACTTGTCATTGAACTTCAGCATGCTCTCAGGACACAAAACAAAATCTGATTCAACTCTTTCAAGACTTTCCAATGTATAGCATTGAATGACTCATTGTCATTTCAAGTGTTCCCACCAGTGTTTGTTTTGATTATACTACATGGTGGAATTCAACAATTCAAATATACAGTCAGTCTTCTTGTGATCATCCATCTGTATATATCTGAGTGTACCAATATGCCAGTGTATGTTCCTCATTCACATAATTATAATTCGGAATAAGTTGTTTCCTCCTCAACTTTAAGTAATCGAGGCTGTTCTGAATTGGAATTTATAAGTTTATTCTGATTTTGGATATTTTACAAACAAAATATCCAAAATCAGAAATAGGATTACAACTTATTGGATTACAAACACAACCTGTTTATTGTTAGAATAGCAAAGTTTAACTACATATCATCATGCAAATGCAATGACTGATAAGTTGTAATGTTTAACTTGATTTGGGAACATTTTCTCTTTATAAAAAGGGCCTATTATTTGATAACCTTTATGAAAGGATGAACATTGAAGGTGACACCTCCAGATACTTAAGTTGGTTAGCTTTTTACCACATACACCAACTATCCTCAACACATGCTTGTGATATGCCTGTTTCTTTGAGAAAATATCACCTTTGATCAAGGCAACAGATAACAACATGCTCTAGATATTACAGCGGAAGAGACTATCTCATTTTTTCTCCTCCATCTTGGTAAGGCAGGGTTCGAGGTATACAAATGCAAATCTACATATTGATACTAACGGATTTATTTAATATTCATTGCATTTTAATGTGTGGTGTTGAAAATTTGATACGGTGTTCAGATCCACATACTAACATTAGTGTCCATAGTGCAACTGAGTCACATAGGGGACAGATAACAATTAACAGCTTTCCGAGCACAACACTGCCATAGCGAAATACCCGCCTTTCAAACATTGGAATTGCTCTATTATAGTTATGTGGCAAACATGAAAAATCCATAAGGAATGGAGGTAGGATCTTGCAATAAGAGGGAGAATAGGAAGAAGAATCACAATCACACTTCAGACAAGCCTGTTGCAGGTCCCTGATAATTCAGGCACAATTCTTGGAAGAACACCCTCATATTCCACTAGGTGACGTTCACACATTCAGGCATACAAGGTACAGTATGTCTTATTTTCAAGTGCAAATATTTTGAAAAGTAGCATAATCATTTGCAGTCCATACTGGTTTACATGGTATTCAAAGCAGCTCAGTGTTTGTTCTCTCCTCCAGACACGTTTGCTAATGAGAAGGATTACAAATGCACTGACTACCTGTTCACTTTAGGCTGAAATGATCAGGAGATTATTTTACCAGCAGTGGGAACTGTGCTAAATCTCTCTGGGGGGAAGGGGGGTGGCAACTAATCTGCACATTTGTGACTAACGAGTCCAGAGGAATCTCTTATTTAGAAAATCTCCCTGATGTCACCAGTTCTGGTCACAGGGCCAAGAATAAATCAAACTAAATGTCACCGACTTCAAACAAGACTGCGTGATGAAGTTATAATGGAACTAATAGTGTGGACAGAGGCCTATATCATTATCGTCGTATTACTATCGGGATGAGGTGTCAACAGAAACCAATGTGTTGAAAAACTCCCCTCTCAGAGCCATGAGATCCCACAAGGACTGAATCTGGGGAAGTCTCCTTCTGTTAGTAAAACTCCAGATTTGACAGGTTCAGAATTTAAACTAAGTTTAAATCAAAAAGCCATAAGATAGACTACTCCAAATTTTGGAAGTGTCCGCTACCTCACAAGGATTGCGTCTTGAAGTAGGGCAAAGACATATTATTGGATGGATAAAGCTTCATCCTGTATCCTCTTTCTGACACAAGGTGTGGACAGTATAGTAAAAAATTTCATTTTTCAGTATTGCTCTCCTGCACCTTAGAGAGTATAAAAACAAAGTAATGACTTAATTCCTCAATCACAGTGGAACATATAATCAATTGATGTACGATCTGTGGCAGCTGCTAGATCTCATTTAATGTAGCAGGTTTTATGCAAGAGCTACAGATTTGGATCCAAACCCAACGTTTGTGCATCTCCTTCCTCCTCTCCTTCCATATGTTGGCATTTCTGTGTCACTAGTTTGAAGAGAAAAATGAATCAATAAATATATTTTTGTCTGAGGTACAGCAGCTGAAAACATTTATTTTAAATGGTAATATTTGCTTTCTATGTGTATTACATTGGTTGAAGGGTCTTTTCATTGCTATTATAAGTCTGCTATCAGGCAGTAACAAAATTAGCATTTATACTGTCAAACAGATAAATGAGGTCAATATTTGACTTGGATGTTACCTTTATGAACCCCTGAAATGGTCAATCACTTAGTTTTATGGTTATTACTTAATTTTCTTGCCTATTTGTATAAAAAAATTGAGAGAAAAAAACAAAAAAAATATAAATATAAGACTTGATGCTTCTGCTTTTTTGTGTGTGTATTTCAGGCTGATGTAATATTTTTATGAGTTATATTTTTAGGGAATTAAAATGAAAAGTAGAAATAGACAGGGTTTTATAATAGCTATATTATTTAGTATTTTCCACTAAGTTTCATCTTCCATGACAAGAAATCAAAAAAAGGTCAGCTGTTTCTTCTTCCTTCACACAAGACATGTTTGCATTTTTGTAAAAAAACAGCTTTCAAAGATACTGCTGTCTCATACCCTTCAACAATTACAGTCCCAGCAAAGAGCCATTAACATATAGGCAACACACATGTTGATAGAAAACCAAAAATTTTAAGTAAATGGAAGGGATCAAATTATTAAAAACTTGTACTATTTGTTGAAGTAAAATAAAAGAGGTATTTTGATTGAACTAAAATGTGCATCATGGATTGATCTGTTGTTTTATTTCTGCACTTCATTTCTTTACGTATTTCTCATCTTTGGCAAATGTGTTTTGGAAAATGTTTGAGGAGAATTGATAATTCTCCCAGGCTTACAAAGTGTGATATGGCTCTGCCAATTCACACAAGATAGCTCCAAAGCTAAGCTTTGGAGTCCAAGTTTTGTTTATTTTGTATTTTGCTATGTTGCCGCTCCTTTGCTTTCAAATTCCGTTTCTCTTCATCTCCTGCCAACAGTAGTTTTTCTCACATTCTGATCTTTTTCTGCGTTTTCTCATATTTGTAGCACCAGTGTGATTTACACTCTGAAGTGACCAAGGAAGCCATTAGAATAAGCAGCACACATAAGCCTTACTGAGGCTTTGTATCCTGGGAAAGACTAAAATACTATTTCAAAGCCAGCAGCAGAAAATCATGATTACCTGGATGCTGCACTTAATGCCATGCCTTGTACCTATTGTGTGCTCAACCTGCACCAGATCCAAATAAGGAGAGAAAGAAGATGGAACCCAAAATGGTTGGAACTGTTGCAATTATAAATTACATTTAAAATCATCTCAGGCTTACAGCTCAAAATTACTAACATTTCTGGTATTGCCATTTTTCCTCATTCCTTGAGAGGCTCAGGGTATGAACTCATTGTCTTATCTCTTCATGCTGAGTTGATCAGCTAAAGTAATTTGTCACTGATTTCCATACTGTGTAATACTAAATTGGAGATTAGCAGCCTTTTGGGCTCAAATAAATTTGGGATATTGAGACACAATGGGACAGCGCTCATTGATAGAGCAGGAAGGCCACATGGATTGCTCCTGCTCCCACTTTTTCATTCAAAAAAGCATATATCAATCAACTTATATACGACTTCATTCTGACAATTTGGCAGGAAAATACACTGTGGACCTGGAGTGACGTGTCTACATTTCATCCGAGTCAAATGCATGATTGGATTTGGCATCTGTGCCAAACTGGATTGGAACTTTAGGGAAAAGAACTTATGTGTACTTAACATAGAAACACAGAAAACCTACAGCACAATACAGGCCCTTCAGCCCTCTTAGTTGCCTATCCTAAAGAGGTAATGCTTTTGTTTCTCCCAGAGAATGCCAGTAGTGTTGCTGTGAGTGAGGACGTTGTATATCTCCAGGTGGAAGTTTTTAATATCCATATGGAGCATGCACACCACATCTTCCTCCTTGTGGAAACAGAACGCATGGTGTGCTTCGCCACGGGGCAGGTCCTCCCCCAGTTCCCAATAAACATTAAACACATGAAGAACTTGCACAGTGCTTTTGAAGTGCTTCTCCAATTTAAGTCCTTGCTCTGAAAAGAATTGTTTTTTTTATTTGGCATAGTGGGGAACTCCTCTTGAAGCTTTTTTTCAGGTCAAAGTCTGCAGAGTCCAAGTGGTGCACATTCAGCCCCTGATGCTGTGCCTCCTCGCACAGCAACCCAATAACCTGCGGTAACTTTTACAGATTATCTGAAACTCAGGTCAAGCTCAAACAATTCTAAATTGGATTCCATGCATTTTTCCAGGATTTTCAAGTGCAAACAAGGGCTGAATCTGCTGCTGAATCTATGTATAACCTTCTGTCCAAAACATGAACTTCCCAAGCCACATGCAAATAAATACTAATATTAATCATAATTCATTGAGGAGCTAACACTTTTTAAAGGGAGTTTTCTAGCCACTCAAAAACACATGTGCCACATTCCCACCAAACCTTTGCTGCCGGAGTTTGCAGGGCCACATCATATACTTGGTCTGGGTAAACTGCTTTTTTCCCCGTAAGAAGACGAGCAGGAGTTTGCACACTTCAACCTCCTCAGAAAGTGTAGATGGTGCTGCGCCTTCTTGACTAATGAGGTGGAGTTGTGGGTCCAGGTTAGGCCGTCCATTATGTGTGCACCAAGGAACTTTGGGCTCTTCACTCTCTCCACAGCAGAGCTATTGATGTGCAATGAAAAGAGGGTGACCTGTGCCTTCCAAAATCATCTCTTTTGTCTTGCCCACACTGAGGCAAGTTGTTCTCACACAATTTGACATGCCTCTCTGTCTCCTGCTGGCGCTGTTGGTAAGAGATGGAATTATATTTTTAGAAAGAGGTGACATAGGGACAGAGAATGTTGTATCTTTGTGGATGGAGTTAAGAAACTGTAAGGGTAAATAAAAACATAATGGGAATCATGTTTAGGCCTCCAAATAGTAGCCAAGATTTGGGGTTGAGATTGTAAAGGGAGCTGGAAAAGACATGTAATAAGGGTAATGTCACAATTGTAATGGGGGACTTTAATATGCATGGGGATTGGGAACATCAGGTTGGTGTCAGATCGCAACAGAATGAATTTGCTAAATGCCTACAAGATGGTTTTTTAGAGCAGCTTGTGGTTGAGCCTGCTCAGAGAAAGGCTATCTTAGTTTGGGTATTGTGTAATAACCCAGATCTTATTAGGGAGCTTAACATAAAAGAACCCTTAGGAGGCAGTGATCATAATATGTTTGAATTCATACTGCAATTTGAGAGGGAGAAGCATAAGTCACATACATAAGTATGAAATAAAGAGAATCACTTTATTGAGAGAGGAGCTTGCCCAGGAGGATTGGAAGGGGATACTGGCAGGGATGACAGCAGAGCAGAGATAGCTGAAGTTTCTGGAAATAGTTCACTAGACACAGGATAGATATGTCCCACAGATGAAGTTCTCAAATGGCAGGGTAGGCAACTGTGGCTTACCAGGGAAGTAAAAGCCAAAGAATGGGAATATAAGGTAGCAAAAGTGAGTGAGAATTTGGATGATTGGGAAGCTTTTAAAATCCAACAGAAGGCAACTAAAAAGCTATAATGGGAAAAGACGAATATGAGGGCAAACTAGCCAAAAATATAAAGCAGGACACTAAAATTTTACATAAAGAGTAAAAGGGAGGTGAGAGTTGATATTGGACCACTGGACAATGTTGCTGTTGAGGTAGTAATGTGGTGGATGAACTTCACTGTGGAAGACACAGCAGTGAGCCAGTGAGTGTCATGGAGCAGGAGTGAGTACCATTGCTATTACAAAGGAAAAAGTGCTGACAAACTCAAAAGTCTTAAGGAGGATAAATCTCCTGGACCAGATGGACTACATCCTAGAGTCCTGAGAGAGGTAGCTGAAGAAACAGTGGATGAATTCATCATGATCGTTCAAGAATCACTTGATTCTGGCACGGTCCCAGAGGACTGGAAAATTGCAAATGTCACTCCACTCTTTAAGAAGGGAGGAAGGCAAAAGAAAGGAAATTATAGGCCAGGCAGCCTAATCTCAGTGGTTGGGAAACTGTTGGAGTCCATTATTAAAGATGAGGTTTCAGAGTACTTGGAGAGTAATGATAAAATAAGTCAAGGTTAGCATGGTTTCTGTAAAGGGAAATCTTGCCTGATAAATCTGTTAGAGTTTTTCCAAGGACATAATAAGCACGGTGAACAAAGGAGAAGTAGTGGATGTCATTCACTTGGATTTTGATAAGGTGTTTGATAAAGATTTTGACAAGGCATTTGATAAGGTGCCACACATGAGGATGTTTTACAAGGTAAAATCCTATGGTGTTACAGGAGAGACTCTGGCTTAGATAGACAAATGGCTGGCAGGCAGGAGGCAGCAAATGGGAATAAAGGGGTTAACTGCCAGTGACTAGTGGTGTTCCTCAGGGGCCGGTATTGGGACCACTACTTTTCACATTGTTTATCAATGATTTGGATAATGGAATTGATAGCTTTGTGGCAAAGCTTGCGTTTGATACAAAGTTAGGTGAGGGGCAGGTAGTGCTGAGGAAGCAATGTGATTGCAGCCGGACTTGGACAACTTGGAAGAATGGGTAAAAAAGTTGCAGATGGAATACAGTGTTGGGAAATGGATGATAATGTATTTTGGTAAAAGGAACAATATTGCAGACTGTTATCTAAATGGGGAGAAAATTCAGAGGTGCAAAGGGTCTTAGGAGCCCTCATGCAAGACTCCCAGAAGGTTAATTTACAGGTTGAGTCTGTGGTAAAGAAAGCAAATGAAATATTGGCATTTATTTCAAGGGGGATAGAATATAAAAGCAAGGGTTGATGCTGAGCCTTTATAAGGCACTAGTCAGGCCACACTTGGAATATTGTCAACAGTTTTGGGCCTCATATCTCAGAAAGGATGTGTTGTTATTGGAGAGAGTCCAGAGGAGGTTCAAAAGGATGATTCCAAGAATGAAGACCATAAGCCAATAAGATAAAGGAGCAGAAGTAGGCCATGTGGCCCATCGAGTCTGCTCCACCATTCAATCATGGGCTGATCCAATTCTTCCAGTCATCCCCACTCCCCTGCCTTCTCCCTATACCCTTTGATGCCCTGGCTAATCAAGAACCTATCTATCTCTGCCTTAAATACACCCAATGATTTAGCCTCCACAGCCTGGAATTCATGGCAACAAATTCCACAGATTTAACACTCTCTAAAGTAATTTTTCTGAATCTCTGTTCTAAAGGTCATTCTTCAATCCTGAAGTCATGCCCGGATCTATGAGATCTCCCCTCATTCTCTTGAACTCCAGGGAATACAGCCCCAGAGCTGCCAGATGTTCCTCATACGGTAACTTTTTCATTCCTGGAATCATTCTTGAGGATCTTCTCTGAACCCTCTCCAATGTCAGTATGTCCTTTCTAAAATAAGGAGCCCAAAAAGACACACAATATTCCAAGTGTGGTCTCACGAGTGCCTTATAGATTCTCAACATCACATCCCTGCTCTTATATTCTATACCTCTAGAAATGAATGCCAACATTGCATTCGCCTTCTTCACCACCAACTCAACCTGGAGGTTAACCTTTAGGGTATCCTGCACAAGGACTCCCAAGTCCCTTTGCATCTCTGTAGTTTGAATTCTCTCCCCATCTAAATAGTAGTCTGCCCGTTTATTTTTTCCACCAAAGTGCATGACCATACATGGCCCTGGAAATTGCGGATGCATTGGTAATCATTTTCCAATGTTCCTTAGATTCAGGATCAGTCCCTGAGGATTGGAGAATGGCTAATGTTATCCCACTTTTTAAGAAAGGAGGGAGGGAGAAAACAGAGAACTATCGATCTGTCAGCCTGACATCGGTGGTGGGAAAGATGCTAGAGTCCATTATTAAGGATGAAATAGTGGCATATCTAGATAGCAGTGATAGGATTGGGCCGAGCCAGCATGGATTTACCAAGGGTAAATCATGCTTGACTAATCTGTTGGAGTTTTTCGAGGATGTAACCAGGAAGTTATACAGGGGAGATCCAGTGGATGTAGTGTACCTCGATTTTCAGAAGGCATTTGATAAGGTCCCACATAGAAGATTGGTGGGTAAAATCAAAGCTCAGGGCATCGGGGAGAAGGCATTGACATGGATAGAAAACTGGTTGGCAGATAGAAAGCAAAGGGTAGCGGTGAATGGGTGTTTCTCGGAATGGCAGGTGGTGACTAGTGGGGTGCCACAGGGCTCGGTATTGGGACCACAGCTGTTTACCATTTACGTTAACGATTTGGATGAAGGCATAGAAAATAACATCAGCAAATTTGCTGATGATACTAAGCTGGGTGGCAGTGTGACATGTGATGCAGATGTTAGGAGAATTCAGGGTGACTTGGATAGGCTGGGTGAGTGGGCAGATACTTGGCAGATGGCGTTTAATGTGAATAAGTGTGAGGTTATCCACTTTGGGAGTAAGAACAGGAAGGCAGATTATTATCTGAACAGTGTAGAGTTGGGTAAGGGAGAAATACAAAGGGATCTCGGAGACCTTGTTCATCAGTCACTGAAGGTGAATGAGCAAGTGCAGCAGGCAGTGAAGAAGGCTAATGGAATGTTGGCCTTTATTACAAAGGGAATTGAGTACAAGAGCAAGGAAATCCTCTTGCATTTGTACAGAGCCCTGGTGAGACCACACCTGGAGTATTGTGTACAGTTTTGGTCTCCAGGGTTAAGGAAGGACATCCTGGCTGTAGAGGAAGTGCAGCGTAGATTCACAGGGTTAATTCCTGGGATGTCTGGACTGTCTTACGCAGAGAGGTTAGAGAGACTGGGCTTGTACACGCTGGAATTAAGGAGATTGAGAGGGGATCTGATTGAAACATATAAGATTATTAAGGGATTGGACAAGATAGAGGCAGGAAATATGTTCCAGATGCTGGGAGAGTCCAGTACCAGAGGGCATGGTTTGAGAATAGGGGGTAGGTCATTTAGGACAGAGTTAAGGAAAAACTTCTTCTCCCAGAGAGTTGTGGGGGTCTGGAATGCACTGCCTCAGAAGGTAGTGGAGGCCAATTCTCTGGATGCTTTCAAGAAGGAGCTAGATAGGTATCTTATGGATAGGGGAATCAAGGGATATGGGGACAAGGCAGGAACCGGGTATTGATAGTAATTGATCAGCCATGATCTCAAAATGGCGGTGCAGGCTCGAAGGGCCGAATGGTCTACTTCTGCACCTATTGTTTATTGTCTATATTCCAACATTGTATTTCATTTGCCACTTCTTTGCCCATTCCCCTAAACTATCTAAGTCTCTCTGCAGGCTCTCCGTTTCCTCAACACTACCCACTCCTCCATCTATCTTTGTATCACTGGCAAATTTAGCCACAAATCCATTAATCCCAGAGTCCAAATCATTGACATACATTGTAAAAAGCAGCAGTCCCAGCACCATCCCCTGTGGAACTCCACTGGTAACCGGCAGCCAGCCAGAATAGGATCCCTTTGTTCCCACTGTTTGTTTTCTGCCGATCAGCCAATGCTCCACCCACGCTAGTAACTTCCCTGTAATTCCATGGGCTCTTATCTTGTTTAGCAGCCTCATGTGCGGCACCTTGTCAAAGGCCTTCTGAAACTCCAAGTACACCATGTCTACTGACCTCCTTTGTCTACCCTGCTTGTAATTTCCTCAGTGAATTGCAGTAGGTTAGTCAGGCAGGATTTTCCTTTCAGGAAACCATGCTGGCTTTGGCCCATCTTGTCATGTGCCTCCAGGTACTCTGTGATCTCATCCCTAACAATCGATTCCAACAGCTTCCCAACCACTGATGTCAGCCTAACAGGTCTATAGTTTCCTTTCTGCTGCCTCCCACCCTTCTTAAATAGCGGAGTAGCATTTGCAATTTTCCATTCTGCTGGTACAATGCCAGGATCTATTGATTCTTGAAAAATCATTGTTAATACCTCCGCAACCTCTCCAGCTACTTCCTTCAGAACCCGAGGGTGCATTCCATCAGGTCCAGGAGATTTATCCACCCTTAGACTATTAAGCTTCCTGAGCACCTTCTCAGTCGTAATTTTCACCGCAAATACTTCACCTCCTTAACACTCTTGAATGTCCAGTATACTGCAGATGTCTTCCACTGTAAAGCCTGATGTAAAATACGCATTAGGTTCCTCTGCCATCTCTGTGTCTCTCATTATAATATCTCCAGCGTCATTGTCAATTGGTCCTATATCTACCCTCGACTCTCTTTTACCCTTTATATACTTAAAAAAGCTTTCAGTATCTTCTCTGATATCAGTCGCCAGCTTCCTTTCATAATTCATCTTTTCCTTCCTAATGACCTTCTTAGTTTCCTTCTTCAAGTTTTTAAAAGCTCCCCAATCCTCTATCTTCCCACTAGTTTTGGCTTCCTTGTACACCCTCTTTTTTGCTTTTACTTTGGCTCTCACTTCAGTTGTCAGCCACATTAGTGTCCTTCCTCCATTCAAAAAATTCTTCTTATTTGGAATATATCTGTCTTACATTTCCCTCATTTCTCGCAGAAACTCTGCTGTCCTTCCTGTTAGTGTCTCTTTCCAGTCAGCTTTGGCCAGTTCCCCTCTCATGCCATTGTAATTTCCTTTATTCCACTGAAATACTGACACATTCAATTTTAGTTTCTCCTTCTTAAATTTCAAAGTGAAGTTGATCGTATTGTGATCACTGTTCCTTAAATGTTCCTAAACCTTAAGCTCTCTTATCACCTCTGGATCATAGCACAACACCCAATCCAGCACAGCCAACCCCCTAGTGGGCTCAACAACAAGCTGTTCTAAAAAGACATCCCTTAGACATTCTACAAATTCTCTCTTTTGAGGTCCAGTACTGACCTGGTTTTCCCAGTCCACTTTCATGTAAAAATCCCCAGCAATCATTATGACATTGCCCTTCTGACATGCCTTTTCTATTTCCTGCTGTAATTAGTAATCCACATCCTGGCTGCTGTATACAACTGCCATCATGGTCCTTTTACTCTTGGCATTTCTTAGCTCAACCCAAAGCAACTCTATACCTTCCAATCCTATGTCATCCCTTTCCAATGATTTAATATTAGAAACATAGAAACATAGAAAACCTACAGCTCAATACAGGCCCTTCAGCCCACAAAGCTGTGCTGAACATGTCCTTACCTTAGAAATTACCTAGGTTTACCCATAGTCCTCTATTTTACTGGGCTCCATGTACCTGTCTAGGAGTCTCTTAAAAGACCCTATCGTATCCGCCTCCATCACTATTGCTGACAGCCCCACTACTTTCTGTGTAAAAAATCTGGCCCTACCATCTCCTCTGTACCTACTTCCAAGCACCTTAAAACTGTTCCCTCTGGTGCGAACCATTTCAACCGTGGGGAAAAAGCCTCTGACTATCCACACGATCAATGCCTCTCATCATCTTATACACCTCTATCAGGTCACCTCTCATCCTCTGTCACTCCAAGGAGAAAAGGATGAGTTCACTCAACCTGTTCTCATAAGTCATGCTTCCCAATCCAGGCAACATCCTTGTAAGTATCCTCTACACCCTTTCTATAGTTTCCACATCCTTCCTGTAGTGAGGCGACCATAACTGATCACAGTTCTCTAAATCGGGTCTGACCAGGGTCCTATATAGCTGCAATATTATGTCTTGGCTCCTAAACTCAATCCCACGATTGATGAAGGCCAATGCACCATATGCTTTCTTAACCACAAAGTCAACCTGCACAGCAGCTTTGAGTGTCCTATAGACTCAGACCCTGAGATCCCTCTGATCCTCCACACTGCCAAGAGTCTTACCATTAATACTAAATTCTGCCATCATATTTGACCTACCAAAATGAACCACCTCACACTTGAGGTGGGTTGAGAAGGGTTGAACTCCATCTGCCACTTCTCAACCCAGTTTTGCATCCTATCAATGTCCCATTGTAACCTCTGGCAGCCCTCCACACTATCCACAACACCTTGAGCCTTTGTGTTATCAGCAAATTTACTAACCCATCCCTCCACTTCCTCATCCAGGTCATTTATAAAAATCACGAAGAGTAAGGGTCCCAGAACAGATCCCTGAGGCACACCACTGGACACCAACCTCCATGCAGAATATGATCCATCTACAACCACTCTTTGCCTTCTGTGGGCAAGCCAATTCTGGATCCACAAAGCAATGTCCCTTTGGATCCCATGCCTCCTTACTTTCTCAATAAGCTTTGTATGGGGTACCCTGTCAAATGCCTTGCTGAGATCCATATACACTACATCTACTGCTCTTCCTTCATCAATGTGTTTAGTCACATCCTCAAAAAAATTCAATCAGTCTCATAAGGCATGACCTGCCTTTGACAAAGCCATGCTGACTATTCCTAATCATATCATGCCTCTCCAAATGTTCATACATCTTGCCTCTCAGGATCTTCTTCATCAACTTACCAACCACTGAAGTAAGACCACTGGTCTATAATTTCCTGGGCTATCTCTACTCCCTCTCTCGAATAATGGAACAACATCCGCAACCCTCCAAACCTCTGGAACCTCTCCCGTCCCCATTGATGATGCAAAGATCATCACCAGAGGCTCAGCAATCTTCTCCCTTGCCTCCCACAGTAGCCTGGGGTACATCTCGTACAGTCCCAGTGACTTATTCAACTTGATGCTTTCGAAAAGTTCCAGCACATCCTCTTTCTTAAAATCTATATGCTCAAGCTTTTCAGTCCACTGTAAGTCATCCCTACAATCGCCAAGATCCTTTTCCGTAGTGAATACTGAAGCAAAGTACTCATTGAGTACCTCTGCTACCTCCTTCGGTTCCATACACACTTTTCCACTGTCACACTTGATTGTTCCTATTCTCTCATGTCTTATCCTGTTACTCTTCACATGCTTGTAGAATACCTCGGGGTTTTCCTTAATCCTGTCCACCAAGGCCTTCTCATGGCCCCTTCTGGCTCTCCTAATTTTTTTCTTAAGCTCCTTCCTGCTAGCCTTATAATTTTCTAGATCTCTATCATTACCTAGTTTTTTGAACCTTTCATAAGCTCTTCTTTTCTTCTTGACTAGATTTACAACAGCCTTTGTACACCACGGTTCCTGTACTCTACCACCCTTTCCCTCTCTCATTGGAACGCACCCATGCAAATATCCTCTGATCATTTCCCTGAGAACATCTTATTTCTTATTCACAGAGCCACACCACCCCCTCTGCCTACTAACCTATCCTTCTGATACACCGTATATCCTTGGACATTCAGTTCCCAATGGCAGCCATCCTTTAGCCAAGTTTCTAAGATGGTCACACTTGCCTTACTTGCTGAATTTCAAGGTTGTCCATTTTATTTCTTATGCTGTGTGTATTCAAATATAATAGTCCAGTATTTGTTGCTTTCTGTTTTAACTGCACCATGCCTCTATTGTGCTGTAACTCATTCCACTGGCTATGATTATGCCTCATCTCCTGTCTGTCCTTTCTATCATCTCTGTTGCACGCTATCTATGATTTATTTCTGTTTTCCCCTTTCTCAGACCTATCAATGTTGAAGTGAAGGGGTAGAACATTTTTCAAGACTGGACGCTAGAAAGAAGTTTGTTAGAGAAACAGCAAGTCCCATTCATTGGTTTATTGGCTAATTGAGCGGTAGCTGCAATAAAACGAGGGCACGCTCTAGTGGAGGGGCTATCGAAGGATTGACTCAGTGGGGCTTTGACTTGAGAGGTTTTGGAGAGGACCAGTCCTGGCCCTTAACCTTATCACAAACAAGAGAAAATCTGCAGATGCTGGAAATTCAAGCAACACACACAAAATGCTGCCTGGCCTGCTGAGTTCCTCCAATATTTTGTGTGTGTTGTTGGCCCTTAACCTTTCCTCTTTAAACAACTTACATGGATGAATTCCTAGTGGGCTTGTAGCTGAGACTTAAATGCTGTTACTGACAACAACTAAAACGAAAAGACGCCAAATCACAACTAAATTAAACAAATTAAGGATACAGGATCAGGTGATGTGTTCTAGCTGCACGATTGGAGATCTGTGGTTGCTTAAGGAACTCAGGCTCAAACTTAATGATCTGGAAGCTGAGCTTCAAACTATGACACATCAGGGAAGGTAAAAGTCATAAATTATGATAATTCCTTCGACATTTAACTGGAACTGTGTCTTTATTTTGATAATCTGACAATAAATGTATTCCTTTGCTTTTTGCCAAATCAGATCTGAACTTCATTAGATAGATTCAAAAAGACTTGCCTTTCATGGTAACCCTAATCTATTATCAGTTCTGCAGCTCCCCACAACTTTGTGAACAACTGGTGCAGGAGTGATGTCAGAGTGTTACCACCATACTGGTAGATCTCAGCTGCGATACCGTCAGACCTTGGTGCTTTGTTGGGTTTTAGCTGCTTGATGGCTTTGGTGACCTCGTGAAGAGTAGGGGGAGCATAGCTCGAACAGTATGGGTCGAGGGTGTACTCTGCCCAGTGCTCCATCGGTGATGGTTCCTGATCTGTTCAGCACCTTGTGGAAGTGTTCTTGCCATCATTTCATGTGCTCTGACTTCTCAGTGAAAATGGATGTACTGTCCTTGCTCAGGAGTTGTCAGGTGTAAGGAGGTGCGAGGAGGTGTGAGGTGTAGGTGTTGCTCAGTGAAGATGGATGTACTGTCCTTGCTCAGGAGTTGTCAGGTGTGAGAAGGTGTGAGGTGTAGGTGTTGCTCAGTGAAGATGGATGTACTGTCCTTGCTCAGGAGTTGTGAGGTGTGAGGAGGTGCGAGGAGGTGTGAGGTGTGAGGAGGTGTGAGGAGGTGTGAGGTGTAGGTGTTGCTCAGTGAAGATGGATGTACTGTCCTTGCTCAGGAGTTGTGAGGTGTGAGGAGGTGTGAGGAGGTGTGAGGTGTAGGTGTTGCTCAGTGAAGATGGATGTACTGTCCTTGCTCAGGAGTTGTGAGGTGTGAGGAGGTGTGAGGAGGTGTGAGGTGTAGGTGTTGCTCAGTGAAGATGGATGTACTGTCCTTGCTCAGGAGTTGTGAGGTGTGAGGAGGTGCGAGGAGGTGTGAGGTGTAGGTGTTGCTCAGTGAAGATGGATGTACTGTCCTTGCTCAGGAGTTGTGAGGTGTGAGGAGGTGCGAGGAGTTGTGAGGTGTGAGGAGGTGCGAGGAGGTGTGAGGTGTGAGGAGGTGTGAGGAGGTGTGAGGTGTAGGTGTTGCTCAGTGAAGATGGATGTACTGTCCTTGCTCAGGAGTTGTGAGGTGTGAGGAGGTGCGAGGAGTTGTGAGGTGTGAGGAGGTGCGAGGAGGTGTGAGGTGTGAGGAGGTGTGAGGAGGTGTGAGGTGTAGGTGTTGCTCAGTGAAGATGGATGTACTGTCCTTGCTCAGGAGTTGTCAGGTGTGAGGAGGTGTGAGGTGTAGGTGTTGCTCAGTGAAGATGGATGTACTGTCCTTGCTCAGGAGTTGTGCAGTGCCTTGTTTTGATGGAGCATACACAACCTTGATTGCTTCATGGAAGCTTCTTGAGTCTTTACATAATGTCAGCAAAGGCTTTGTAACTCCTTGGCCGTGTTCGCCCACCATTGGTCTTTCAGAGCTCTGAGCTGCCTCTGCGAAGCTGGTTTTGCACTCAGAAAGGCACGTTTATTGGAACTTGAGTTTGGGTGTCGGAGAAGAGCCTGGTGTGATTCAAGGACTTCAAAGTCGCAACAATCGTGACCATCTACAAGAACAAGGGAGACAAGAGAGACTGCAACAATTACCGAGGCATCTCTCCTGTCAGTTGCAGGAAAATGCCTCGCGAAGATCATCCTTATACGCTTGGTGTGCAGTGGACATGATCTTCTCACTGAGGCAGCTCCAAGAGAAATGTGTTGAGCAGCAGAGAAGGCTCCATGTCACATTTGTGGACCTAACCAAAGCGTTTGACACTGTTGGTAGAGATGGCCAATGGGAGCTCCTACCAAAATTCGGTTGCCCCCCACGCCTAACCAACATCATCCGTCAGTGCCACAAAGGCATAGAAGCTGCATCAACATGTGTGGTGAGTTGTCAGACACATTTCCCATCAGCAACGGCGTAAAACAGGGATGTGTTTTGGCTCTTACTCTGTTTGGATTATTCTTCACTGCTATTCTTCAGGATGCCACATCAGACCTGAAGTCAGGGGTCTTCCTACAAACGAGGGTTGATGGCGGGCTCCTCAACCTCGCAAGACTGAGAGCCAAAACAGAAGTCAGGGACATTGCGACGCATGAGCTACTGTTTGCTGATGACTGGGCACTGGTTGCCCAGTCTCTCGAAGACTCACAGGAGATCACCAGTCGCTTTGCCAGTGCAGCCAAAGGCTTCGGACTGACAATCAGCCTGAAAAAGACGGAGGTTTTGTACCAACCGGCTCCTGGCTCAAGCTACGAAGAACCAACTGTCCTCATTGATGACATTCATCTCAATGCTGTCAACAAGTTTTGCTAGCTGGGCAGCATAATAACATCCTCAGCTTCTCTGGATGTAGAGATTGAGTCAAGAACCAGAAGAGCCAGATTTTATGAAAAGACAGATTCAATTTTTTTTGGGTACAAATTTACATTCAGTTGAGGATAAAATTGTATTATGGGAAGCGATGAAAGCATATTTAAGGGGTCAGATTATAAGTTATACATCTAAAATTAAGAAGGAATACATGGCAGAAATAGATCAATTGGAAAAAGATATCATGAAGTTAGAAAAACAATCTCAAAGATATATGACAGAAGAAAAACGAAGACAACTTGTTAATAAAAAACTACAATATAATACACTCCAGACATATCGTACAGAAAAAGTAATTATGAGAACTAAACAGAAATATTACGAATTAGGTGAAAGATCACATAAAATTCTTGCTTGGCAGTTGAAAACAGAACAGGCTTCTAAAACAATAAATGCAATTAGAACAAGTGTAAATAAGGTTACTTATAAACCTTTAGAAATTAATGAAACTTTAAAAAAAATTATACTGAACTATATCAATCAGAATCACAAAATAAGATTGCTGAGATAGATAAATTTTTATCACAAATAACCCTTCCAAAATTAAATTTGGAAGAACAGAAAGGATTAGATATGCCCTTTACATTAAAAGAGGTTGAAGAAGCTTTAGGATCACTTCAGAGTAATAAATACCCAGGAGAAGATGGTTTTCCTCCTGAATTTTATAAAAAATTTAAAGATTTATTAATTCCTCCCTTTATGGAATTAATATACCAAGTGGAAAGAATGCATAAACTCCCACAATCTTTTTTAACAGTGATCATAACTGGATTGCCAAAAAAAGATAGAGATCCTTTAAAACCAACATCATATAGGCCTATTTCTTTGTTGAATACAGATTATAAAATAATAGCAAAAATTTTATCTAATAGAATATCTAAATATTTACCAAAATTAATACATATGAATCAAACAGGTTTTATTAAAAACAGACAATCAATGGATAATATAACCCGGTTACTTAGTATAATTCATTTGGCACAAAAAAGAGAGGAAATGAGTGTGGCAGTTGCTTTGGATGCAGAAAAAGCATTTGATAGATTGGAATGGGATTTTTTATTTAAGGTATTGGAAAAATAGGAGTTAGGAAAATCTTTTATACAATGGATTAAAACTTTAAATACTAATCCTCAAGCTAAAGTAGTTACAAATAGTCAGATTTCAACACCATTTTGCTTAACGAGGTCAACTAGACAAGGCTGCCCATTATCACCTGCTTTATTTGTATTGGCAATAGAACCATTAGCTGAATTAATTAGAACAGATTCAGACATTGGGGGCTTTAGAGTTAATCAAGAAGAATATAAGATTAATTTATTTGCTGATGATGTTTTGATTTATTTAACAAACCCATTACAATCTTTGCAAAGATTATCTTTTAGATTGGAAGAATTTGGGGAAGTATCAGGGTATAAAGTAAATTGGGATAAAAGTGAAATTTTACCCCTTACCAAAGGAAATTATAATCAATGTCGATTAGTAACTCAATTTCGATGGTCAATAAATGGGATAAAATATTTAGGTATTAGAGTTGATAATGATGTAAAAAATTTATATAAACAAAATTATTTGCCATTATTAAAAAAATAAAAGAGGATCTTGATAAATGGATGATGTTACCAATAACATTAATAGGTAGAGTTAATGCTGTAAGAATGAATATATTTCCTAGATTGCAATATTTATTCCAAACTTTACCAATACAATTACTTCAGAAGTTTTTTCAAGAACTTAATAAATATGTAAGGAAATTTCTTTGGAAAGGAAAGATGTCAAGAATATCATTGGAAAAATTGACATGTAAATTTGATTTAGGAGGGTTACAACTTCCAAATTTTAAGAATTATTATAAAGTAAATCAACTTAGATTTATTGCGTCTTTTTTTGATGAAGAAAAACCGGCATGGATTAGAATAGAATTAGATAAGATAGGAGAAAACATACCGGAAGATTTTATATATAAATGGGAATCCAAATGGATACGGGAAAAAAAAAAAATCTCCTATATTAAGACACTTGATTGATTTATGGAATAAGGTAAATATGGACGATGAGATAAAGAAATCTTTATTAGCAAAAAGAACTTTAATTCAAAATAGGCTTATTCCTTTTACAATGGATAATAAACTTTTACATAATTGGTTCCAAAATGGGATTAAATATGTAGGTGATTGTTTTGAAGGAGGTATATTGATGTCGTTTCATCAATTAAAAAATAAATATAAAATATCAAATAACACTCTTTTCTGCTATTTTCAATTAAAGGCTTATTTACGAGAAAAGCTGGGACAAACAATGTTGATGCCAAAACCTAGTGAAATAGAAATATTAATTCAAAAAGGAAAAATTAAAAAATTTACATCTTGTATGTATAATTTGATTCAAAAACAGACAATTAAATCAGGAATTCATAAATCAAGACAAAAATGGGAATCTGATTTGAATGTTAAAATTGATGGAAA
This sequence comes from Hemitrygon akajei, assembly GCF_048418815.1. Classification (NCBI taxonomy): domain Eukaryota; kingdom Metazoa; phylum Chordata; class Chondrichthyes; order Myliobatiformes; family Dasyatidae; genus Hemitrygon; species Hemitrygon akajei. The sequence continues at coordinate 8,267,336 of NC_133138.1, read as the reverse complement.
AAGCTGGTCAAGATTATGTTCTGATAGTATGAGAAATACAATAAATGTTCGACTTAGATTAATACAATATAATTTTTTACATCAATTATATATAACACCACAGAAAATAAATAGATTAAATTCAAATATGTCTGACCAATGTTTTCGATGTAATCAAGAAATTGGTACTTTTTTACATTCTACTTGGTCTTGTTTTAAAATTCAACCATTTTGGTTAAATCTAAGACTTTTATTGGAACAAATTACTGGAGTACAACTCCCACATATTATTTTTATTAGGAGATATTGAAGGGACAATACCGAAACTTAAATCGAATAAGTATCAGAAAAAATTTATAAAAATTGCATTGGCAGTAGCCAAAAAAGTTATTGCAGTTACTTGGAAATCTGACTTATATTTAACTGTGGATCGTTGGAATAATCAAATACATAGTTGTATTCCACTTGAAAAAATTACATACAATCTAAGAAATGAATATGATATATTTTTGAAAATTTGGCTCCCATACTTACAAAAGATAGGATTAAATACATAGGTCCTTTGAAGATAAAATTATAGAGTAATTGGAGAAAGTAAAAATAAATATTAAAATTATTTTGAACTCCATGGAGCAAGTGGGGATCCGCCGATATCCAGGCAATCTTTCTCTTCTTTTTTTTTCTTTAGATAAGGGTTAAGGGGGGGAGGGTTAAGGGGAGGGGGGAGGGTTAATATTATTTTTCTCACCATTTTATCATCACATTTATTCTTTGTAATTTTCTAAAATTTAATAAATAAATAAAAATAAAAAAATAAAAAGAACCAGAAGAGCCTGCTTTGCCTTTGGTCAGCTGAAAGATCGAGTTTGATCACAGAACATCAGGTTGGCCACCAAGTGTGAGGTATACAGGGCCGTTGTCATATCAGCCTTGCTATATGAGACGTGGTGCCCATATCAGAGTCACTTACACCAGATTGACCAACTGCAGCAGCGTCACCTACATTCTCTGATGAAGATCACCTGGCGAGACAAGGTCTCCAATACCGAGGTCCTCTCTCGAGCCGAATGCCAGCAGTTTCAACCTTGGTGATGTCAGCCCAACTGCGCTGGGCAGGACATGTTGTCAGAATACCTGATGGAAAACTGCCCAAGGACATCTTGTACGGCCAACTGTCCAGTGGTACCCGAAAACGAGGAGGCCAGCGACTGCGGTACAAGGATGATCTGCACAGGAGCCTCAAGAAAGCTGACATTGCCCCATCAACATGGGAGGGCTCAAGATCGCTCACAATGGAGGGACGCCATCAGAAAAGGTGTGGACGCTGCTAAGAACAAGCTCATAGAGGCAACAGAGGAAAGGCACAGGAAGCGCCACAACAGAGTTTCTGCCCCTGCTGCCCCTCCAGGCCTCACCTGCCAAGTATGTGGCAAGCAGTGCCTGTCAAGGATCGGTCTGTACAGCCACTCCAGGATGCACATATCAAACCCCACTAACTGACTGAAAGGAACCATCATCATCCTATGGGATGGATAGCCAGAGAGAGAGAACTGTGTTGTGCAAAGACAATGTCCTTTGATCAATTTTTAATTCACCTTACTCCACAAATAATATTTTTTGAAACATTTTCCTATATAAAAACTGCACCAGGTACTTCAGAGTAACATAACAATTAAAATCCATATTGGATGCTGTGCTTTAGGAGGCAGTCACACATTAGATTAACTGCTTCTAATTTGGTCTATGGTCAGGGACAAGGGGGTGTGAGGCAAGCTGGGGGATCCAAGAGAGAGTGCTTAAACTCATCCAGCAGGTCTGACAGTCTTGCTCCCTGTGCAGATTGGAATGGAGCCACAGGAAGGATGAGCTCCATCGTTTAGGGAGACTTTCAAGAAGGGGGAGAGAAATATCTTTGTAACTGGGGATAGTATTGTGGTGAACTACATATACCTGTCTGGACACGCCCCCCTGCTGACTGCTCCTGTGGCTCCTCCCACAGACCCCGGTATTTAAGGCGATTGAGGCCTGAGCCCAGCCCTCTGTCTCCAGGATGTAGTATGGTGGTCAACCACTGCTTGTTCCTTCTTCCAGTCAATAAAAGCCGATATCTCGCCTTTACGTCTCAGAGAGAGTTATTGATGGTGCATCAACTTTATTGACTGGAAGTTTTAAAACATGGAAAGTATTTTACGTCCGGAAAAATTAGATTTGGACCCCCAAACTCCAGAAGCAGCTCTTGCCTTTGAACTCTGGCTTGCATGCTTCCAATCATACTTGGAGGAGGTTCGTGCGACTGAGCCCGCTACTATGCACAGAATTCTCCTCTCGAGGGTCACCCCAAAAGTTTACTCACTTATCAGGGACCTGCCGACCTACCAAGAGGCACTGGACGCCCTCAAAAGACAATACCTGCGGCCGGTGAACACCGTCTACGCAAGACATCGCTTAGTGACACAGCGGCAGCGACTCAACGAGTACTCGCGGTTCCCCTTTGCCATCCCCTGCCCCGACACCACTGCCACGTCCGTCATAAAAGCCCTGCGCCAGCTCTTCACCCTGTTTGGATATCCCTGCTATATCCACGGTGATAGAGGGTCCTCCTTTATGAGTGACGAGCTGCGCCGGTACCTGCTAGCTAGGGGCATTGCTACTAGTCGGACCACGAGCTATAATCCCCGGGGTAATGGACAGGTGGAGAGGGAGAATACCACAGTGTGGAAGGCCACACTTTTAGCCCTTAAGTCGAAAGGGTTGCCGGTCTCTCAATGGCAGGAGGTCCTCCCCGAGGCACTCCACTCTATTCGCTCCTTGTTATGTACGTCCACCAATGCCACCCCTCACGAGCGCCTATTCTCTTTTCCCAGGAAGTCTGCCACTGGGACCACCCTACCAGCTTGGCTGACATCCCCAGGGCCAGTGCTGCTCTGGAAACATTTGAGGAGCAATAAATACTCCCCACTGGTCGAGAGGGTTCACCTTCTACATGCGAACCCCCAGTATGCCTACGTGGTCTTACCTGATGGGCGGGAGGACACGGTCTCCGTCCGCGACCTGGCGCCCGCAGGAGCAGCAGACCACTACCCCGAACACTCCACGGTAACTATGAACCCTGTACCCGAGGAGACACCGTGCACACCAAGCCCTACACAGACTCCTCACAACACTCATATACCGGGCGTCTCGCGCGTGCATATACCAGGCGCCTCGCACACACATGAGGGATCACTGATGCCTAGTGGGCTGACACCTCCAGTTAGGCCGGAACCAGCACAACCACCGTCTCCTGTGCAATCACCACCTCCGGCACCTGTGCAATCACCACCACCGGCACCTGTGCAATCACCACCACCGGCATCTATGCAATCACCACCACCGGCACCTGTGCAATCACCACCGGCACCTGTGCAATCACCACCGGCACCTGTGCAATCACAGCCGGTGCTGCGTAGATCGCAGCGACAGTTTCGACCGCCTGATAGACTTAACCTGTAAATATACTTGTAAGAAATTTCGCCCCATGGGGACTCTCTTTTAAAACAAAGGGGGGTTGAATGTGGTGAACTACATATACCTGTCTGGACACGCCCCCCCCCCCCCCCGCTGACTGCTCCTGTGGCTCCTCCCACTGACTGTGGCTCCTCCCACAGACCCCGGTACCCGGTATAAAGGCAATTGGGGCCTGAGCCCTGCCCTCAGTCTCCAGGATGTAGCATGGTGGTCAACTGCTGCTTGTTCTTTCTTCCAGTCAATAAAAGCCGATATCTCGCCTCACGTCTCAGAGAGTTATTGATGGTGTATCAAGTATAATCAAGGGACTGGACATAATTCTCTGTTGCAGGGATTGTGAGTCTTGAAGGCTATGTTACCTGCCTAAGTGCTTGAGTTTGGGGCATGTCATCCAGCCTGGGATTTGAATTGGAAGGGGAAAAATCCTGTTGTTGCAGTCCACATGTGTACCAATGATGCAGGTAGAATAAAGAGATCCCGCTGAAGGAATTTGAGCAGTCAGGGACTAAATAAAAAGCACAACCAAAAAGATGGTAATCTCTGACTTGCTATCTGAGCTACGTGCAAATTGGCACAGAGACAACAAAAGAGTTAAATGTGTGGCTTAAAGATTGGTGTGGAGGATTTGTGGTGTGTTGGCACCAGTATTAGGGAAAAGAGGGAGCTATTACTATGGGACAGATTCCATATGAACCGTGCAGAGACCAGGGTCCTGTGAATTGCATAACTCAGAATGTGGATAGGACTTTTAAACAAAATAGTAGGCAGTGAGTTCAATGGATTGGAAATGTATGCCCAGAGGGAGTGAAGACTCTGGAGTGAAAAATAAGGTGAAGTTTAGAAAGGAATAAGAATTTAACTTCACGTAGGAAGGATACAAATCTGAGAAGGTGAGGTTGGTGAATACAGTATGGAATGTGCTATTTTTGAATGTGTGCAGTAGAAGGAACAAGGTAGGTGAGCTTATAGCAAGCAGAGTTAGATGTGGGTATGAGAATGTGACTGAAAGAAGATTACAGCTGGAAACTAAACATCCAAGGATACACATCCTAGCAAAAGGACAGAGGGGTTGGGGTGGCTCTGTTAGTGAAAAAATGAAATCAAATCTTTAGCAAGCAGTGGCCAAAGATCAGCAGATTTAGAACCCTTGTGGGTAGAATTAAGAAACTGCAAAGATAAAAAGATGCTTATGGGAGCTATATACTGGCCTCCAAATAGTAGTCAGGACTTGGGGTACAAATTACAACAGGATATAGAAAAGGCATATAAGCAAGTCAGCGTTGCAGTCATCATGGCAGACATCAATATCACAGAGACTGAGAATATCAGATTGGCCCTGGATCCCAGGAGAGAAGAATTTGTAGAATGGTTATGAGATGAATCTTTGTGGTCAAGCCCACTAGGCAATCAGAAACAGGTTTATTATCACAGACATGTATTGAAATTTGTTGTTTTGCAGCAGCAGTACGGTGCAAGGCATTGAAAATTACTATAAATTACAAACTAGGGCAAAAGACAAATGTGGTAATGTTCATGGGTATGAAAATTCCTTTACTCACTGAGCAAGTGGATCTTTGGAATGTTCCATCAAAGAAAGCTATGGAAGTTCATTTATTCAACATATTCAAATCAGATTTTTTTTAATGTTCAGAGGACCAAGCGTTAGTTACCAAGATGTAACTAGTAGAGTGGATAGGGGAGAGCCAGTGGATGTGGTATATTTAGATTTTCAAAAGGCTTTTGACAAGGTCCCACACAGGAGATTAGTGTGCAAACTTAAAGCACACGGTACTGGGGGTATTGTATTGATGTGGATAGAGAATTGGTTGACAGATAGGAAGCAAAGAGTGGGAGTAAACGGGACCTTTTCAGAATGGCAGGCAGTGACTAGTGGGGTACCGCAAGGCTCAGTGCTGGGACCCCAGTTGTTTACAATATATATTAATGATTTAGACGAGGGAATTAAATGCAGCATCTCCAAGTTTGCGGATGACTCGAAGCAGGGTGGCGGTGTTATCTGTGAGGAGGATGCTAAGAGGATGCAGGGTGACTTGGATAGGTTAGGTGAGTGGGCAAATTCATGGCAGATGCAATTTAATGTGGATAAATGTGAGGTTATCCACTTTGGTTGCAAGAACAGGAAAACAGATTATTATCTGAACGGTGGCCGATTAGGAAAAGGGGAGATGCAACGAGACCTGGGTGTCATTGTACGCCAGTCATTGAAGGTGGGCATGCAGGTACAGCAGGCGGTGAAAAAGGCAAATGGTATGTTGGCATTCATAGCAAAAGGATTTGAGTACAGGAGCAGGGAGGTTCTACTGCAATTGTACAAGGCCTTGGTGAGACCGCACCTAGAATATTGTGTGCAGTTTTGGTCCCCTAATCTGAGGAAAGACATTCTTACCATAGAGGGAGTACAGAGAAGGTTCACCAGATTGATTCCTGGGATGGCAGGACTTTCATATGAAGAAAGACTGGATCGACTAGGCTCATACTCACTGGAATTTAGAAGATTGAGGGGGGATCTTATTGAAACGTATAAAATTCTAAAGGGATTGGACAGGCTAGATGCAGGAAGATTGTTTCCAATGTTGGGGAAGTCCAGAATGAGGGGTCACAGTTTAAGGATAAAGGGGAAGACTTTTAGGACCGAGATGAGGAAAAACTTCTTCACACAGAGAATGGTGAATCTGTGGAATTCTCTGCCACAGGAAACAGTTGAGGCCGGTTCATTGGCTATATTTAAGAGTAAGTTAGATATAGCCCTTGTGGCTAAAGGGATCAGGGAGTATGGAGAGAAAGCAGGTACAGGGTTCTGAGTTGGATGATCAGCCATGATCATACTGAATGTCGGTGCAGGCTCGAAGGGCCGAATGGCCTACTCCTGCACCTATTTTCTATGTTTCTATGTTAGCACAGCAATGTAATTCTGGTGTAGAAAAAAATTAATCATGACCTTTCTGAATTGCAGATTCGGGAACAAGCAGACAAATTGTTTATTTTTAATTGTACTTCTATTTTATGCTTGCTGGCTTTGAGATGCCAGCTTACCTGTTGCTGCCAACTTTTGATGTCAAAGTTAGAATTGTAGAAATTTGCACATTTTTTGCAGGCTGTTTTAAGGCAAGCAACTGCTTCCTTTCATTAATCATTACCAAATCTGAGCACATGTTTTCATCACCATCAGATGGCAGCATTTAAACAAACATACAGTTGGACATCAGTAGCAAAGCAACAGCACCCCCTATCCATAACAGTGTGTAACTTACCAAGAAATAATTATTCTTTCACGGACCTTTTAATCAAGTTTTATCCTGTACTGTAGCTTCAGGATGACCAAATGCATCCATCTTTAGTTTAGATGTTGTAGCAAACATTATGCTTCACTTTAGATTCCACTCCCCCCTCCTTTGATTTAACATGTTAATATTTGATCTAATTGCTCTTGTAAAATTTGTGTATAATTTATCTTGTGTGTTACCTGATGCCACTTGCCTATGATGTTACTGCAAGGATTTCATTGCACTTGTGCATGCATGTACTTGTCCATATGACAATAAACTGAAATTTGGCTTGGATCTTGTGGGAAGAGAACATCAATGTTTCAGGTTGGAACCTTTTTTTCAGAACTGAAAGCGAGACAAAAGTAAACACGAGGAAATCTGCTGGAAATTCAAATAACACACACAAAATGCTGGTGGAACGCTGCAGGCCAGGCAGCCTGACGGAGGGCCTCAGCCCGAAACGTCGACAGTGCTTCTCCTTATAGATGCTGCCTGGCATGCTGTGTTCCACCAGCATTTTGTGTGTGTTGTGAGACAAAAGTAGCTTGAGTAGCATTAGGGGGTGGGATGTCTCCTATAGGATAACTTCACAATATGTGCCTGTGATAATAAACCTGATTTTGATTCTGACCTGCTGGGCTTTTCTGGCTGCTCTGCATTTCACAGTTCCCACAGTTTGGATTCTTGCCCTCACACTGGCCGGGTATGTCCTCCGCTCTCGGTGGAAAAGGAAGACTTTCCCTTGCAACTGCAGATTATACAACACTTTTTACCTCTTCCCTTCCCAGCATCCAGGAACCCAGTCTCTCCAGGTGAAGCAGTAATTCATTTGCAGTTCTTCCAAGTTAATGCACTGTACTTCATTTGGTGTTCATAACGTAGTGTCCTCTATTCTGGAGAGAAGATAAACTTGCAGCACTCCCATGCCCTGTCTGTATTCACCCGCATTTGCCACAGAGGTCCAGAAAAAGTTTTAAGAACAACAATTCATCCTCTGGCAGCATTGTAGCATTTTGGACTTAATAACATTGATTCTACAGCTTCGGGTTACTTGATTTCCGATTAGTCATTCATCTAATACTAATTCATCTTGGTTTTTCTTCTATTTCTCAGTGGGTAGAGGACATGCTCAGCTTAATCTGTTGGGTTTGAATTCTGCTCCATATTTGGCAACACCCACATTCTTTTGACTATGTACTCATCTAATTACTTCCATTTACTCATTGGCCACATAATCTTGTTTACAGCTTATCCCCATGGTCACCCTGTTTTACCCTATCAAAGACAACACTCTCTCCCGCCCTCCTGCAGCTTGCTGAACTTTAGTCTAGTTTTCAGTTCTGACGAGGGGTCTAACCTGAAATATTGACCACCTCCTCCATGAAATGTGGCTTGCTCTGGATTTCCACCATTTTCTGTTTTTGTTTTACATTTCTAGCATCTGCAATTCTTTAAAAAATTTCAATATAATGAACTTGCTCTCTTACTCTTTTGGAGATGAGGGCCAATCTCCAGTGGACTGAATATACAAAACTACATTTCCCTCAATGACTCAGATAAATCTATTAAGTTTAACAATTTTAACAAGGTTGATTTAGTGGGTAAAATATTACCTGTTTAGAGTATGGGTGGCATTGTGGTTATTGAAGACGGGGGTGCAGTAGACAGCGAGGAATGCAATCATGGCCTACAGAGGGCTTTGGAAGTGTAGTAGACAACAAGAAAGGCTATGTTGGCTTGTAGAGGGATCTGGATCAGCTGGAAAAATGAGATTAAAAATGACTGTTGGAATTTAATGCAGACAAGTGTGAGGTTTTGCACTTTGGTAAGTCCAACCAGGGTAGGTCTTACACAGTGAACATTGACGAGTGTGGTAGAACAAAAGCATCTGGGAATATAGGTACATAATTCATTGAACGCGGTGTCACAGGTAGACAGGGTCATAAAGTAAGCTTTTGGCACCCTGGCCTTCATAAATTAATGTATTGAGTACAGAAGATGGGATGTAATGATGAGGATGTAGAAGACGTTGGTGAGGCTTAATTTGGAGTAGAGTGTGCAGTTTTGGTCACCTACCTACAGAAAGCTGTAAATAGGGTTGAAAGATTCCAGAGAAAATTTACAAGGATGTTGCCAGGTCTGAATGATCTAGTTATAAGTAAAGATTGAATAGGCTTGGACTTTATTCCTTAGAACGGAAAAAATTGAGAGCAGATTTGATAGAGGTATACAAAGTTATGATGGGTATGGAGTAAATTCAGGTAGGCTTTTTCCACTGAGGTTGGGTGGGACTACAACCAGAGGGCATGGGTGAAAGTTTGAATATGCGTGGAAATTTCTTCACTCAGAGGCTCGTGAGAGCATAGAACTCACAAGTGCTGCTGGCGAGCTTGATTTCAATATTTAAGCAAAGTTTGTTTAGATACATGGATGGTAGCGATATGGAGGGTTATGGTCCTGGTGCAGGTTGATGGGAGTAGGTAGTTTAAATGGTTTCAGCATGGAGTAGATGGGCCAAAGGGCCTGTTTCTGTTCTACACTTTTTTTTAATGACTCCATGAAGTGGAAATGTACAAACCCCATGATGCACCATCAATAACTCTCTGAGACGTGAGGTGAGATATCGGCTTTTATTGACTGGAAGGAAGAACAAGCAGCAGTTGACCACCATGCTACATCCTGGAGACTGAGGGCTGGGCTCAGGCCTCAATCGCCTTTATACCGGGGTCTGTGGGAGGAGCCACAGGAGCAGTCAGCAGGGGGGTGTATCCAGACAGGTATATGTAGTTCACCACACTCCATTTCCAGAAAAGTTGGGATATTTTCCAAAATGCAATAAAAACAAAAATCTGTGATATGTTAATTCACATGAACCTTTATTTAACTGACAAAAGTACAAAGAAAAGATTTTCAATAGTTTTACTGACCAACTTAAATGTATTTTGTAAATATACACAAATTTAGAATTTGATGGCTGCAACACACTCAACAAAAGTTGGGATAGAGGCATGTTTACCATTGTGTTACATCACCTTTCCTTTTAATAACACTTTTTAATCATTTTGGAACTGAGGATACTAATTGTAGTAGATTTGCAATTGGAAATTTTGTCCATTCTTGCTTGATATAAGACTTCAGCTGCTCAACAGTCCGTGGTCTCCGTTGTCTGATTCTCCTCTTCATGATGCGCCATACATTTTCAATAGGAGATAGATCTGAACTGGCAGCAGGCCAGTCAAGCACACGCACTCTGTGTCTACAAAGTCACGCTGTTGTAGCCCATGCAGAATGTGGTCTGGCATTATCCTGCTGAAATAAGCATGGACATCCCGGGAAGAGATATCGCCTTGATGGCAACATATGTCTCTCTAAAATCCTAATATACGCCTCAGAGTCAATGGTACCTTCATATACATGCAACTCACCCATGCCGTGGGCACTGATGCACCCCCATACCATCACAGATGCTGACTTTTGCACCTTTCGCTGATAACAATCAGGATGGTTGTTTTCATCTTTGGCACGGAGAACTCGATGCCCGTTTTTTTCCGAAAATTAGCTGAAATGTGGACTCATCTGACCACAGCACACGGTTCCACAGTCTTTTGGTCCATCTGAGATGAGCTCAGGCCCAGAGAACTCGCCAGCGTTTCTGCATAGAGTTGATGTATGGCTTCCTCCTTGTGTAATACAGTTTCAAGTTGCATTTCTGGTTGCAGCGACGAACCGTGTTAAGTGACAATGGTTTTCCTAAGTACTCCCGAGCCCAGGTGGCTATAATTGTCACAGTAGCATGACGGTTTTAGGCAGTGCCACCTGAGGGCTCGAAGATCACGTGCATTCAACAGTGGTTTCTGACCTTGCCCTTTACGCACTGAGATGTCTCTGAATTCTCTGAATCTTTTCACAATATTATGTACTGTAGATGTTGAAAGACCTAAATTCTCTGCAATCTTGCATTGGGAAATGTTCCTTTTGAACTGACTAACAACTCTCTCACGAATTTTGGCACAACGGGGTGAGCCACGACCCATCCTTGCGAGCAAAGACTGAGCCTTTGATGGACGCTACTTTTATACCCAGTCATGATACCTCACCTGCTACCAATTAGCCTGCTTAATGTGGAGTCTTCCAAACTGGTGTTACTTCAATATTCTGTGCACTTTTCAATCTTATTTTAACTCTGTCCCAACTTTTGTTGAGTGTGTTGCAGCCATCAAATTCTAAATTTGTGTATGTTTACAAAATACAATTAAGTTGGTCAGTAAAACTATTGAAAATCTTTTCTTTGTACTTTTGTCAGTTAAATAAGGGTTCACATGAATTAACATATCACAGATTTTTGTTTTTATTGCATTTTGGAAAATATCACAACTTTTCTGGAAATGGGGTTTGTACACTAAAGTTGCAGCAATGTGAACTGCAAGCATTTGCTAGCAAAATTCAGACCTAAAATCATAAGTGAAATTAAAGCTCTTATAATGAGTACGATGATGAAATCTGTTATTTAGTCCTAATATTCTGGAACAATACCATAATGTTATCGATTCCTCCACAAAAGCAGAAACCTGACAGATTAAATATGAAGAGAAACACAGCAATTACCACAGCTGTGCTAAGCTCCCCATTAGTTATAATAGTGCTTTATTTGACACCAGAGACTCAAGGCTTTGAGTCAGAGGAATGTCAAATAGACTTTTATTCTCAAATGCAAGCTTGTAGTTCCCTCTTTGACAGTAATGACTGATAAATTCTTCCAGGCATGTGCACCTACTTTGATTTCCTGCAGCAAACAAATTAAGCTAGAAATCAACCAGCTGGCAGAAAGAAGCCTTGATGAAAATGTGCTATTGTCGCATCTTCTTTTCTTCAGATGCCAGAGCCTGCTCAGTAGTTTCTTCCACTGAAGTACTCATGCTACAGTTCTACGTCATTACAATCAAAGCTCAATTTCTAAGAAAAATCCTACTGTTTAAATAGAAGGCTATCAAATGATAGTTCCTTACTACTATTTGAATTCTACAATTTCAATAAGAATATCAGGTTAGCAAAATATCCCCAATACATTACCAAGGTGCTTGGTAATTCCCAATAAATTACCAAAATACTTGTAACTCCATCACATCTGAACGACACAATTTCAAGTGAAGAATACAGCAATTTCCCATTGAGCAGAAGGGGGAAAAAGCACAATACATTATCCTCTTAAATAATAGCTTCAATACATCAACACCAAAACTTCAAAAGATGTGTGGGATAACAATGAAATAATATTGCAAAACAAAGTAATTCATGGGCCTATTTTATTAGATAATAAGATGACACACAAATCATATAATAATTACAGAAAAGCAGGAATATTTTAAAGATATTCGTGGTAATGCAAAAGTAACAAATACAGTAACTGAAGGATCCTATTTAAAGTTGTAGCATTTATCTAGCCTGCTGCATTGACTTATTGTAAATTTGTGTTGCTGAACATTCCAGAGAACCTATTTGGGAGCAATCAATAGCATTATTGGCCAATTTTACATACGATACTGTTTATTACAAAGATCAGAGACAATTACAGGATAATGCAGTGGAGTAAGAAAAAAACAATTAAATCAAGTATACAATTATAAAAAAAAATCAGAAGCCACAATGCATTCATCACACTAGCATGTACATTTAGAATGATCACTGTCCTGGTCGGCATACAAAGTGGTCACTGGGACTTGAGCACAAATGCATTGCTAAATTTCAGTAACAACAGATACAGGTTACAAACTTGCATCAAAAATCAAAGCATAAAAGGAGAAAAAGATTATTAATTTAACAACACCAAGTAAGTAAGCTCTTCATGCTGTAAACCTTTATAGTTTTACTCTTGAAAAATTAAATGTTAACTTCATTTTAACAAATTTGCCCTGTTGTCTTAAATTTATGAACAAAACTCCCTCACTGCATATCCTGCTGTTTTCATTTGCCTTCCAGACAAGAGTCAGACATGTATATAGTACTGAAGAATTTTTGTCTGGTCCACACTTTTTAAATTCTTGTAACATATATGCATTCTAATCCTCTTGAAGTCACTCTGTTATAATAGATAAAACCATACATAACTTCCAAACCAATAGCAAGATAAAGGCTAGAACATAGGGTCTGAACAAGTAAGGAACCATCATGCAATCAAAACGCTATGCTTTTTTTCTCTTTTCCTGCATTTTCCAAATAATTAACATTTACAAAACAGTGCAGTGCAACAGCATTTGGAAAAAAAAAATCTTTCAGTATATCAGACGACAATAAGCAGAGAAATTTTCACTTTTCTTCACACCATTGATTCTCCTTGCGCACCTGAAAAGAATAACATTGTGATGTGTTCACTGGAGTGAAATTGCAAACTCTGGCTAAGTGACATAATAAAAGATAGATTAAACATTAGCTTTATTTGTCACATATACAGCAAAACATACAGTGAAATTTGTCATTTTGTGTCAACAACCAACAGAGTCCAAGGATTTTTCTGAAGGCAGCCCTGCAATCCCTTCCAACCTTGTTAAGAGATGGAAAATGAGTAATGACTACATCATAATGGGATATTAATTCAGCAAGCTTCATGACATCGTTATGCTGTGCCTTCCCACAAATTATCAATCTCTAACTAAAACGGGAAACACAACAGAAAATCTACCATTACATTAACAAGCTTAAAATTAAAATAATAGTTTCTTTGAATAGTTCACAGATAACCATATAGTTACTATATTTACATGCTCAATAAGGGCATACCCAGTCTAAGCCAAGAGGCCTGCATAAACAAGATATTTTATAGAAAATTAATGTATTAATGTTTTAATTGATTCCTTTAAGTTTAGAACAATAGTGGTATTACCTGTGCTTCCTCTTCTTCAGTAAAGTCATTCTTGATATTGAAAGTCTTACGAATTTCTTCTGGAGTTTTGCCTTTGATCATATTTGCCACAGTTTTGCATGTCACATCAAGCAGACCTTTGATATCCAAATAGTTTGCAGCCTAAATAATATACGTAAATATTCAGGTTTGAAATGTGCAGACCCTTTCCCATCACCAAACTAATCTAAAACAATGCTACACAAAAAGTTTTATCATAACAGTATTTTCACTGGAGGCTTCTGTACATGCAGGAATGCCTTTAAATGTTTTTATGCAAGTCAATTTGTTTCATTTTTAACTGCATTGCAGTTGTGGTTTCTAAATGACAATAAACTGAAATTCAATTCAATTCAAATTCAATTTGTACGAAGTCTCAAGTTTCCTCCCACAGTCCAAAGACGTACTGGTTGATAAGTTAATTGGTCATTGTGAATTGTCATGATTAGGCTAGGGTAAATTGGAGGATTACTGGATGGCAAGTACTGATTCCAGTGTGTCACACAGTGGTAGGAAAGAGATGAAAATACAAGTACAGCCCTGAGGTTGTGAAGGATGACCAAAACATTCAATCTGGTTTTGACTAGTATCTAATTATCTTGAACCAGGTTCAAGAACAGTTACTTCCCCTCAACCATCAGGCTCTTGAACAAAAGGGGTTAACTACACTCATTTATGGACTCTTTTATCTTGCTATTTCATGCTCATTACTTATTGTTATTTATTTATATCTGCATGTGCACAGTTTATTGTCTATTGTTTAGTTACTGTTCTATAGATTTGTTATGAACACCTGCAGAAAAAGAATCTCAGGGTTCTATGTGCTGACATGTATGTAGCCTGTTAATAAATGTTACTTTGAACTTTGTACTTTAGAGGATAGCATTAAAAGCAGCACAGGAATTTGAGAAATGATTAGTATTTTGAAGAAAAACAATTGTATTCATCGAGGTTATAGATCAAGACTACAGATCAAACCATTTACATCAGACCGAACCACCAATCAGAAATGTTGTAAGTAACCCAACAGAAATTAACTTTGACCAACTTAAAATAGTTGAGATGTTTTAATACAACAGCCGCCATTAATTTTTTTTAAAATCAGATTAGAAATCTGAAATATAAACAAAAATGCTGAAATACTCAGCAGGTCAGGTAGTATCTGTGAAAAGAGAAATGGACATACTATTTTGGCTAAAGACCCTTCATCACAAATGCAAAATGTGGAAAAAAAATGCTTTTCAGTTGCAGAAAAGGTGGAATAGGATGATGGTTAGATAAGGCAGTGGTCCCCAACCACCGGGCCGCAAAGCATGTGCTACCAGGCCACGAAAAAACTATATCATTTGGCAATATGAAATGATATGAGTCAGCTGCACCTTTCCTCATTCCCTGTCACACCCACTGTTGAACTTGAATGCAGGCAAGGTCATCAGTCACCTAAACGCAGTGATACCCTCGCGCCAGGGATCATTGGTTGGCCTCGGGTAACCAGCCGCCTCACGCGGTCAGCGAGAAGTGCTGTGGCTACTGGCCTGGAGTGTGGACAGATGGGCGCCGCCTCTAAACCTGTTTAGCACACCAAATGTTCGTGGGGAACCCGGTGCTAAAATATTTGCAGACGACCTAATTTGGGCTCAGGGCTTCGTAAGTAGCAGAGCAGCTACCTCGCTACGATCTACTGAAAGTCATCCCTCGAGCCAAACTTTTGTCGGCCGCGCTCCCGCGGGGTACGGGACCTCTGGCCCTTATCTTGGCCTCTCACTGGTGCAATGATATTATATGTTCATATGAGGAAAATATGCGCTGTTTAATGTCCACACATTAATTAAAATGTTATGATGCTATTGACTTATAAGTGAGTTATAATTGACTTATCACTATATTCATGCAAGGTATGCATTGTGTGTTTAATATTAAATTCATTAGATAAACCCTTTTAGAAATGAAATTGAGTGTATTAGCTACTTATAAGTGACTTATAGTTGACTTATCACCTATATTCCGGTCGTGATTAACACCCTGTCAGCCGGTCCGCAAGAATATTGTCAATATTAAACCGGACTGCGGTGCAAAAAAAGGTTGGTGACCCCTGAGATAAGGCAAAAGAATCATCTGATAGGAAGAG
Organism: Hemitrygon akajei; assembly: GCF_048418815.1. Classification (NCBI taxonomy): domain Eukaryota; kingdom Metazoa; phylum Chordata; class Chondrichthyes; order Myliobatiformes; family Dasyatidae; genus Hemitrygon; species Hemitrygon akajei. The sequence continues at coordinate 8,251,540 of NC_133138.1, read as the reverse complement.
AGTTGCTTTGGTGAATCACTATGAGATTAGTGCAGACTGTTAGAGACAAAACAGTGACATATAAAAGCTGTGAAACATGGGTCAGAGCTGTTGCTGAGAAATGAAACCAAAATGTAGGGTATTACAGCCAGTGGTGATGATGCTTCACAAATGTAGGTTCAACCCTGACCTCTGATACGGAGTTTACAGAGTCTCCCTGTGACCATGTGAGTTTATCTGGATGTCCAGTTTCCTCCCACATCTTAAAAGGTATGGGGATTAACAGGTCACCTGTAAATTGTCCACCGTATATAGGTGAATGGTGACATCTGAAGGGTGGTGTGAGTAGTAGTTTTCTGGAAAGTGAGGACAAAAGGTTACGGGGAAAATTAGTGGCCAGTGAGTCTGGTTTGCAATCTACCAAAGACTCAATGGGACAAATAGCCTAAGTTTATCATAAGGAAATATGGCTTGGTACAGATGAATGCTGGAACACATAGCACAACGGACAGTTGTCTGTGAAGAGAAAAGCTAAGTCAACATCACATATCACATAGTATAACTTGCCTTACAGGAGAACTGCTCAGCTCTTACACAACCAGAAAACAAATCATCTGAAATCACTAAATTTAAAACTGAGCCCTGAGTTTTACAGCCTGCTCAGATGAACAGCACAGGCCAGAGTGGGAATGTACTGCATTCCACTAGACTGGAATGAGAACAGACCAGGGAACTGAGATGGGGAACAGCTCTTTCCAAATGCCAAAAGGAAATGGAAGAAGATTGAAGCATCAGGGTGAATGTGGAGGGGGTCAGCAACGGCTCCCAACTGAGACGGGCAGCAGCTGGATCAGCGCATTCAGCCCCGGATTAGCGGTCACTCTTTAAGGAAGGACTGAGTTTGTGTGGCTGCTCACCTCGTATGCAGACAAAAAGATGTTTCTGATATTCTGAGATTTATGTGATTATTGGACTGTATATTGGATTCCTTCAGTTTTTCCAGTGTTTTTTCTTGTGGATGATTGGCAGGTAGGTGATGTGTTCATTTTTTTGTGTAGGACGGGTGGGATTGGGCATTTGGTGTTACTGTGCCTGTTCTTCTCTGAAAGTGAGGGGGTCAGGAATTGTTATTGTTGCTGTTTTCTGCGGGTGAGGGGGTCGGGGATTATTACTGCCTTTTTTTTCTGCAAGAAAGACGGGGGCTAGGGACAGTTATTGCCGCTGTTTTTTTGCTGCGGGGAAGGGGGTTTGCAAGTTTTGTTTCTTTTCTTTTTCGTGTCAGGGAGGGGGTGGGAGGAGTTGATGTCTTTTTTTTTGTCAACTTCCATGCTCTAGGGAAGACGTATAATAGAGTTCTACTCTACATGAATATTTTGACAATAAAATGAACCTTAAAAAGGAAGGAAAGGCATGCGTAGTTGTAGAATATCACTGGAGGTGCTGGAAATCAACTCCTGGTGCTTTCTCCACTTTATTGCCTCTCACCCCGCCTTCTTCAAGGAATCCTTTCCAGTCTTTCAGTTCTTCAGTCTCTATTATATCTACTCCAATGATGAAACATCCTGCATGAGTGCCTCTGAAATGTCTTTTTTTTCTTAACTGGGTTCTATCTACCACAGTCAGCAGGACTCTCAAGATTGTTTCATTTACTTCCCACACCTCTGCTCTCATCCTCATCTCCACCTCATCAGTGTCTGCATTAAATATACAGTCGGCCCTCCTTATCCGCGGATTCCACATGCGCAGATTCAACTAACTGCTGATCGGGAAAACCCGTAAGTCCTCTCTCCAGTACTCATTGTTTGAGCATGTACAGACTACTTTTTCTTGTCATTATTCTGTAAACAATACAGTATAACAACTATTTACATAATATTTACATTGTATTAGGTATTATAAGTAATCTAGAAATGACTTAAAAGTACAGGCAGTCCCCGGGTTCTGAATGAGTTCCATTCCTGAGTCCATCTTTAAGTCGGATTTGAAGTCGGAACAGGTACATCCGGTATTATTTAGCGTCAGTTAGTCAAACATTTTTCTTCGTATATAGTACATATTTTACCTTTCTATGCATATAAAACACTTAAGAAACATACGTATTTCAATAATTAAACCACTGCGTTGCTTAGTAATAATTGTAGCTTTCATCAGGGCAGGGCTTTTTATATGTTCCATTAAAATTGTTCCAATCGTTGACCGACTGTACCCTAACGCTTTTCCAATGACCGATGGTGTTTCATCTCTTTCCGATCGCTTTATTACTTCCATCTTATTTTCAATCGTGATTATTTTCATGAACAGGAACACTGCGGATTCAGAGCTGCGCCGCCAGATCCTAATGTCCACTGCACTGAGACATGTTAAATAAAGTCTGGGGTTCTGCTGGGTCCTAAAGACCACCGTACTGGGGCAGGTTAAATAAGGGACTTGAGCATCCACGTTTTTTGGTATCTGCAGGGGGTCTTGGAACCAATCCCCCGCGGATAAGGAGGGCCAACTGTATCAACCTTCATAACTGGACCACCTTCAAGGAGATACAACCAGCAGCCACAATTTTCCACACCCTCCTGTTTCAGCATCCCATTGCTAGTCCTTGGATTACTCTTCATCTACACCATCCAATTCTCTTTTCATGGCATTCTCCATGCAGAAAATACATCTGTTCTTTTATCTTGTCACTTCCTACCAACCAGGAACCTAGATGAAGCAGCAATTCACTAGCATATTCAATTCTCATTGTTTCTATGTTAGAGAAACCAAATAAAGACTAAGTAACTGTTTTGCAAAATACCTGTGTTTAGTTGTATAAATCATACTGAGCTTTACAATTGCCTGTCACTGTAATTCTAGCCTACTAATATATAGCAGAGTTTCTTAAAGAAACTACAAAATTAACAGATAAGACATGAAAACATTATATCACTGCAATAGGCACTCATTCTTCTAGTTAATACTTCTTGTTTGTCATGACAAGGATATTCTTCCTATATCTAATTCACACTACAAGAGTGGAAAAAAAGTTGAAAAATAGTAAACAATTTCCAGAGCAAGTAATTATAAATTGGAATGAAGTGAATTGTGATAGTGGTTTTTCAGTAAGGGGAAAATGCTGGCCAGAGCCTCGTGGATCAAGAAATGACTACTGGTTTCCTTTAGGCATCTCACACAAAGGTCCTTCCGTATTATGAGATTGTCAGCTTGTGTGTTCAATTTCTAGAGTGGGTTCTAAACCCATAATATTCTAATCTAAAGAACACCATAACATAGTTGCTGGACACCATTTGTTGTAGCTTATGTGCTTTAAAGTTTCATCCATTTCATCTTTAGTTCTGAAGCATAATCAACTCTGAATATATCTGTCTGCTGGGTTAGCTATCTGTCTAAGCATGTTTATGCTAAATGCCAATAGAATAGGAATGCCCTTTATCCAGCAAGATCTTGGCTGATATTTTTCTTACATTAACTCCCTATTACTGGATTAGGTAAATGAATGAAAATTGCTTGAGGTAATGAATTGGGATATAAAATGTATAGGGGTGATGGATATAGATTCAAGATTGGCTTCAAAGATCAAAATAATTGAAAGGACATGGGATAGAAGGGAAATGAAGTTTTACAGACCTACATTAGAGTTGATACTCATTGGGCAGAATGCCTTTTTATTTGGTTTCTGTTAATCAGAGTTTGTCTGGTAGCTGCAAATCCTCCTTTATCCCGATTATGATTTATATATGATTCACTTATTGAACAGAGAAGTTTAAAACAAGAATTCATTCATTTCTCCACTTAAGACTGTTTAATGCTCCACTTCAGTTTAAAAAAAATATACAATCTGGCAGCCTTCCAGCACCATTTCCAATTTGTAATCAGTGTAGACATTGAGAAGGGTACCACAGCAGACTCCCATATTTAACTTGATTATATTGCCTCTGATCCTTCCTCTTTCAAGAACTTATTTCCATTCCCCCATTGTATCTGCTCTATTGATAGGACATTCCACAGTTGCCTCTGACAGATCTTTCATTTTCTTTAATTATGACTTTCCTTACAACATAATTAACAGAAGCTGTTACAGCTGGGGGCTGGTAATGGGGACAAGCTCCCACTATCTATTAAATGTTCCCAATAGCGTGAGCCTCAAACAGCCTCTGACAACCAAATCCAGCTCCTGGCCTTCACATGTGGTTTAGCTACTAAGCCTGGCAGAACCATTCCTACTGACAAGAGAAGGGGCAAAGACAGGTTTCTGGCACCTTAAAACCAGTCACTTCGGGCAGATGGGGCTCATCAGCCATGGTTGGCAGCTCATCTATAAGGAAAACTCTGATCTCAAACCTCTGCTGCCTTGTGGTTATATGAACACAGGAGTAAACCCCAAGGGAAAAATCCAGAGCTGGAGTCCCTAAGGCAGTCCTACTTCAACACTGACTGGCAACTCCTGCAATACTGTACCAAACTGTATCCGTCTCTTCTGTTCCTTTGGGTTCATTAGATGAGTGGAGAGGGGGAGTTTGCTCTCCACATCATACCACCCAGCCTTGCATATCTAGACAGCTACATCCAATGTCAACCCTGACTGACCGAGATCTTACTCACTCAGTTGACAGAACTTCCAAATGTATTTCACTTCCCACACCTCTGCTCTCACTAGCTCTACTTTCTACTCCACCAGCAGAGTCAGATATTCTTTTGCTAATTTCCACCAGCAACAGGCACACCTTCCCTTTCCGTTTCAATATTCCAACAGCATAGATCCCTTTGTGCATGTCAGAACCGCTTTTTTATTTACACTATCCAGTCCTCTTTGCATCTCTACCATGCAACTGCATCAGTCACAACACCTGTTTTTACCTTGTTTATTCCTATCATTCAGGTATCAAGTGCTCTAATGATCACATCAAGAGCAACTGCCATCTTCCAATACAACAACCCCCATGCAGAATTATAAAGGGTCACATGATGCAAAACAGAGCTTTGCTCCAAGCAGCCTTATCAGATGTAAAAGCTGTCCACATTTCCATCAATACATTCTTTAGAACAAATTCAACAATCGCCAAGGAACAGTCACGGGAAGAGCTTTACCATCATCACCGAAAACTCCAAAGTCAGATTCAGCACCACCTTTATCATTGAACGCCCAAGACAATATAAAAAGCTATTACCATCAGTTACATACAACATTGACAACTAAGAGCAGGAGGAGACCACCTAGTCCCTCACAGTTTTACTTGAAAAAGGTGACTTTGCATCTACCACCCTTTGAGGAAGGGATTTCCAAAGATTCATGACCATAAAAATGAACTCTCCTCTCATGTCCTTAAGAGACTAGTTCTTATTTCGAGGGTGATTACTAGTTTCAGGCTCTCACACATTGGATTGGGCCAAACTGCGTGTTTCTATGTTGTATGACTCTAGAAAAAACCTTCCCCCATTCACCCCATCATGACCTGTTAGGATCTTGTATCATTCAATTGATGATTACCACACAACATAAATTAAGGTAAAATATGCATAATGTAAGAAATGATTATGAATAAATATACTGCTGGATACATTTATTAATATTTTAAGTGTTAGGCTTTTTTGACGCATTTTTGAATTTTGGAATACAACCTGAGTTTTTACATTGAAACTAAAGGGAAACACAATGATTTAAGAATTTTTGCCTAATATTTTTATGTTTTTGTAAATTAAGGGATACAATTTTTTTTCACTCCAAGAATGGTCACTTTGTAAAAGCAGCTTATAGTCAATGTCATAGCATATGCAGCAGTTACTTAAGTGCCAATAGTTACGGGGAAAAATGGTGAATAGCAAATAAGGGAAAGATCCCAAACACTTATAGCTACCGTAGATGTCGGATTATAAGCCGCTACTTTTTTCCCACATTTTGAACAGCTTTGAACTCTGCGGCCTTTAATACGGAGCGGCTAATACATGATTTTTTTCATGCCGCCAAAAACATTTTGCCTCGTAACAGTAGACCAATAAAATTGATGAGTAGTTCACAGAGGTCCAATGAAATTGTACGATAAATCAAGCGCACTTTCACAATTAAATTATTGTAAATCAGTCATTTGTACTCACCCTCATCAACATGGAAAACACTCGAAGAAAAGCATTGTGCTGCCTTTATGGCAGTTATTTAGTTTATAATATTTTCGCTTAGTAATTCATTTTCTAGTTAAAGTTAGAAGAGTTTTAACTATATTTGTTTTCTGTACTACATCGCTGGATGCTATGACGTCACACCCGGTTTCATCGCGTCTTGTGGGAAAAATGCCGTTTGCGATAAACGGGACGGCGGGGGGCGAGCGGCGGAGCGGCGGAGCCAAAACGCTGCTTTTAAGTTAAAGGCGATCAATAACTTTTCCTGGTAGGCTGCAGTATATATATTTTTTACCAGTCGTTAGGAGATATTGGAATGTTGTTCAGTAAAAAAGTATACGCAACGTATATTTAAAAGTAGCCGCGTTACAGGCACGGTTCGAAAAAAAGCATTTGCAATATGTATTTGTTTATGTTACCATATGGATTTAATTAAAAGTTAAAAAATCCTCACGTGTAATATCTTTCTGTGTAAATATCTCATATTACAACGTGGGACACCTGCGGCCGAAAATCCGGTGCGGCCTGTACAAGTAAAAAATTGATTTTCTTTCTAAAATTAGAGCCAGCGGCTTTTAATCAGGTGCGCTCTGTAGTCCGGAATCTACGGTAGTTAAAGTCAGTAATTTCTTGATCTTATGAAATGCAGCCCATGATATAACAAAAGGATTCTACAGTAGAACAATTCTCAGTGAAGACTGGTGTCAAAGCTGCACCACTGTGCCAACAATTATCTCCATCTTTCTGCCACAATGTTACATCTCATCTAACAGGAATGGAAATAATCCTCAGATCGCAATAAGCAATTCAAACTATGACAATTACGCTCTAAAACAAATATGATAAAAACATAGAAACATAGAAAATAGGTGCAGGAGTAGGCCATTCAGCCCTTTGAGCCTGCACCGCAATTCAGTATGATCATGGCTGATCATCCAACTCAGAACCCTGTACCTGCTTTCTCTCCATACCCCCGATCCCTTTAGCCACAAGAGCCATATCTAACTTAATTTAAACTTGCAGCATACAAGTGAGGTTTGCACTCGCTCAGAGGCTGAGCTCTAAGCTGCCTTCACTGAGGTACAAGAATATGGGTCGTAGATTCAATATCTACAAGACGAAGACCCTCTACCAATTTACTCCTACTACACTACACTGCCCTCTGAGATGGAAGACCAATGGAAAACACTCGTCTCATCCCAAATCTCTGGAACCAATTCCTGATCAAGACAGGCCAAAAACAACATTGCCTTCAATACTTAAGAACAGCTTTTGGTCAATTAAAGAAAATTTTTAAAGATCAACACCTCAGACCTCACAAATGAACTTCGCCCAGAGAAATATGAGCAAGTTCAAGTTGAATTAGCATTCAACCATACATGAAATGAAACAGCATTCCTCCTAAATCAAGGTGCAAAACACATTACTAACAGCACATATGGTTACGACAGCAGAAATCATACAGTCACACAGAAAAATACAGCCCAAGTCCCTGAGCGTCAAGGGTTGTAGTTTGATGGTACATGGGATGTTGTCCTGGTCCAGCCTGTTCTTCCACCGAGCATACACAGGAGAGCAGCATGGATGGGAATGGCCATCTTCTAACCCAGTAATGATTCCAGCTCACTTACAGAGGCTTTTGTTGTCTCCCATGGCATCTCCTATCCTGGGCGGGGCTGCAATAGGTGACCCCATGGCAGGAGGGCCTAGTCCGCACCACAGCAGAGGCAATGCAGTTCCGTTGCTATTGGTTTTGTTAATAAGCCAGTGAACAAGACTACCAGTATTCTACATTACCAATTTCCAAAAGTGTCTTGCAATTACAAAAAATAAATCCAATAGTCACTCACTCCATTTGTTGGATTGCACACCGCCTTGGCACAACAGTATGCTACAAGTCCAGGCAATAACACAGCAACAGTACACAGTAAGTCCAGCTCCATCACTATCGAGCAACTTGCTGATGAGATAGACCTGCAGTACTTGATGTTCTTAATATTCAGCAGTGTATTGGGATCGTAAAATAGATGTAACAGATGAATAACTGCACCTTTGGTTGGACACAGAATGGCCACAGTGTCTCAGCATGTTGTCATCCTACTGGAAACAATCTCCAAAATAATAATCTATATGCTTCTGAGACCCAGGCCATCTACAGACATCTCAAGGCACCAAGAAAAGACCACCAATGTCCCAGCATTGAAACCCTAATTACACCATGTTAGCTACGCTAGGTAGGCCATATTGGTTGATGTTTGACATCAGACTCCCAAAGCAGACACAATTTTGTAATAAGGTTACTAAATTGACATAAGTTATTTCCAATATGTGTTCAAAGTCACTCTGACAAAATGCAGCATCACTGGCACTTCGGAATCCCCAGCCCACGCCGGTTCAAAACAGGAAAGGAACTCTCGGGATGATATCCCGGATGTAAATGTAGAATTACCTGGTTTTACTACGGTAAGATTTGACAGAGATGCCAAAAAGTGTGGGAAGAAGAAAGGAGGGGGACTCGCTGTCTACATTAACGAAAGATGGTGTAACCCCGGGCATGTGAGTACAAAGATCTCCGTTTGTGAAAGAGATATTGAGCTGATCGCCGTGAGTATGAGGCCATATTACCTGCCTCGAGAATTCGCAAGCGTCATTGTGGTGAATGTGTATGTCCCGCCGCGTGCAGACGCAACGGTAGCGTGTGACGTCATCAGCTCCGCTGTTGCTAGGCTTCAGACACAGCACCCTGAGGCACTGGTGATAATTACAGGGGACTTCAACCATGTGACTTTGGACAAGACACTACCTGCTTTCTCCCAGTACGTGGATTGCTACACCAGGGGTAATAGGACTATTGACCTACTGTATGCAAACGTAGAGGAGGCATATAGTGCATCCCCACTGCCTTCATTGGGGAAAGCTGATCACAACCTGGTTTTGTTACAGCCCCGATATAAATCAATTGTGATGAGGCATCCCACTACCACACGCTCTTTTAGGAAGTGGACTCCTGAAGCTGAACAGGCCCTGAGAGACTGCTTCGGTACTACTAACTGGGATGTACTGCAAGGGGGGCTCTGTGGGGGCGTTGAGGAGGTCACTGAATGCACAACGGACTATATTAACTTTTGTGTGGATGCAGTTGTCCCTGTTAGAACTGTTCGCTGCTATCCCAATAATAAGCCCTGGATCACTAGTCACATCAAAGGCCTCCTAAACCAGAAGAAGAAGGCCTTTAAAGATGGTGATCGGATGGAGCTTAAAAGAGTTCAGAAGGAACTCAGAGTACAGATAAGGGGGGCAAAGGAGCAGTATAGGAGGAAGCTAGAACAAAAGCTGCAGAAAAAAAGCATGAAGGAGGTGTGGGATGGGATGAAGATCATCACCGGATGCGGTGCAAAGCGGGGGGCAAACATAAGTGGAGATGTGGAGAAAGCGAACCAGCTGAACAACTTCTTCAACAGGTTCGACAGCTCAATCTCATCCTCACCGCAGAAATCCACACCAGGCTTACTTCCCTCACAGGAAAATAGCCACTCACAGGAGACCTTGCCCACGCCCAGGATTACGGCTGCACAGGTGGAAGGTCAACTGAGGAAGATCTGTACCAGCAAGGCGGCTGGACCGGATGGAGTTTCCCCACGATTACTGAGGGCCTGTGCAACTGAGCTGGGAGAACCACTACAGCGCATCTTCAACATGAGCCTGGAGCAGAGAAGAGTACCCAGACAGTGGAAAACATCCTGTATTGTCCCGGTACCGAAGAAACCACAACCAAAGGAGTTGAATGACTTCAGACCTGTTGCCTTGACGTCGCACGTTATGAAGACCATGGGGCGGCTGATAATACAGAATCTGAGGCCACAAACCAGGCACGCCCAGGATCCTCTTCAGTTTGCGTATAAGGAGAAGGTGGGAGTGGAGGATGCTATCACGTATTTGCTGCACAAATCACTCTCTCACCTAGAGGGGGTCAGTTGTGCTGTGAGGATTACATTCCTTGACTTCTCTAGTGCCTTTAACACCATCCAGCCCAAGATCTTAAGGCACAAACTAACGGAGATGGGAGTAGACTCTCACATGGTGGATTGGATAGTGGACTACTTGACAGATAGACCTCAGTATGTGCGGTTGGGAGACTGTAGGTCTGACACGGTGGTCAGCAGCACAGGGGCGCCGCAGGGAACCGTACTCTCTCCGGTCCTGTTCACCCTGTACACATCAGACTTCCAATATAACTCGGAGTCCTGCCATGTGCAGAAGTTCGCTGATGACACGGCCATAGTGGGATGTGTCAGGAATGGACAGGAGGAGGAGTATAGGAAACTGATACAGGACTTTGTGATATGGTGCAACTCAAACTACCTGCGTCTCAATATCACCAAGACCAAGGAGATGGTGGTGGACTTTAGGAGATCTAGGCCTCATATGGAGCCAGTGATCATTAATGGAGAATGTGTGGAGCAGGTTAAGACCTACAAGTATCTGGGAGTACAGTTAGACGAGAAGCTAGACTGGACTGCCAACACAGATGCCTTGTGCAGGAAGGCACAGAGTCGACTGTACTTCCTAAGAAGGTTGGCGTCATTCAATGTCTGTAGTGAGATGCTGAAGATGTTCTATAGGTCAGTTGTGGAGAGCGCCCTCTTCTTTGTGGTGGCGTGTTGGGGAGGAAGCATTAAGAAGAGGGATGCCTCACGTCTTAATAAGCTGGTAAGGAAGGCGGGCTCTGTCGTGGGCAAAGTACTCGAGAGTTTAACATCGGTAGCTGAGCGAAGGGCGCTGAGTAGGCTACGGTCAATTATGGATAACTCTGAACATCCTCTACATACCACCATCCAGAGACAGAGAAACAGTTTCAGCGACAGGTTACTATCGATGCAATGCTCCTCAGACAGGATGAAGAGGTCAATACTCCCCAATGCCATTAGGCTTTACAATTCTACCGCCAGGACTTAAGAACTTTTTAAAAGCTATTATTAATGCTTTTTGAGATAGTGATTTAAATGCATATCATATTTTTTACTGAGTTAAGTATTGTATGTAATTAGTTTTGCTACAACAAGTGTATGGGACATTGGAAAAAAAAAGTTGAATTTCCCCATGGGGATGAATAAAGTATCTATCTATCTATCTATCTATCTATCGATATCAAGAAATTTGAGGTTAGCTTGTGGGAACACACAGGCAGCAGGAGGAACGGACCACCTCAAAAGCTAATGACTTGCCTCATTCACAATTTCAACATTACCTCATTAGCCACTTCAAAAGCCACAAAGTGTGAACAAATTCTCTTCAGACCTAAGGAACTGCCCAAGGAGGAGGAGGAAGAAGAAATAAGATGTACAGCAACTGAACTCCGGCCATATGCATGTCCAGGTTAGTATATCACTAACTACTGGAAGAAGAAAAAAAAAGGAAAAAAGCAAGATAACTTTTCTTAAAATGCTTGATGCTAATAAAAAAAAATCTTACCAGAATTAGTTCAAATAGTGTTCCTTGGTCTACTTTCAGGAACTCCTGATCCCATACTGGTATATCATCAGTTCTCTTTTCCTTGTTTTCATCATCCTCAGGAGGAGGAGGGTCATCTTTATGATGAGTGCACCACTGAATCACCTATAATCAACAACACAGATACATGTATTGATGAGAGAGCTACCTGGAACTATAAAAAGATGAACAGAAACAAAAGGCTTGAATAGCCAGTTTATACTTCACCATTATTGCAAAGTACTGCTAATATTTACAATCAATTTCATGGTTTGCACTTTTTCTTCTTTGCAAAAGCCATTATGGTGAATTTTGTGCTGTTCTGCAAAGAGCAGTCAGTCCTAGGGAACTGAGTATTTTTCTGCTTTACTATTACACTGTTTTTGGGACCTGGGCAACCCTGAAAAGATCAAACAGTTTAATCTTCAGAAATGCCATCAGTGTGAAATAGGTGAGTACTGCAGAGGATGGCATGTGATAAACAGAAGATTTGTTTATGGCGATTAATAACGCACCAATCAAACTAGATGTTTTCGTCTGGATGGTACTGAGCTTCTTTAGCACTATTGCAGCTTACCTTTTTAAGAATTGCAGCATTAACATTTGGAAGTGGTACTGGATCGTCATCTCCTTCATCATCCATCCCCAAATCTGTTTCCAGTAATACATTGAAATTACAAAAAATATAATTTATCAGTTTCCCAAATAAATAAAAGTATGCAATGAATTCAATATAAGGAACTCCCTCACTTCAATCTAATAACTACTGTGCAAAATGTAGGTAAAAGTTACTACTAGCCGTAAAGATCAGTTTTATTTTGACTGGCAATTCTATTTGCCTTCTGCACAGCAAAGTAACGGAGGTTAAAAATTCTGTCAAAATCACACAGCCAAAAATCTATTAAATGCATTCCTTTTATGATTCAAACAAAAAACAAGGGCAAAATATTATATCCACTTGGAATTCTTTCACACTTCATTTCAAACACAATTTGACACCAATAGGTACAGCCTCGAGAAAGGTGCTTGGCTTCACAACTCAAATGATTTAAAAGCAGAGACAAATTAAGATTTTTATTAAATATCTTTAACATTTCATTTTGCCTTCCAGTGAATTATTCACATCTTTTCAATTAATATAAACATTGATTGGACTATTACAACAAGAAGCTTCATCTACTCAATGTCAATATTACTTTGACTAAATGGCCAGCCTAAGTAAGCAACCTTTACAGAAACTAAAATGACATTCAACAGATCTTTGGAACTCAAATTCAGAAAAATGCACAGAAACATGCTTACCATTATGTTAAAAAACACACATAATTAACAAACAAGATGATCCCCAAAGAGATGCACTGACCTTCCAACATAGTCTTGATTGTTACAGATTGTTTTGCTATCTCCACGTCAACTTCAAATATTTCTCCATCAGAGCTCTGGAGTTTAATTGAAGGCATCTGAAAATGCAACACAACTATTTCAGTTTCTGTACTTCAAGCATTACTTCATTTCAGTAACTGTCCTCGACTCAATAGAGGAATCCCAAAAGGTTCTACAAATATATTAAGAGCTAAAGGATAGAAAGGGATAAAGCTGGTCCACTCGAAGATCAGTGTGGTTATCTATGCATGGAGCCAGAAGAGATGGAGAACTTAAATGGATATTTTTCATCTGAATTTTCTCAGATGAACACAGAGTCTATAGAATTGAGGAACAACCAAGAAAAGCAAGTTTAGTACAAAGCTTCCAAAACAGAACAATGTGTAGAACTGAATAATAAACAACTGAAACATGTTCTATAAAGAACATGGTTTCAAAAAGGCCTAGCAACTAAATACAGCAATGTATATAACCAGGAAGAAGAGGGATTACGATAATATCATAATGGGAGCACAGGTCCGAAACAGAATCCATATGGACTGAATAAGAAATAATTTTATTACTGATATATTCCTGATCACCAAATAGTGGTGATCAAAAATCTGTAAAAGGACAAAGAATGATAATTACATATTTCAGCTAAACTGGCAAGAGAAGTTGAAAGTAAAGTACATATACAATTGTAAGAAGAAGTTTGTGAACCCTTTGCAATTACCTGGTTTTCTGCATTAATTACTCATAAAATGTGGTCTGATCTTCATCTAAGTAACAATAATAGACAAACACAATCTGCCTAAACCAATAACACACAAACAATTGTACTTCTTCTCATCAATACTGAATACACCATTTAAACCATCACAGTTTAGGTTCAAAGGAGTATGTAAACCTCTGGAGTCACAAACAAGAGGAAATGTGCAGATGCTGGAAATCCGAGCAACACACACAAAATGCTGGAGGAACTCAGCAGGCCAGGCAGCATCTATGGAAAAGAGTATAGTCGACGTTTCGGCCGAAACAGTCCTGCCGAAGGGTTTCGGCCTGGAATGTCGACTGTACTCTTTTCCGTAGATGTTACTGACAGAGCCTGCTCTTCTCAAGAAAGATCTGTTTTTGCTTCTGAGGATCTAAGAACTGTAGAGCTGCATGAAGCTGTAAAAGGCTACAAAAGCATTTCTAAGGACCTGAGTGTTCATCAGTCAACAGTAAGAGAAATTGTCTACAAATGGAAGAAATTCAGTACTGTTGCCACTTTCTCTAGGAGTGGGCGTCCTGCAAAGATCACACCAACGGCACAAAGTGTAGCACAACAGCACAAATGCTGAAGGAGGTGAAAAGAACCCAAGGGTAACAGCAAAAGACCTACAGAAAGCTCTTGAACTTAGTAGAGTCTTTGTTCATGTGTCCACTATAAGAAAAACACTGCACAAGAATGGTGTTCATGGAAGGACACTGCAGAGGAAAAAAAAACACTGCTCTCCAAACAAAACATTGCTGCACGTCTCAAGTTTTTGCAAAAGACTACTTGGATATTCCACAAGGCTTCTGAGACAACTTTCTGTGGATAGATGAGACAAAAGTTGAACATTTTGGCAGAAATGCACACCACTATGTTTGGAGGAAATAGGGCACTGCACGCCAACACCAAAACCTCATTCTAACTGTGAAACATGGTGGAAAGAGCATCATGATTTGGGGCTGCTTTGGTGCCTCAGGGTCTGGACAGCTTGCAATTATTGAGAGAACAATGAATTCAAAATTGTATCAAGAGATTTTACAGGTGAATGTCAGAGTAGCGGTGTGTCATCTGAAGCTTAACAGAAGTTAGATGATGCAACAAGACAATGATCTGAAACACAAGAGTAAATCAACAACAGAATGGTTTAAAAAGAAGGAAATTTGTGTTTTGGAATAGCCAAGTCCAAATTGAAAAACTGTGGCATGACCTGAAGGGCTGTTAATGCATGGTATCCCAGAAATATTGATGAACTGGAACTGTTTCCTTTGGAGGAATGGTCTAAAATTCCTCCTCACCATTGTGCAAGTCTGAATCAGCAGCTACAAGAAATGTTTGCTGGAGATTGTTGCTGCTAAAGGAGGTTCTACCAGTTATTAAATACAAGGGCTCGCATACTTTTTCCAGTCTGGACTGTGAATGATTAAACAATATGTTCAATAAAGGCATGAAAAGTACAATTGTTTATGTGTTATTAGTTTAGGCAGATTGTGTTTGTCTATTATTGTGACTTAGATGAAGATCAGGCCACATTTTATGAGTAATTAATGCAGAAAATCAGCTAATTGCAAAGGGTTCACAAACTTTTTCTTGCAACTGTATGTTTTAGTCATAATGAGTCTTCACAAAGTTCTAAAGAAGTAGAAGCGCTGTCGTGCTTTCTTCATAATTGCACTTACATGCTGGGCCCAGAACAGGTTCTCCTAAATGGTAACACTGAGGAATTTAAAGTTGCTGACCCTCTCCAACTCTGATGCCCCAATGAGGACTTCAGTTTCTTTCTCTTGAAGTCAATACCAGCTCTTTGGCCTTGAGTAAGAGTTTGTTGTTGTGGCAACACTCAGCCAGATTTTCAATCGCCCTCCAATATGCTGATCCATCACCACCTTTCATTCAGCCAATGACAGTGGTGTCATCAGCAAACTAAAATACAGCATTGGAGCTATGATTAACCACACAGTCATAATTGTAAAACGAGAGGAGCAAGGGGATAAGACACAGCCTTGTGGTGCACCTGTGCTGATGGAGATTGTAGAGGAGATGCTGCTACCAATCCAAACTGACTGGGTGAACAGAAAAGATGTACACAAAACGAAGATTTTAACAGTATGCACAAAACTCATTAATAGCCCATACAGAAGCTGTCCAACATGAAAGATATACTAATCAAATCTAGTGGTAGGAACTGAACCAGAAGAGATAATTGTAAGGGAGAATGCTGTCTGACAACATCAATCACAAGATAATGGCCTAGTGGCAGTAAAAACAGCAACACCTCCAGTGTTCACTGTCAATTATGCAAGACTCCTCTACAGCCTATATACTTCAGCAACCTTCAACAGCAGAGAGAAACAGGGAGGGAAATCTCATATTGGTATGAATTCAATCTATTTGCTCTGTATAAGATAACATGAAAATCTTAAGCTTAGTAACATAATGATCTAATTTCGATGTTAATATAATACAAAGCTATAATTAATGGTTATTATTTGTAAAAATCCAACTTAGTGCAAGAGCTATGCCATTTCTTCACATATTTCAAATATAACCATCTTTAAAATAAAAGGTTGTTTTGTTGTCAATTAATATTTCCCTACAATATTGTTCCTAAGAGAAACCCATAATGTTAAATCCCAGAGTGCTGCATCGGCAAGCTGTGGCGCTGGAGATTCGTGGCAGGAAGAGTTTTTCTTCCTTCTACCATTTGCGTGAGATGATGGGCTGTCAGGACTTTGAGACTTTCTTTTAAACCGTGCCATGGACTGCTCTTTATTAGATTACGGAATTGCTTTGCACTGTTGAAACTACGTGTTATAATTATGTGGTCTTTGTCAGTTAGTCTTTTATCAATTATGGTATTGTCTGCACTGTTGAAACTATATGTTAACTATAACTATACTTAACTTTGTGGTTTTGTGTAGGTCTTGTAGCTTTAGTTTTGTCTGATGGGTTTGTAGTTCCTTTCCGGGGAACGTGCTAACACGGTAGCACGATATCGATACGCAGCAGCCTCTCCAGACTCTGGATTGGGGTTACCAAACATTATGCGGTTTTTCTTGTGTGGTCTGTTTTGTGCTTTTTTTGTGATATCATTCCAGAGAACGTTATCTCATTTTTTAACTGCATTGTATTTGTGGTTTATAAATGACAATAAACTGAATCTGAATATCAATCCCTTTCTTTAAAATAGAGATTACATTTACAATTTCCCAATCATCTTGCACAATATCTATAACCATAAACAATTAGAAACTGCAGTTAAAACCTCCAATTTCCACATAAATATCCACCGTATCCCATGGTGAGTCCCATCTAGGTAGGGTGACTTTATAATTTGATGAATACCAACCTTTTAAGCATGTACCATAAACAATTAGAAACTGCAGTTAAAACCTCCAATTTCCACATAAATATCCACCATATCCCATGGTGAGTCCCATCTAGGTTGGGTGACTTTATAATTTGATGAATACCAACCTTTTAAGCATCACCTCTAATTTTAACCTCATTCAATGTCGCCACTGTTTCCTCCTTTAGACACACAAGTAGCATCTGCTTTTCTAGTTAAAAGATGCAGAGCAGTAATTTACTCCGCCAAGCATGCCCACTATCTCCACATAATGATCTTTTTTGGCCATCTTTTTCACTGGTCACATTAAAAAAAACCTTCCAGCTTCCCTTTTATTTTATCTTTAGTTGTAAGAAGCTACTTTATATAGAGGTATTTATATTTTATATAGAGATCCCTCTGTCCCCACCCATTACCAAATAGTAATTCATCTAATCTGTACATCCCACATCTTACAGCAAACTACCCAGTCCAGCCTCACCATCACTCTAGACCAATAAATAATCAAAGATCACACATCAAATGAAAAAGAACAATATACTGGGGTCACAATATCCTTGAAGTTCTAAAACTTGGGAGAGAGTAAATTCAGTTGAATTCACAGCTTCCTCCCCCACATCCATGAAGAAACAGACATGTGTTGGAACCTTAGATGGCCACCTTCAAGAGACAAATCCCTCTGTGATGACTCCCTGAAATCTGCCACAGGGAAAATCAACTCAAGAACCCTGAACATCACCTTTCAGTAACCAAAGATTTGCTCCCTGTTCCTGACCCCACAGCTATCATTCCAGGGAACCATACATTAGGTTATCGTAAAGAGCAATTTTTTTTATTTTCAAAAGTCATTCGATAAAACCACTACAATTTACACAGATTGTGCAGAAATGGGCAAAATGCAGAATAGCTATCAAGCTGGTTAAAAACGTAAAACATGAATAGCGTTTAAAGGCAAAACACGGGATGAGGTGTTTCACAGCTGGCTGACCTAACAACTTACAAATGAAATTTGCACTGTCTATCATGACTCCATCAATGTAAAATGCTGAATTCTATTAAAATGTTAAACAGGATTTAGCAATTTTAATAATTAAGGGTACAGAATCAGTACTAATCTGTATTAAGTCAGGCAAATTTAACCCTGGTAACAATGAGACAAAATCATCTCAGCATTCCCAATTCACTGTTACAAGCTGTCAGGAAAGCTGAGGGAAAAGAAATTAAAGCAGCCATTAGAAAGATAGTCCTTTCCTTCTGCTATCCAGTAGGGATAGAACCAGAATCAGGTTTAATATCACCGGCATATGTTGTGAAATTTGTCTTTGCAGCAGTATAATGCAATACATAATAACAGAAAAACACTGAATCAAAGTACATACATTTAAACAGTTCAATGAAATAAGTAGTGCAAAAATAGAAATTTAAAAAGTGAGGTAGTATTCATGGGTTCAATGTCCATGTAGAAATTGGATGGCAGAGGGGAAGAAGCTGTTCCTGAATCGCAGAGTGAGTGCCTTCAGGCTTCTGTACCTCCTACCCGATGGTAGCAATGAGAAGAGGGTTTGCCCTGGGTGATGGATGTTCTCAATGATGGACACTGGCTTTTTGAGTTATCTTCCTTGAAGATGTCCTGGATACTAGAGGCTAGTGTTCATGATGGAGCTGATTAAGTTTACAACTCTCTGCAGCTTACTTGGTTCCTGTGCAGTAGCAACCCCCACACCAGACACCAAACCTTCTCAAACTCCAAATGAAATATAGCCACGGTCATACCTTCTTTGTAGCTGCATCAATATGTTGGGTTGAGGTTAGGTCCTCAAGAGATATCGACACCCAGGAACTTGAAATTGCTCACTCTTTCCATTTCTGATCCCTCGATGAGGACTAGTGTGTTCCCTCGTCTGTGTGCTCCCTAAACATTGACAAAGTGCTCATTCCCAATCAAAAAGCTGCTTCTCTACTTTAAGTGATCATGGGCCAGAGATCCCCAAGAGCTAGTGGGAACAGTGCATTCTTCAAGATTGAATTTGAATACATCCCCGAATCTTTTCCTTCCTATCTACCTGTTAAACTCATTCCATGGCAGTGCTTACAACAGTGTCAGTTTCTGTATTTTTTTCTAGGTTTGCAAATGATGCAGCTTGCCCTAAGTAACTAACTAGATTTTAGCCAGGGCCTTTGTGGTGGGGATATATACTTGCCCAAGGTCAGCCAGTGTATTTTGAGGACCTTGCAGATATAGCTCATGCGTTCCATCTCTAAAGGATATAGGAGGACAAGGATCACTGCTGGTCAACAGAAGACGTGAGGAGATTTTGTATGTCAACTAAGACTCTTAAAGACAAATTTTATAGATGCATGGTAGAGACTGGTTCAATCACAGCCTGGTATGGAAAATCAATGTGCAGGATTACAGGCTACACAGTTGGGTTCTAGGCTCACCAGCTCCATCAGAGGCATAACCCTCCCCATATCGAGGCAATCTACAACAGGCAGTTCCTCAAGAAGGCATCATTAGGGACCCTCATCATTTGGGACATGGCTTCTACTAGTTACTACCATCAAGGCTGAGGTTGAAGACCCACACTCGATGACTCAGGAAAAGCTTCTTCCACTGTGTGTCATCAGATATCTTAACATTCAATGAACACTACTTCTCTGTCCCACCCCCTTTTTTGCACTATTTACCTAGTTATAGTTTTAATTCCTTACACTGCTGCCACAAAACAACAAATTTCTCGATATATGTCAGTGATAACAAACCTGAATCTTATTCTGCGGATCTAGGTCTTGATCTTCAAATATTCTCTGAATTGATTAAAGGTTGCGAATCGATGTCTACATTAGTCAAGGAACGATTCTTTAAATATGGAAAGTGATCCATATTTTCCAGGACACATCGTTAAAAAAAATCTTGTTGGCTATCCTCCAATGGAGATTGGCTTACTTAACGACCATATCTTAGTCCCTGTAACGCTGCTTAACTTCCGTGGCCCAAAGAAACACAAACACATTGGCTCTCCTTGGATGTTTTAAAACGCAATAGTCTGCGGTGTCTCCCCAAAACAATGTAGTACAGTAGGCTGTTTTCCATCTACTAACCAGGGCTTCACTGGCCCGGCCCGGCCAGGCCCTTCCCTCCGTTGCTCGGGCCTGGCGTCGCCTGGTTGTTCCAAGGCCCACCTTAGTAACGGCCCCCAGCCGTCCGCCGCCCACCTCCCACCTTCCCCGCGTCCTCACTGCGCCTGGAGCAGCAACTCACAGCGAGGATCCGTCCGCTAACCAGCTGGAGAACCGCCTGTCGTGAGCGTCCCGACCGTAAGAACCGACACCAGTCGCCGGGGCCCCACGCTGTAGCTGTCCAACCAGAACGCCTGCAGTCCCGCCTACAGAGACAAAACTCACCCGTCCCTATCCACTTTAATTTTAACTCCCACCTCTCCATTTTGCTTTGTGTTCGGGAATTGTATTATATTTGGTGCCAATTATTTGAACAACCCTCAGCTCTTAAAGGTGCACACACTCGTTAGGATTTGGCAAAATGATCTTTCGTTTCCAAATCAAAATTTGAAGCAATGACCGGCATATGCTGTAACTGGGCAGAAAAACTATGGGCTGGAACAATTTTCATTCTTTTAAAAGGGGGGAAAGTTGTCAGGGAGGGAAATCCATTCTCTAGGCAGATAGTGCGCCTTTAAAGGACTATTTCCCCGAGAACAGAGCAGAGGAAACAGGTAGAAGCGAGTCAAGTAACACCTTTCTCCAATGGTTTGATTCATTATTAGATGAAGGAAAAATAGCAGGAAAGGTCACTGGGCCCCTCATACTTGCACCACCATTCAAAAAGAACACGACTGATCTTTTATCTCAGCACTACATTCCCACGCTAATCATATTCCACTCAATTCCCTTAATATCCATACAACTTTCGATCTTTATCCTGAACGTACTCAGACCGAGCCTCCGTTACTCTCTTGGGTGGTATTCTAAAAATTCAGTACCATCTGGGTGGAAAAAATAAATTCTTCATTTCTCTTATCAGTGGCCAGCTCCTTATTTTGAGACCTTAACAGGTTCTAGGCTTTCTAGTGAGAGGAACCATTTCCGCATCCACCCTGTTAATCCCAGTAAGAGTTTACCATGTTTTAATAAAATTGCTTTTCATCCTAATAATTTAAAGTTTAGGGGCCTAATCTCTTGTATGCCACTTTACTGAAAACCTGAAAATCCAAATCTACCACATCCAATAGTCCACATTTATCTATTCTGGTAATTTTACCTCCAAATAAACGAGACTTTGCTTTGTGGATCCAGAATTGGTTTGCCCACAGAAGGCAAAGGGCGGTTGTGGATAGTTTCTACTCTGCATGGAGGACGGTGACCAGTGGTGTTCCTCAGGGATCTGTTCTGGGACCCCCTCCTCTTAGTGATTTTTATAAATGACCTGGATGAGGAAGTGGGGGGGGGGGGGCTTAGTAAGTTTGCTGATGACACAAAAGTTGGCGGTGTTGTGGATAGTCAGTGCGACATCGATAGAATGCAGAACTGGGTTGAGAAGTAACAGATGGAGTTCAACCCAAATGTGAAGTGGTTCATTTCTGTAGGTCAAATATGAAGACAGAATATAATATTAATGGTAAGACTTTTGGCCGTGTGGAAGATCAGCTGTAGGATTGAGTTCAAGAGCCGTGAAGTAATGTTACAGCTAACTAAGACCTTAGTTAGACCCCACTTGGAGTATTGTGTTCAGTTCTGGTCACCTCATTGAGGGAAGGATGCAGATACAATAGAGAGTGCGCAAAGGAGATTTACAAGGATGTTGCCTGAATTGGAGAGCATACCTTATGAGAATAGGATGAGTGAACTTGGCCTTTTCTCCTTGGGGCGATGGAGGATGAGTGGTGACCTGATAGAAGTGCATAAGATGATGAGAGGCGTTGATCATGTGGATAGCAAGAGGCTTTTTTCTTCTCCAGGACTGAAATGGCTAACACGTGGGGGCATAGTTATAAGGTGCTTGAAAGTAGGTACAAGGGGGATGTCAGAGGCAAGTTTTTCCACAGTGTGGGTGTATGGAATGCACTGCCAGCAAAGATAGTAGAGTCAGATACAATAGGGTCTTTTAAGAGACTCTTAGATAGGTACATGGGCTTAGAAAAATAGAGGGCTATGCAGTAGAGAAATTCTAGGCAGGTTCTAGAGTAGGTTACATGGTAGGCACAACATTGTGGGTCGAAGGGCCTGTAATGTGCTGTAGATTTCTATGTTTCTAAACACTTTTAAATCTTGAAAATTATATATATTGGCAGGGTAAACAAGGATTTATGAAAGATAATTTTTTATTGGTTCTGTTCAAAGCTGTGTTTATTTTTCTTCTCTTAAAGAAAGTTCAGTAAATTAAAGAGAGATTAGAAAAGGGTAAAGGGCAAGCCTTCAGCATAGACAAAAATTACTCCGAGCTAAAGGTGCAGTAGACTGTGAGTATAAATGATTTGACTATAAAGCTAGAGGGAATGGTGTCTAAAATTGCTTTAAATGCTCAGAAGAGGACCTAACAAATAATTGAAATTAAAAAGAGGACATTTATTAAATAGTGAAGCAAGTAAAAAATTGCCGATAAAATTCTATGACACTAGATATGATCTGGCCAATTTTAGAGTAAAAATTATGAATGATTGCATTTCGACATCCAGAAGAGCTTTAGGTTCATTAGGCGGTAAATGCAGCAGCACAGGTTGTTAAGATCAAATTAAAAACTAATGGAGTACTACATTTTATGACTAATGGTAAAAGATGTAAAAGTAGAAATGATGAGACTATAAAAGACCTAGGAATACCAGACATATTGTAGAGACAAAACCTGCATACATCTTAGAAAGTTAAACCATCTTTTAGAAAAATGATGATTAGAAAGGATATAGTGAACACTTATTAAAGCATTTCAGCCCATCAAATCTTTGCCAAGCAATCATTTGGTCAGCTTTCCTGGCCCTTTCCCCCTATACTTCAAATTATTTTCTCTCAAGTAAAACGTGGCTATTTCAAAGTCATAACAGAACCTGCCTGCTTTTACCATTCCAACAGATAGTAAGCTTCACCTCACCTAGTTTCATCCATCGCCAGCCCATCTCACCCAATCCCACCTTACTCTTTTTTTAAAAAATACTTTGCATTCCCTCTACTCTCAGTCCTGATGCAAAGCATTGGACCATCTTTTTATTTCCAGAATTTAGAGTTTTGCCAAACTAGGAGTAAATATAACCCAGTTTTCAATCAGGATGGAAAGTTAACTACCCGTTTAACCAGGCATCAAAGTAGTATTATGGCATGCTGGCTTTTATAACAAGAGGAATTGAGTATAGGAGTAAAGAGGTCCTTCTGCAGCTGTACAGGGCCCTGGTGAGACCCCACCTGGAGTATTGTGTGCAGTTTTAGTCTCCAAATTTGAGGAAGGACATTCTCGCTATTGAGGGAGTGCAGCATAGGTTCACAAGGTTAATTCCCAGAATGGCGGGACTGTCATATGTTGAAAGATTGGAGCCACTGGGCTTATATACACTGGAATTTAGAAGGATGAGAGGGGATCTGATTGAAACATATATTATTAACGGATTGGACACACTGGAGGCAGGAAGCATGTTCCCGCTGATGGGCGAGTCCAGAACTAGAGACCACAGTTTAAGAATAAGGGGTAGGTCATTTAGAACAGAGATGTGGAAAAACTTTTTCACCCAGAGAGTGGTGGATATGTGGAATGTTCTGCCCCAGAAGGCAGTGGAGGCCAAGTCTCTGGATGCATTCAGGAGAGAGTTAGATAGAGCTCTTATAGATAGCGGGGTCAAGGGATATGGGGAGAGGGCAGGAACAGGGTACTGATGGTGTATGATCAGCCATGATCACAGTGAATGGCAGTGCTGGCTAAAAGGGCCTAATGGCCTACTCCTGCACCTACTGTCTATTGTCTATTATCAGAATCAGTTTGGCAAATGAAATGGTAATCATGTCCGACAAATCTGTTTGACATTCTTGAGGTCCTAGAAAGAGTAGATAGACATGGAACTTCATTTAGATGATCTCATTGAAACTGTCAAAATTCGTAAAGGGCTCAACATGCAGAGTTAATGGTTTGCCTAGCTCGAGTGTCTGGAATTAGCAATATCTCAAAATGTGCATTAATAAGAAGCAATTTATTCACCCAGAAGGCAATGATTCCTTGACATTTTCTACCCTGAGGCTGCTGGTGCTCAATAACTTGGCATTTTAAAAACAGTATTAAAAGTAATCAAGTTCAGGAGAGTTGTGCTGAGGTAGTTCTACCATGATTGTGTTAAATGGTGGGGTTGCACGAGAGATCAAAATACCAATGCATGCTTCTATTTCTTATGTTCCCTCACTCAGACGCAAGTTCATTTTTGAACCCTTCTCCCTTTTCCTGCTATTCCACATGTTTCTCACTTTGCAGATTTCTCTCAATGTGCTTTTCTCTTCAGGTGCCTCTGCATATCCTCTAACCACCCATTCACGTACCTATAAATCTTACGGTTATTCAGAGAAAGAACAGAATCAATAAAGATGTACACAAATACAGATGTATAAAAGACAGCAAACTGTACAAATACAAAAAAAGAGAAAAAAGTAATCTTAAATAAATATGCATTGAATCAAGAATGAGTTGTAGAGTCCTTGAAAGTGCGCCCATAGATTGTGAGAACAGTTTATTGTAGAGATGAGTGCAGTTATCCCCTCTGTTTTAAGAGTCTGATGGTTGAGGGATAATTACTGTTCCCGAAGCTGATGGTGTGGTTCTTGAGAGTCAGGTACCTCATTCCTGATTGCAGCAGCAAGGAAAATAGAGCATGGCCTAGATGGTGGAGGCCCTTGACGATAGCCCTCCTTATGTGCTCATTTATAGGGGAAGGGCTTTACCTGTGATGGGTTGGGCAGCACCCACTACTTTTTATAAGCTTTTCCATTCAAGGGCATTGGTGTACCCATATCAGGCTGTGATGCAACTAGTCAGTAAACTCACCACTGCTCATCTATGGAAGTTTGTCAAAGTTTTAGATGACATGCCAAATCTTAAACTTCTGAGTAGAGGTGCTGCCATGCTTTCCTTGTAAAGGCATTTCCATGTTGGATCCAGGACAGATCTTCTGAAATGATAATACAAAGGAATTTTAAGTTGCTGACCCTCTCCACCTCTGATCCCCTAAGGACTGGCTCGTGGACTTCCAGTTCCCTCTAGTGGTCAATAATCAGTTTTTTGGTTGTTGTGGCACCATTCAGCCAGATTTTCAGTCTTATGACAATAGACACAGAAGTAGACCATTCAGCCCTTCAAGCCTGCACCGCCATTTTCAGATCATGGCTGATCAATTCCTATCAATACCCGGTTCCTGCCTTGTCCCCATATCCCTTGATTCCCCTATCCATAAGATACCTATCTAGCTCCTTCTTGAAAGCATCCAGAGAATTGGCCTCCACTACCTTCCGAGGCAGTGCATTCCAGACCCCCACAACTCTCTGGGAGAAGTTTTTCCTTAACTCTGTCCTAAATGACCTACCCCTTATTCTCAAACCATGCCCTCTGGTACTGGACTCTCCCAGCATCTGGAACATATTTCCTGCCTCTATCTTGTCCAATCCCTAAATAATCTTATATGTTTCAATCAGATCCCCTCTCAATCTCCTTAATTCCAGCATGTACAAGCCCTGTCTCTCTAACCTCTCTGCGTAAGACAGTCCAGACATCCCAGGAATTAACCTCATGAATCTACGCTGCACTTCCTCTACAGCCAGGATGTCCTTCCTTAACCCTGGAGACCAAAACTGTACACAATACTCCAGGTGTGGTCTCACCAGGGCTCTGTACAAATGCAAGAGGATTTCCTTGCTCTTGTACTCAATTCCCTTTGTAATAAAGGCCAACATTTCATTAGCCTTCTTCACTGCCTGCTGCACTTGCTCATTCACCTTCAGTGACTGATGAACAAGGACTCCTAGATCTCTTTGTATTTCTCCCTTACCTAACTCTGCACCGTTCAGATAATAATCTGCCTTCCTGTTCTTACTCCCAGTGGATAACCTCACACTTATTCACATTAAACGCCATCTGCCAAGTATCTGCCCACTCACCCAGCCTATCCAATTCACCCTGAATTCTCCTAACATCCTCATCACATGTCACACTGCCACCCAGCTTGGTATCATCAGCAAATTTGCTGATGTTATTTTCTATGCCTTCATCCAAATCGTTAACGTAAATGGTAAACAGCTGTGGTCCCAATACCGAGCCCTGTGGCACCCCACTAGTCACCACCTGCCATTCTGAGAAACACCCATTCACCACTACCCTTTGCTTTCTATCTGCCAACCAGTTTTCTATCTATGTCAATGCCTTCCCCCCCGATGCCCTGAGCTTTGATTTTACCCACCAATCTTCTATGTGGGACCTTATCAAAAGCCTTCTGAAAATCGAGGTACACTACATCCACTGGATCTCCCCCGTCTAACTTCCTGGTTACATCCTCGAAAAACTCCCAACAGATTAGTCAAGCACCTTTGATTTAATTCAGCCATTAACAGTGGTGTCATAAGTAAACTTAAATCATGGATTGTTGCTGGATTTTGCCTCATAGTCACAAGTATAAAAAAAAACACAGCAGGGGACTTAGCACACAGCTATGTAGTGCACCTGCGCTTAAGGTTATTGTGGAGTTGTTGCCAATCCCAACTGACTAGGGTCTGCAAGTGAGGAAATCGATGATCAATTTCCAAAAGTGGGTGTTGAGGCCAAGAACTTGGCACTCCATTAATTAATCTTGAAAGGACAAGTGTTCAACGCAGAGCTGTAGTTGATGAAGAGCATCCTAGTGTATGCATCTCCTCGTCCAGATGTTAGAGTGCTGCATTAAGAGCCAGTGAAATGGTATCTGAGTTGACCTGTTTGACGGAGGGGATCCAAGTTGCTCCTCAGGTGAGTTAATATACTTCAGCACCAATGTTTCAAAGCACTTCATCAGCATGGATGCAAGTGCTTTTGGGCAAATCAAGGCAGATTACCATGTACTTCTTGGGCACCGGTATACTTGAGCCTGCTTGAAGCAGGTGGGTACCCCAGACTGCCGAAGCAAGAGGTTAAATATATCAGTAAACATTCCAGCCAGTTGAGATGGTTTTTGGGTTCCTTTTTACCCCATACTATATTCTCACATTCTCTCCATTTTCATCACATGCAAAAATCAGCTTTGGATCATATAACGCTTCAAGAACTTGGGAGTTTTCATTAGCTGAAAATGCAAAATTAAAGAAATTCAAACACTGCTGGTTGCTGGAAATCTTTTTTAAAAAGTGCTGTTCTGAATGTTTTTCTAAAGGTACTTAGAGGATAGAAACAAAGTGGTTTGAAAGATTTAATACTGACCTGAATTCCAAATTGTTTGAGATCCAAAACCCTTCTTCAGAATCAGGTTTATTAATCACTGACACTTGTAAATTTTGCTGTTCTATGGCAGCAATACAGTATTGAACAAAAATCAGTTACAAAATACAAATAACGCAGTAAGCTCATGGACCGTTTAGAAATTTGAAGACTGAGTGGAAATCTGCTCCTAAAAAGTTGAATGTTGGTCTTCGGGTTCCAGTATTATGAAAAGAGCGCACGTCATGGGTGGTAGATGGATGTCACCTATTTGAGGCATCACCTTTTGAAGATCTCCTGGATGGCGGGGAAGATAGTGCCATACAGAGCTGGCTGAGTATACAAGCCTCTGCAACCTTCTCCGATCCTCCATACCAGACATCCAATGCAACCAATTAGAATGTCCTCCTTGGTACACACCGGTGCAACACTCTCGACTTCCCCTTCCTGAAGTTCACAATCAATTCAATTCCTTCATGCTGAGTGCAAGTTGCTGTTGTGACGCCACTCAACCAGCCAATCTATCCCACTCCTGTACCCTATCACCATCTGAGATTCTGCCAACAGTTGTCATTGTCAAACGTGCCTAGCCAGTCACATGTGTGGAGGGAAGAACACGAGCAAAATCTTTTCACCAAACACCAGCTAAAAATAATTTTTGACTTAATGGAATTAAAATTTTTATATATAGATACAGGGTTTATTTTTAGCAGCAGCTACAAATATAGATGTATATATGCATTTCTAATTATAACTAAAAATATACATGCAGCCTATAAAAAGGAAGATGCTTCAGTTCAGAACCTTGGATTTGGTTTACAGAGAAATAAATGCAGCATTGTGCAATGGCTATACTTAATTTTAAATATAGTTTTTCTTTGAGAAGGGATTGTGCATTTGTATTTCTCAATACAAATTGAGGCTCCAATACTTATGTCCACATCACTTTCAAAGACCAGAATAGAAATGTGAATTGTAATTACATAAAAATATCCCTTGAATTAGTAAAGGTAAATTAATGGATGTGATTGTTTCAATATGACAATTATAAGCCATAGGGAGATACAGCATTCACACACCTTTCCAGGATCCTGTCCACTATTAAATACCTCTGCACCAATAACCTCTACATTACTAACATTTTTAAAAATTTTGCCTACATTCTCTCAACTCTCCCTAGATTCTACCACTCATTTGCTCACTAGCAACAATTTGGTGGCCAATTAACCTACCAACCAGCATGTCTTTAAAAGGTCTAAGAAAATCTGAATACCTAGTAGTCACAAATACCATACACGACAGTCAAGGGCAAGATGGTCTCTGGCATTGAGGCAGCAAGCAGCTCCACTCACTGTGCCACTCCTACTCTGATACTTTTATTTTGGACACCATATTCCAGCAGCATCATTGAAACTTAAACTATTTGTGGAAGCACAGAAACTAATTCAACAGCAAGTCCACATCTTCAATTCATCGTTACCAAATATGCTGAATTAGAGCATCAAAGGAGATGATTAGTGTATATATCTGGTGCAAAGTTAAAGAGTGAAGTCTGAAGTTACGTGCAGTATAATTATACAATGACCAAGTGAATGACTTTGAAAAAATATTTGCCAAATATGCCAATGATTTATTAAACATAAAATTCCTGCTGTGAAGGCAAGAGGCTAAGGAGTTTCACATTTATAGGATTTTAAATTGATACACCAGAAAGGGTGTTACTAGCTGTTTGAATTGCTCTTTGGAAAAGTGTAACTTGGTTATTCAGAATCACAATTATTGCATGTGGAAGTAGACCCATCAAGCTTGCACACCAAACAGAGTTTTGTTTAGCCGTTTATCAAAATCATTTGAAAATAAGCTGGACGTAAAGTTTTAAGGTAAAATTGTTATGGTCTATTTTAGTAAGCAAGAGAAATCAAACTAAGCACTTTATTGTGATCAGAGCATTTTTCCATTATTCCAAAATCACAGATTAAAACATTCCATTTAAACCCTGTTGTGCGAGACTGGATAATACAAACCTCTTCATTGTAGCTAGATTTAAGGCAGCAATCATTAAATCAACCCCCCAATAGAATCTGCAAAATGTAAATGAGAATTTTACAAGACAATTTTTCATCGCAAATCAATTTGTCTGTTTTCCAAAACAACAAAATTTTTCAGGATACCCAGGAGATAAAGCACAACCTTTTGCCATCGGTTCCTCAAATTGTCCTCAACACTATGACTAATTTAAAACATGTCAGACCTATATTTCGCAAGTAAACAATGACCAACTAATAAATGGTCACTTTGCATTTAGTTAACAATGGAGCCGAAATTCAATGACATGCTTTTAAAAAAAGATACATCCTTGCTAACTGTTCACAATCCTTTTGTTGCAGCCCTTGCTGGTAAGGTGACCTCCAAGACCAAATACAGCTGATGCAGTAAACCATATCTTAAATCTAAACAAAGCAAAACTGTCCAGTCAGCCATCCATATCTCAAGGTATAATGAACAGATATTTTAGGAGTTATTGATAACCAAAGAAACCAAATTCTTTGCAACTTAAAAACCTCTCAAGCAACAGGTGCTTGTGTATCTGGATGCAAACTAATTTATACATTTTTATTATTACATCAAAGATCCTGGCATGGAATTCTAAAGCAACTTACAATGTTCTTCCGGTTTTCCAGCAACATAAACATTTGAGAATTGGTGGCAGTTTGTTTTGTTCAATTATTCTTGGCAAATAACCAGAACCCACATTTCATCGAGATGCATTTCTAGACAATACCAGAAATACTAGTGACCACTCTCATGTTAGCTTGCTCACAATGATATGTAGTAACCAACCAAATTACAATCAACACACAGGAACTTTAGTCTATTTTTATTGGTTCAACAAATGTCAGATATATAGTCCCACAAAAATGAAAATTGTAAATTATCACTATCAAATGCTGTAAAAGGGATGGCCACCATATTGAAAAGCAACTAACTTATACTTGCCATTCTGGTAAAGCTTATGAAAATTTGTTGTCTAATGATAACGCACAACTCCAAGTAAAAAAAGATATTATTTATGAATTCATATTTATAAAGATTACATGGAGACAATAAATTTAATACATAAATATGTGAAAACTGGAATGTATCTCTATTGGAGTTGGCTAAGCTACCAGAATACAAGTTTAGAGGCACACCATTCACTTGCAAGAACTGAAGAATGTACCAAACGACAAGGACGGTTTAAGTTTACATTCAACCAGTGACAGTAACTAAACCAGCCATGTCCAGAGTTGCATAAAAAAGTTAATGTTAACAAAGTTCATAATTCTAGGATACAATGCACAGAGCTCTGTAAGATCATAACTCCCCTCATCCACTCTGGGGACCCATTATTTTCTGTCCAGTGTTCACCCTTAAAAAGTTCTAGTTTTGTATATCAAAATTATTTTATTTCCAATGAATGTAAGTGCTGCTCCCCTGAACAGCAAGAATGTATAAACAATTCTTGTATTCACTGAACGTTCGAACTGTTCCCTCATTGCAATGCAATAATGTGGATAAAACATCACCTGCATGTTTATCCTGGAGAGGATGAGGCTAAAATTCAACATATTGGTCTGGTACAATTTTGTGTCTTCAGATCACTGACACAAAAAAAAAGTTCTGTTGTCATTACATGAAGTTTAGACAAACGGTAAAGAAATAAATCAAAGACTTCAACTTCAAAGGACACCAAGACAAGAAAAATATTTCAACTCAAGATTCTTTTCTTCAAAGTTTAGTGGCTATACCAGTAATCTTATCAAAATCACATGATTCTTTTGCAATTTTTTTCTCCCTCCGTGTTACTCTTAATTGATGAAACAATCCTTAGAAACTCTCCTTCTTCATGCATTAATATGGAACTAAACCTTTTATAAGTGATTATAGATATACGTAAACAAACAAGCACAGTGTGAATGGTTAATTACAACTTTCCACGCTGTAAGCTTCTACTTCTGTTAAAATGCAACAGAATTAGGTTATTGATTCTGATTTAGGCTTCATAAAACAGCTATTTACAGATTTACAGCTCAGGAATTAAATCAAGACCAACCAGTACTCAACACAAACTCTCACCTATTCCTCTTCATTAAACCTTTTCATGCAATGTGTATTTTCTCCCTCTTCTGGCTCACCATATTTTTAAAGCCAGAATTCTCACACATAAGAGCACCATGACCAGAGAAAGACCAAGACAAACATTGAATCAAATATTATGACAAGCATTTATAAATTTGCAAGTCAGTACCAAACCAATATGGCACCTCAATGGTCCCAACAACTGGATCATCAACAGAGCAAACAGAAAAAAGTAAACCCAAACACAGCATAGCTACAAAAACAGAAACATTTTAATTGGTTAGATTACGTATTTTGTTGAAATTGGATGGTGCAGGATTTAGCTAAATTTAAATATATGAATATCAGAAAGACAGCACAATTTTTTTAATATAAATTACTGCCAGGAAAAACTTAAGGATTGGTTTTAGAAAATGAGGAACTATGTAATACTGACTATGGTCTTGGTGCTTCAAAACTAATTACAACACATGCAAAAGCATTTATATTAGTCAATGAGGAGAGGTTTGATCTAACTTTATGCTGGATACTTGTGTCTTGTTATGCATTTTCCTCAATTCTGTTAACATTTCATTGGGAAACTAAGGAGATGCAAATTGGCCATTTGGTTCCTCTCAAATGCAAAAACATATCCTGTACGAGCAATTTCAGTCTTTTATTATTTTAACCTGGAGCCTTTGATACACAACTAAAATATTAGTGTAACCATTTTACATAGTCTTCCATCCCAATACAGTTAAAATCTGAAATCTCAATTCTTGGTTCATAATTTTATGGAAAATGACATAGCAGACATCTGCCATGATTTTTTAAAAGGAAAGTTTTGTTCCATACAACTTATTTGAATTGGACATTATGAAAAATACATCGGAAACAGTAGAGACAAATTAAATTAAACAGTATTCCCTGAAACAAGATTTCAGTACTAACACAAATAGAAGCTGTTGTATTTTAAAATGTTCTTTTAAGCTCCATTGATTGTTTACTGCTATTGTTTATCTACAAGTCATGCTTGGTATGCTATAGCTAAATGAATTATCACGAGGTGCAGGTTTTAATGTTTACATCTTTATCTCTGCAATCTCTGAAAAAGCAAAAGTAACTACAAACTAGGCTCAAACCACGGTTCTCAACCCATAACTTTCACGCATCAGCATGCATTGATGAACAGGTGCTCAAGTAGAACAATGAGATGTTTGCAGACTGAGGGTTGTATTTATTATGGCACGTCTTTTGGTCCGTGATGACAGGTTTCTGAATGTTTGAGATTCTCACTTATAATCTGAAGTTACTGTTGCTCTTCCAATTCTGTCAGGCCAACTTTTAATTCATGGCAATACTGTACAAAAGATTTTACAGGAAATAATCTGGGGTGCGACGAGTCACATGTGGTTCACCTCTGCGAGGCGCAGGATCAAACTGTAGGCTGTGGAAGTAGAAGAACAATCATTAAAATATTAGGCAGTGACCACATCTTAAACCTTACTATGCTAATCAAATACTGGCCTGAAAATAAATAAATAATAAAGCACACATCATTTTAACAGATTAATGTTAAGGAACAATCCATCTTAGAAAATATAGTTTTCTTATGCCTTCATCCCATATGTTAAAGAAACACTCAAAAACAAAACGTTCAACTTCAAGACATTCAGATGATTAAATGTCATTAATCCAATTCTGAAAAAAAATCCCATTTATAAACAGAAGCTCACGATTCAAAGATGGAAAATTAACTCTGGCCAATAAAAACGAAGATATGTTTCACCAAAAAACAGTCTGCCTTCATTGAAGGCAAATAATAAGAGCTTTGTTCCAACAGAGGGAGATGGGAGATCAGGAATACAGATCTACAATTTACAGCCCCAAGTAGCATATCTCAACTATTGCTACGATAGCCACCATTTAATAACAACATCTGCCATAAAATTCAAAGTAACACTGAAATGGTGTTAGGTAAACTTGGAGCACTCTATGGAAGAGTTTAGATTTGAAATAACAATACTTCAATGATTTATTTAAATGCATCATTTTGAGAACCGCAAATTGGCGCATTTGTTCAGCTCTGATCCAGGAATTAGTACAGTTCACATGCAATTTCCAATTATAAATTATCTTACCAATTAACATAAGCATTTAAAACAAAAATATTACCTACAAGAATCTTTATATGGCAATATGCATCACTTACAAAGAATATTTAAGGGTGTCATCAAGTTCCATTATTGCAGCTTGATTCCCACATCGATAACAGTAGTTTGGAGCACTGAAAATTGTCACTACGTTGCGATCATGGCACCAGTTATAACCCTATTGACAGAAATTGCAACATTATAAAATGTTCTAATATGAACAATTTAGTCATTACACAGGATGCTTGCTAACTAACAACTTCAGAATTGTGCCTACGTACAACAGGCTTTGCAATGAGTTCAAAGAGCTCCAAAAATAATTCCCAGACAAAAAAAATTGTCAGGCTAATTAGTCTAGCAAAAGGGCTCAATGCAACTGCATAAAGATCTGTAGATTAAATTTAGACAGCATGTACTTAGACTGATTATTTAACCTTGCCAGACAAGGATAGACTAAACAAAAGTTAAAATGATGTTGATCTTCATTCAGAAAGTAGGCAGCCTTAAGAATGTACTACCAGGACAAAATGCCTACACATGATGCTCCAGCAACTGATGATAGAGAAATTGTTTTTACTTTCCTGCTTTGTTACTTCCACCAGAATGATTATGGGTTCCCATTCTTTCTAAGGGTCACTCTAATCTCTTTCTTCCCTCCCCACTGTCAAAAACTGTCAGATCAACCTGCAATTCTGACATTAAAATTTGAAGAACAAATATCTACAAAATAGTTTGATACTTGGGGTTTAATGAAATAAGAGTTACTGGAACCAGTATTATTCAGGTGATTTGAAACTGCTCATCTTCTGGCATTTTTTTTGCCATATTTAAACTTCACGTATATTTTTAAGGCCTTAATACTTCCTTGGGCAATTGGATCCTCAACTTCCTGACTTGCAGACCTGAGTCAGTTTGGATTAGCAAAATCGCTTTGATAATTTCCATCAGCACATGTGCACCACAAGGCTGTGCGCTTAGCCCCCTGCTCTACTCACATTACATTTGACGGTGTGGTTAAGCATAGCTCCAATGCCATATCCAAGTTTGCTGACATAGGCAGAATCAAAGGTGGCGATGAATCAGCATATAGGCGGGAGATTAAAAATCTGCTTGAGTGGTGCCAATTCAAGTTCTCCTTCAAAGTCAGTAAGGCCAAGAGACTGATTATTGGCTTCAGAAGGAAACTAGTCCTTATTGTTGGATCAGAGGTGGAGAGGTCAGCAACTTTAAATTCCTCAGTGTTATCATTTCAGAGGACCAGTCATGGGCTCAGCACATAGGTGTAATTATGGAGAAAGCACTGCAGGGCCTCTATTTCCTTAAGAGTTTGCAAACATTCAGCATAATATCTAAAAGCTTGACAAGTTTCTACAGATGTGTAAAGGAAAGTATTGACTGGCTAAATCACAGCCTGGTACAGAAACAATGCCCTTGAACAGAAAATCTTACTAAAAGTAGTGATTATGACATCTCATCTACACAAAACGTTGTCACAGGAAAGCAGCATCAGATACCTCTGCCATCCAGGACATGCTCTCTTCTCCCTGCTGCCATCAGGAATCTCAGAACTCACCACCAGGTTCAGAAATACAAACCCCATTTCCAGAAAAGTTGGGATATTTTCCAAAATGCAATAAAAACAAAACTCTGTGATATGTTAATTCACGTGAACCTTTATTTAACTGACAAAAGTACAAAGAAAAGATTTTCAATAGTTTTACTGACCAACTTAATTGTATTTTGTAAATATACACAAATTTAGAATTTGATGGCTGCAACACACTCAACAAAAGTTGGGACAGAGTTAAAATAAGATTGAAAAGTGCACAGAATATTGAAGTAACACCAGTTAGGAAGACTCCACATTAAGCAGGCTAATTGGTAGCAGGTGAGGTATCATGACTGGGTATAAAAGTAGCATCCATCAAAGGTTCAGTCTTTGCAAGCAAGGATGGGTCGTGGCTCACCCCTTTCTGCCAAAATTCGTAAGAGAATTGTTAGTTCAAAAGGAACATTTCCCAACGCAAGATTGCAGAGAATTTGGGTCTTTCAACATCTACAGTACATAATATTGTGAAAAGATTCAGAGAATTCAGAGACATCTCAGTGCGTAAAGGGCAAAGTCGGAAACCACTGTTGAATGCGCGTGATCTTCGAGCCCTGAGGCGGCACTGCCTAAGAAACCGTCATGCTACTGTGACAATTATAGCCACATGGGCTCGGGAGTACTTAGGAAAACCATTGTCACTTAACACAGTCTGTCGCTGCAACCAGAAATGCAACTTGAAACTGTATTACGCAAGGAGGAAGACATACATCAACTCTATGCAGAAATGCTGGCGAGTTCTCTGGGCCCGAGCTCATCCCAGATGGACCGAAAGACTGTGGAACCGTGTGCTGTGGTCAGATGAGTCCACATTTCAGCTAATTTTCGGGAAAAAAACGGGCGTCGAGTTCTCCGTGCCAAAGATGAAAACGACCATCCTGATTGTTATCAGCGAAAGGTGCAAAAGCCAGCATCTGTGATGGTATGGGGGTGCATCAGTGCCCACGGCATGGGTGAGTTGCATGTATATGAAGGTACCATTGACTCTGAGGCGTATATTAGGATTTTAGAGAGACATATGTTGCCATCAAGGCGATATCTCTTCCCGGGATGTCCATGCTTATTTCAGCAGGACAATGCCAGACCACATTCTGCATGGGCTACAACAGCGTGACTTTGTAGACACAAGAGTGCGTGTGCTTGACTGGCCTGCTGCCAGTTCAGATCTATCTCCTATTGAAAATGTATGGCGCATCATGAAGAGGAGAATCAGACAACGGAGACCACGGACTGTTGAGCAGCTGAAGTCTTATATCAAGCAAGAATGGACAAAATTTCCAATTGCAAATCTACTACAATTAGTATCCTCAGTTCCAAAATGATTAAAAAGTGTTATTAAAAGGAAAGGTGATGTAACACAATGGTAAACATGCCTCTGTCCCAACTTTTGTTGAGTGTGATGCAGCCATCAAATTCTAAATTTGTGTATATTTACAAAATACAACTGAGTTGGTCAGTAAAACTATTGAAAATCTTTTCTTTGTACTTTTGTCAGTTAAATAAAGGTTCACGTGAATTAACACATCACAGATTTTTGTTTTTACTGCATTTTGGAAAATATCCCAACTTTTCTGGAAATGGGGTTTGTAGTTACTATTCCTCAACTATCAGACTCTTGAACCAAAAGGGGATAACTGGACTCAACTTCACATACCCCATCACCAAAGTGATCCCAAAACCAACAGGCTCACTTTCAAAGACTCGTCATCTCAGGTTCTCAGTATTTATTATTTGTTTATTTATTTATTATATTTTTATTTGCAGTTTGTTGTCTTTTACTTGCTGGTTGCACACCCAAGTTGGGAGTAGTCTTCATTGACTGTAATGGTTATTATTCTATGGATTTATTGAATATGCCCGAATGACAATGAATTTCAGGGGTGTATATGGTGACATAAATGCTCTTTAATAAATTTACCTTGAACTTTTTGCACTGTGAGCATTTTATGCTCCTGTCTGTTTGAAAGCGGCTGTGTATTGTTAATGATCAAGTCAATATGGATTTTAAATTCAGAGCATAAACTTCTTAAACAGTACTTTACCTCCATCACCAGTTGATGTGCTCGTGAAACCAACGTAAGGCCATTCGCATGGTTAAAAGTCTCAGAAATATCCTGACCAAAGGTGTAACCAGCACCCCTGGGGGATATGCCCCAGCCCCCACGGTCATCAGGATCCGACCATAGCAAATCACACATTGGACCCTAAAAACAAAAAAATACAAACCCATGAGAACTAAATGTTTCATTAGATATTTAGGCAGTAAATACTTAATGGCATTTGGGGTGTATGAGGTGTCCAAGGAGGGCTAGCATCTCTGAAGAAGGGGCTTGTCATGTCCAGTATGGGACAGTTACTCACCTTTGGTCCCCACCAAACACTCATCTCTCACGTGTGGTTCCAAGTAGCTGTTTGCATGCAAAAGCAGCCACACCCTGGTGCACTGCTTCGACAGGCAGGCTAAATCAGGTGGGAGTAGAAAGCAGGCCTCATACCCCGGGGAGACAGGGACATGTCTAGTCAATGGATGCGAAGTAATCTCTTGCAGACTGGGCGGATGAGATCAACAGCGAGATTCAACAGACAGGAAGGCCCCGTGGAGAGCGATGAGACACAGAAGTAGTCACAATCATCCACTGCAATCAAGGAAGATCCCAGTTTTGACAACCACTCATACCACTGGACCTGGACTTCTGGGGTTGAGCAGAACTGCCCCAGTGCAACAGCTTTTCCCATTTTAAAACTTTCCTGCACGTTTCCTGACATTGACGGATACGACAGTCAACTACCACTCAAGGCATTTGAAAAGCATACCTCATGTGGAACCTCCTGAAGGCGGTCTAGTGCTCGGATGTGATCCAGTGTATCTATGGAAGGAGAAAGGCCTCCATGGAGACAGAAGATCTAAGAGAGACCAACAGCAATAATTTAAGGTACAACTCAGCCTGAAAGTTTATGTTAGCTTTCAGAATTTAACATACCACTGTTGTTATTAAGCATATAGTTTCAAATATCAACAAGAGATTGATATACTACTGCATGCTATCAATTGGAATATTTTGAAAATGGAGGCTACATTTGTATTTTAAATCACCTATCACGACCATTATACAAACAGACTCAACTAGTTCTGGGTTAAATCAGCATAAAAAAAAAACACTCACCTGACCATCTACCAAGGCAGTGAGCGGAAGGTAATCAAAGAGATCAGTAAAATATTTCCACACATTGGCATTTCCATATTTTCTTAAACATTCATCATAGAAGCCATACACTTGTGTAATTTGTCTGCTTTCATGATTCCCTCTAAGTATTGTGATACGTTCACGATAACGTACCTGAAACAAAATCATTTTTATAAGCAAAGCCATGTTGGCTCATCCACCTTAGTAAAACAAGATCTTTTGATTCTTATAGCTTAATTCTTATAATAAACACAACACATTTTTAGTTAGAATTTTGACAACTAAACAATTTTCTAAAAGACCAATGCTACCTTAATTTAGCTACCAAAATGGTTAATTTCAAACTGAAAAGAGACTTTAATATTAGACTGAAGTAATTAGCTGGTTATCATTGTTTTCACCATCTGCAGAAATGCAGCTATACTTAGTGATATTTCTCGAGGATATTAGAAGGCAACTTCATTATGATAACATCCTTCCTTCCATTATTTAGAAGGTATATTGATATGTCAATTAACAATACTTGAATATTCCAGTTGATGAATTTGGTAAGTATTGATTTTGCTCCCCAGAATATTCATATTCATAAACATTACAAATGAATGCAATATTCAAAATGTAAATGTATAGATGACATGCAAAATAAAGTTTTACCATTGCACCTCAGTACATGATCATAATAAAGTAATTACTAACATTCAACTCAACACTTTCATCACTTTATAGTATTCCAGTGCTTAATAATAGCATATCATTAGTCTTTATATACAACCTTGATAAAATAGTTAATGGGGTTTTTAAAAGAGATTACAGATTAGAGTGCAGTAGCAAAATGGGCCTCAAATTGTCTTTCCCCACACAACCTATGCAATGACTACATCCATCTTCAGCATGTCCTCAGCAAGTAGCCCCAGACCATAGTGTCTGCTTGCAACATTTAGTCCTGTCTTAAAGAAAATCATATATACAGTATCACCAGATAGGTGCTTTTCTAACCAATAACATTTGGCGAAACACATGTCTCTGAGAACAGCTTGTATTACGCAGAATCCTGTGCACCTTTATATGGTGATCCTATCAAACAGCCCTCTCTTTCTAGATAGGCAACCTGATGAGATAACAGCCAAGAAATCAGGTGATCCGTCATGCTGAGAATCACTGTCAGGGCATCCTTTAGCACAATAGAGTAAAGCATTGATATCCAATCAAAGTAAACATGATGTATTAGTGCTGAATTGAGCATCTCATTCATCTGAGCAGGAGCTAAATGGCTTGTTGCTGGAATGTATACAAAGTGCATATTGTTTTTATTTTATTGACTACAGCTCAGAATAGCCCTTACAGCCCTTCGAGCCATGCCACCTAGCAATCCCCAATTTAATCCTAGCCTAATCACAGAACAACTTACAATGACCAATTAACCTACCAACTGGTACGTCTTTGGACTGTGGGAGGAAACCAGAGCACCTGGAGGGAACTCACACGGTCACAGGGGAGAATGTACAAACTTCTTACAGACAGCAGGTAGGAATTGAACCAGGGTCGCTGGTATTGTAAAACATTCTGCTAACCACTATGCTACCTTATCTTCCCCTATATACTAAGCAGTTTTCTACAAATGCTACAAAATGGTGTTGCCTTTTCAGAAGTCACAATCCAAATTAACTCTGATGAGACTAAAGTGAAAAATTTATAGTACATCTTACAAAAAAAAACAATTTTTTGAAAAGATTAGAATTTTAATATTTTGCAAATAAAAATAGATACCTTAAGAGCTACAAGGAGTGTGACTGTTTCAACTGAATAATAACCTCGGTCAACATAATCTCCCATAAAAAGATAATTTGTATCTGGTGATTTGCCTCCAATTCTAAAAAGTTCCATGAGATCATGAAATTGCCCATGGACATCGCCGCAGACGGTAACAGGACATCGGACCTCCTGCACATTTGATTCCTTGGTCAAGATTTCTTTAGCCTAAACAAGAAAATTAAAAAATTAGTTCACATTGACCTATTTGATCATATCAATACAGATACCAATTTTAAAATATGTAGCAACAGATAAGAAATAATAATGATGAAATAACTGAAGCTGCTTTTATTTTGTCTTTATTTTCAACATTCACATTGTCAACAGCAAGAAAAAGGATCAACTTTTAAGTACCCGATTAGAAGAAAATCAAGACACTTAAATTAAGATGTTCCTGAACATATATTTGACAGTTTAAATCTAATATGCATGGATCTACCTTTACCATAATCCACAGAAATAAGATGGATATTCAGATATTGGCTGTAAAAGAAAAATTCTACTGATGGTTTCACTACCATTACCAAATAGCAAAACAATGCTGATGTGTTGCTCTTACATCATTAATCCAAAAGGTAATTCCTGGCACAACTATAAATTATTGGGAAGTTTCTCAATAGGCAGAAATTTTAGCAGCAGTTACAGAAGTTATTGGAGACCTGGGAAGTAGGCATTTCAAGGAGGGAACATTTATAGTTCAAATCTGAAACAGACACTCTACTTTCTCGAGAGATCAGGTGAATGCCTTAAAACTTTGTTCCTACATTATTAGATGTTGTCTGACCCATATATTTCCAGCACTTTCTATTTTAGTTCAAATATTTATTCTGCATTAAAATACATCATTCTCCCTTGCACAGCTCATGAGAATTCCACCTGTTCATCCAATCTCTTCCAATGATAATGTACAAATCTGTAAAGTACATCATCTTCAAATAATTCCAAGTATAAAACATCGAGAACATCAAACCTCAATACTAGTTAAAACTTGAATATAAAATTAAAACTTGGAGAAGTTGCTGTGTAGATATAGGAAGTGGTCCAGATATTCCACTGTTTTAATATGAACTTTTAGTGTCAGGGGATAGCAATACAACAGGGGCAGGTTGGTAGTAAACTTCGATCTTACAGATGGGCAAGTGTGTAGCCTAACCTCTTCAGCTAATTTCAGTGATGGGGGTTGGGAGCTTAGCCTTTGCGTGTACACAGAAACAACCATTATCTATATACTACAGTCTAGGTAATTTTGGTTCTATTCTGTACTTATTTTAGGCTGTTTAGCTTCCCATTATTCCTGATGATCACCACATTCTGAACGATATTTGTTGGAGGGGAGATGAGAAACCTCAGCTAAAAAAAGGCGAAACAAGGTAAAGACACACTCTTGTTTGACACTGGGGTTTGCTGAGAATGGTTTTTCCAGTACACCATTGCAGAGTAAACATAAGAAGGTAACAAATTCCTGTGGCAAAAGGTGCGGCATAGGAAGAACAGTGGATGGTAAGATCCAGGCTAAGCAACTCATCAACAGACAACACATTAATGCTGTAACAGCCATCAAAAGCTCTGATACCCAATACCTCAGCCCACTGAGAGCTTGGAACAGGGTTATCCGGGACAGATTTAGCCAATCCAGCCTAAAAGGAACATTTTCAAGACTTCCTTAAACATCTGTTCTTTAGTGAGAATACTTAACT
The DNA here is from genome assembly GCF_048418815.1 of Hemitrygon akajei. NCBI lineage: Eukaryota > Metazoa > Chordata > Chondrichthyes > Myliobatiformes > Dasyatidae > Hemitrygon > Hemitrygon akajei. The sequence goes on along the minus strand of NC_133138.1, from coordinate 8,209,524 downwards.
CCATCTCACAGCAGATTTCAGTACAAATTCACAGCCTCATCAGCCACATTTGTGAAAGTGTTGTTCCAAAGGACCTCAGTGACCCCTTGCTATCCACAAGAAACATCATTACCAGAATCTTTCACAATTGTCTCATCCTAAAGGGTGGAGAGCTGCTTCCTGAATCAATGTGGTTTCTGCTGAACCAGAGGCAAAGTGACATGATTTTCACTGTACAAGAGAAACACGGAACGCTTTAATAATTTTAACACAGTCAAGCAGGTTTTGACAATCTTCAGCTATGCAGTGAAATGAAATGCATCTTTTTCAACCAAATTAATCCCAGAAGACTGGCAGTATAGAAAAAGTTAGTGCTTCTGATGAATGAGCTGAAATGTTAACTCCACTTTCCCACCCACAATAGCTGCCTGACCTTTTGCTTTTTGTTATTTTTGACTTGTATCTGCAGCTGCTTTCCACATTTATCTTTAAATTTATCATAGAAGACTCCAAAAACCTCTAAAGTCATGACCTTTATTTCCCCTGCAATGCAAACAAAACCTTGTACTAAAGTCTATGCTTAATTGTCAATTGTGCAATTAGCTGTCATATTTAAAGAGTTTCTTGATTTGTCTTAAAATCACACTATAACCTCAAAATTAATTCCAGGGATTTGATGTATCTTGTAAGGTTACAGATCTGGTCATGGCCTCAAATGATTAAAAATCAGAAAGACAAGTCTAACATCACCATGTTTGAATATACAGACTACAAAATAGAAACCATAAGAGATTGAGTGCATTACCAAATGTATTTACCAGTTACTATTTATAGAGTTACATCTTGAATTAGGCATAAATTGAAAGATGGACATGCTCCAGAGGCAAAGGTATAAGAGTACATTTTTTAATATACATATCAGATCCACTCAATTGTGCCTATCAAAGCATATGTTCATTCAAAACACTTCAATATAGCCGCCTAGATGTTAATCATGTGCAATTATTTAAATATATTGCAACCCAACAGTATTTAATTTGGAGTGACGGTAATCAGATGGTGATGCTTTCCAACATTTAACTATTTGTTCTGTTATTAAGTGGGAGGTGGATAGGAAATACACAAGTAGATCCAAATCAAACCTCTCAGGATACCACAAAGCAATTTGCAATAAATGAGTTACTTCTTATCCAATTTCATATCGATGAAAATAGCCACATCTTCACCTCCCCATCAAAAAGAGATTATAGAAGTTTTTTTAAAAATAGCTGCATCTTAAATGAGAAAGAATACCAAGAAGTCTGTTCAGTATTATATACAGAAACATAAGCCTTAGCTTTACGTTCTTATCCTTTTTCTATTTATGTCATTTAATAACTATTCACTTCAAAACTGGTGCATTTATTCATGGCAAATTTATAGGAAAATTAAAAAAAACATTGCATGTTCATACATTACCCAACCATTCAAAGTGCTCACTTTACTCCAATTCCTACTGTTACGTACCCGTGACACGTGACAGTGGTACCCTTGTCACGTGACTGGGGTTGAAGTTATACTGGACTTGAGGTAATGGTCTTGTGATGGTGGAGTGACGTCATTTTCCCGCCAGTAGAGGTCATGTGACAGTTTTTTAAAAAACGTTATAAAAAGAAGACCCACCCTGTGGGGAGGGGCAGTTCGTGGCTGGATTTGCCAAGCTGACTTCATGCCACTGCGTGATTTAATGTGATGACGCAGTTTAGTTGGAAAATGAAGTTTTATCTAATGCCTAAAGTTTAAAAGGTCATTGCCAGCAGTTTCTTACAATACTGCTAGTGGAGAGTGAATATCGGAGTTCGGAAGTTAAAGATCGAGGAGAATCAATTTTCGACGGTGGATTGGGTTCGACCTTGTGTGATCCTCATTCGGAAGGATTTTGTTGACTGTTCTCGTGTTAATCTCTGCTGGGATAGCAGGAGACTGAGGACAGAGTGTGGAAGAAGAGGTCAGTGCCTTTAAACCGTTACGTTTTATAAAATTCTACGTGGGAAGAGTTCGACGCCGGGGATCGAAGGACAACGACGTGGAAGAGAATTTAAATCGCCTTAAAAAGTCTCTCCTTTTAAATGGACTGAGTATTTTGAACTTTTGGCAATACCGTTTTAAGTACTGTTTTTGCTGCATCGCTTTAAGAACTGTGAAGCTGCCACACAGCAGCTGTTTTCCGGTTACGTTAGTGTTTGTTTACTTTTGGGGGGGTTTGTTTTCAGTGTTTAATAAACGTGTTATTTGTTATAAAAACCCTTGCCTAACTCACATATATTTATTGTTGCCTGAATACGTAACACTACCACTACAGAATAGCTTTAAAGACCAAACCTGAAAAATACATAACAAGTTGAGGCTTAGTTTCCTTCTTCAAGGAAGATGATGAGCAGAACTGAAATCTTAAATGGCAAGTTTTGGTACATTCAAAAATAATCAGCCAATCTTCAAAAATCTACCTTTAGAGTGGCAGTACAGATAATACCAATGTGTCAGAGTCAAAGAAAATTTTATTTTCAGTGTGTTTAAATATGTCACCACATACAACCCTGAGATTCTTTTTTCTTCAGGCATACTTAGCAAATCTATAGAACTGTAAACATCAGGAACTATACATTGTAAACAAACTTCAAATGCAGATATAAATAAATAGCAATAAATAACAATATAAGAGTCCTTAAATGAGTGTAGGTGATGGTTGAGGCATAGGAATTGTTCTTGAACCTGGTGGTATGAGTCCTGAGGTACCTGTATCTTCTACCCGATGGCAGTAGCAAAACAAAAAGAGCACTGCCTGGGCAGTGAGGATCTTTGATGATGGATGCTGCATTTCTATGGTAACATTTCATGTAGATGTGCTCAATAGTTATGGGAGTTTTACCTGTGATGTACTGGGCTGAATCCACTACCTTTTGTAGGGTTTTCCACTCAAAGGCATTGGTGTTCCCATAACAGGCACAGTTGCCACCACACAACTATAGAAGAGTGCCAAGGTTTTTGATGACATACCAAACCTCTCCAGACTCCTGAGGGAAGTAGAGGCACTGCTCTGCTTTCTTCACAATAATATTTATATGATGGGTCCAGAACAGGACCTCTGAGATAGTGACAACCAGCAATTTAAAGTTACTGACCCTCTCCACCTCTGATCCTCCGATGATTACTGGCTCATGGACCTCTGGTCTAGAATCAGTTCCTTCGTCTTGGCGGTGTGCCGTATCTCAAATAATGCTGAGTGGCAGTGCAAGAAGTTAGAGCCTAGTGACTCGGTGCCACAATAACCTTTCCCTCAATGTCAGCTCAGCAGAACAAAAGGGCCGATTATTAACTTCAGGAAGGGGGGGGGGGGAGGCACATGCTCCTGTTTACGTCAACAGTGCCAAGGACGATAAGGTCTCACCACACAGATGCCACAGCCAAGAAAGCTTACCAGCACCTCTACTGCCTCAGGAGGCTAAAGTTGTTTGTCATGTCCTCTGCGACCTTCACCCATTTTTATTCAATGTACCATAGAAAACATCCTAAACAGATGTCCCATAGCTTGGTAAAACAACTGCTCTGCTTGTGGCAAAAAAAAACACGACATAGAATTGTGGATGCAGCTCAAGCTCATGACGGAAACCAGCCTCCCCTCCACACTTTTCTTTGCCTCAGTACAGCAGTCAGCATAATCAAAGATCCCACCCACCATGGACATTCTCTCTTCTCTCCCCCCCACCACCTATCAGGCAGAAGATGCAAAATCCTGAAAGCACATACCAGACTCCAGGATGGTTTGCAGCCCATGGTTACAATACAAGTGAACATTTCCCTAGTACAATAAGATGGAATCTTGACCTTACAAACTACCTTGTTGTGATCTTGAACTTTGCTGTCTATCTGTACTGTACACTCTTAAGGATTCAATCTGTATGTACAGTATGTAAGGTAGGTTTTTCGCTGTACTTTAGTTCATGTGAAAATAAACCAGGTGTTTTTGTTAGTCAGAAAATAATAAAACAATCTTTTATCTACAGTAGGCTACTTTCATTTAAAAACATATTGTTTGAATCAAAAAGGTGTTTTTTGAAACAATCCCCAAAAATTTCTGCATGTTTTTCCGCTTAAAAAGTCCAAAGTCATTCATGATGACATCAACTGACCTTAAAAATTCATTTGATATTTACTTCCTCCATGATATTGTAAAATGCTTTCTCTTGACCAAATCTCTTTCTAAATTTTGACCACTTCTACAGTCAAATTCTTCACAAGGACATTTTCTGTACGTTTTTCAAGAAGTGGTCACCTGCCCCATTAAATTATACATTTAGATTATGTTCAAGTGGCAGTCTATCTATAATGTGACAATCTTCAAGTTCTTGACTACAGACTACATTGTATCACAGAAATACAATTACAGCTCAATTTCATTTTGCATTTTTGGCAAACACGTATTAAATTGCAATGGTTGAACATTCAAAATTGAAATACCCAAAACCAAGTCCTTACTGAAATCTCCCATTAATAAACTCTAATCGATCTATATCACTAATCGATCTACTGAAAATGCACTTTTAACAATTTTCTTTAGATCACATGCTCAGTGCACATTTTCCATTGCTCAAAATGGTATCCGAACATCTCCATCGAAAATGTGCTGTTCTTTTGTAGTTCAAATTCTCAGCCATCTTCCTTCAAACATTTTAGATCTTACTAGCACCTGTATCCAAATAAAACTCCTATATCACACAAAAGATTTCTTGGGTGTTGCTTTGATTTACCCTTTTCAATTCAAAGCGTATACAAGTACTGCCATTGGTCACATGACAAATCTCTCCATAACCCAGTTAAGTATCATGGCAATTTGTGGATCAGGCTGAGAATAGCTGAAAGATTTGTATTTATAATACCTTGTATAATTTGCAATATACTAAAGTGATTTACAGCTGAAATACCTTTGTAATGTAGTCATTGTTGCAACATAGGACACAGCACACCCTCATCTGGATGGCTTGCTACCATATCAACACTTGATAAGAACTAATGCCAGGTCATGTACTATCCTCATTCTTGCACGCAGACTGACCCAGAATCCACTGGGGGTGGGGGGGGAAAAGAGATCAGGAGCCAAACCACGTATACAAGGCAGCCTTACTACATTATAATGAACCCATTGTAAAGAATGCTCATTAGGTCAGCACACATTTTAGCCAACCATGGGACAGTCTTGGGTTCAAATCAGAATAACAAGAAATTAAGAAACATCACTATTTTAATCAGAAATATTAACAACCAAATGTTCTGTGGCTAGATGTAATTGCACCTCAAATGGGGGAAAACCACTAAAATTAATTGCAAGTTAAATACCTCAAGTTTCATTAAACATTTAAGCATTTCCTAGAGACCAAAACACGCCAAAGAGGTCAGAATATGCATTGGTTACTTCTAAAAATACATATTCAAGTGACACTGCAAGACATAATCTACCATTTATATATAAAAAATATTAGAAGTATTCAGATTAGACAGCATTCTAGAAACAATCAACATCTTTGGCAAATTCCCTGCTTCTGTTCCTCTTTCCACTGGCACTGCCTGGTCTGCTGATTATTCCCTAAGCTTCCTATTTTAGATTTCCAACATTGTTTTGCTTTTACATTAAACGTAGAGCCAATTTTAGGTACTTGAAATCCTAATACCCCTAAATCAATACATACAAGGGTCCTAGAAAAGATTTTTAAAGTTTTTAGCTACAGATGAGGTGCTAGAGGACTGAAGGAAAGCTAATGTTCCGTTGTTGAAGAAAAGCTCTAATAAACTGGGAAATTATAGGACAATGAATCTATCAACAGTGGGCAAGTTATTGGAAGGTATTCTAAGGGATCAGCTACACAAGTATTTGGATAGACAAGGACTAGTTAGGGATAGACAACATGGCTTTGTGCATGGTAGGTTGTGTCTAACCAATCTTAGTGTTTCGAGGATGTTACCAAGAAAGTTGAAGAAGGAAACACAGTGGATGTTGTCTACAAGAACTCGTACAAGGCACTTGAAGGTTTAGTCACTTGGCATTCAAGATGAGGTAGTAAATTGATTTAGTCATTGGCTATGTCGGAAAAGCCAGAGAGTGGTAGTAGATGTTTGCCTCTCTGACTGGAGGCCTGTGTGTAGAGGAGTGCTGCAGGGATCGGTGCTGGGGCAGTTATTGTTTGTCATCTGTATCAATGATCTGGATGATAATGCGGTAAACTGGATCAGCAAATTTGCAGACGACACAAAAATTGCAACTGTAGTGAACAGTGAGGAAAGCTGTCATAGCTTGAGTGGGATTTGGACTAACCGGAAAAACAGGGTGAAATTTAATGCAGACCAGTGAGAGATGTTGCACTTTTGGAGGACAAAGGAGTGCAAGACTAACATGGTGAGCAGCAGAGCACTGAGGAGTGCAGTAGAACAGAGGGATCTAGGAATACAGATCCAGGGGTAGCTCGGCAGGCTAGTTCGGCATGGACTAGATGGGGCTGTTTATGTGCTGCAGTGTTCATTGATTAATTTTAGCCTTTGGGAAAAAAAAACCCACAAGCTCTATTAACATTTTTCAACTAAATTCAAAATTAAATAGAAATTAGGATCAATGACAGAAAATATACTATTTTTCATTTTAAGTGCAGATATTTCCACATGTAACATCTTATAAAAGAAATTGAATATCAATTAAAACATTATCCCTGCAATTAAAATGTTTGCAAGAAAAAATAGCTAAATTATGACATCATTTAAAGTACAGCTGGAGACAGAACACGTACAAGAAAATGCAAATGTGCATTTTTTCCTTCAATGAGGTCAATCTGTTTGTAAAACCACACCCTCCTTTAAAACAATTATGTAATTCCAAAATATCAGGATGCGAACCCCAGCCCTGGAAATTCTGTCCCTTCAGATTCTTTTCAATGTTGCTTTTGAAAGCAGTGATAATGCTGAGCCATCACTACCTTTTGCAGCACATGCTAGATGTTAACCAGTATAAAGAGTGTTGTTTTCCTCATGTCTCTTGAAATCTTTCATTCTTCACCTGCTAATTTCTGACCTAATCAATGGAAACTATTTCAACCCAATTACTCAGTCTGTACTATTCTTTATTTAAAATACTTCCACTGGATCTTCTTGTGACCACTACAAGAAATGTCACATATTTCTCTAGTTTATCCACATAACTCAAGTCTCCCATACTTGCAACCATTTTTATTAAGTGTTCTCTACACACCAGGACTGCAAATCATTCCTCCTCATAAGTGCTCAAGGAATTGAGTACAGAGGTTACAATCTCTGTATGAGATGTTGGTTAGGCAAAATTTGGAATATTGCTTTCAATTTTGGCCACCCTGCAATGGGAAAAAAATGGCATCAGGCTGGAAACTCTGCAGAAGAGATTTATAAGTTTGTTGTTAGGATTCAAGAGTCTGAGTTATGAAGAGCTTGAGGCAACTGGGATTTTATTCCCCATCAGTGGCTAGAAGGAAGGAGCAAACCTAGAGGTGCATAGAGTTAATCTGCAGTCTTTTTATCCAGCATTGGGGAATAAGAACTAGAGGACATAGTTGCAAGGCATAAGTGGAGAGATTTCACAGGAACTGGAGAGGCAGGTATTTGCAACATTTGAAAGGGCCCTGGACAAATACACAGAGAGGAAAGGTTTAGAGGGGTAGGGGTGAAACTTCTGCAAATAGATGAGCTCACCTTCATCAGCATGGATGAGTTGGGCCAAAGGGCCTGTTTCTGCAGTGTAGGATTTTTTAAAAACTGAGTTCAGCAGAGGCTGAACCAGTGTTTTATATACTGGTTCATGGCTTTCTTGCCCTTGTGCTCTATTTATAAACTAGTACACCTTTTAGACATTGGGATATGCTTAGTTTAAAAAGCAACATTTTTAACCCTTCCCAATATTTTCTAAACAATCTACATGCACGGTGCTAGAAATCTTCAGAATCAGCTTTAATATCACTGGCATATATCAAGAAATGTGTAGTTTTGCAGCAGTAATACATTACAAAGAAAGGAAAAGCAAACTAAGGTAGTGTTCATTGTCTATTCAGAAATCTGATGACGGAGGAGAAACTGTTCCAGAAACACTGAGCGTGTCTTCGGTCCCCTATACCTCCTCTTCGTCGATGGTAGCAATGGGAAGAGAGCATGTCCTGGATGGATGGATGGATGGATGGATTGGGGGGGGGGGGGTCCTTAATGATGGATGCCACCTTTTTCAGGCATCATTTTTTTTTTAAGGTGCCCTGGATGCTGGTGCCCATGATGGAGCTGGCAGACTTTACAACATTCTGCAGCTTTTCCCAATCTTGTGCAATGGCCCTGCCATACATGACAGCGATGCAATCAGTTAGAATACTCTCCACGGTACATCTGTAGAAATTTACTAGAGTCTATAGCGACATACAAATTCTCCTCAAACTCCTAATAATGAATATAGCTGCCATGTGCCTTCTTTGAAATTGCATCAATATGATAACTTCTCAGTGACACCCAGGAAATTGAAACTGCTTGCCCTTTCCACTTTTGATCCTTCAACGAAGACTGGTGTACGTTCCCTCAACTTCCCCTTCCTGAAGTCCACAATCAATTTCTTGGTATTATTGACACCGAGTGCAAGGTTGTTGCTACAATGCCATTCAACCAGCGGATCCATCTTGCTTCTGTATGTCTCCTCGTCACCACCTGAAATTCAGCCAAGAATCGTGGGTATAAAGTAGAGCAATGGGCTAAGCAAGCAACCTTGATGTGTGAGTGTTGACTGTCGGCTAGGAGATGTTATTTCAGATCCACAGGCTGTGGTCTCCCAGTGAGGAAGTCAAGGATCCAGTTGCAGAAGGGAAAAAAAAGAGGCCCAGGTTTTAGAGCTTGTTGATTAGAACTGAGGGTATAATTGTGTTGAATTCTCAGATGTAGACAATAACAGTGGCCTGATGTAGGTATTACTATTATCCGGGTGTTCCAAAGCCAAGAGGAGAGCCAGTGAATTTGCATTCACTGCAGACCTATTGTAGAGATAGGCAAATTTCAGCAGGTTCAGGTCCTTTCTGAGACAGGAGTTGATTCGAGTCACGACCAGCCTCTCAAGGCACTTCATCACAATAGACGTGTGTACCACCGGGCAACAGCTGTTGAGGTAGCTCATCCTGCTCTTCTTGGGCACTGGTATGATTGCCTCCCTTTTGAAACAAACAGAAATCTCCAACTACAGCAGTGAGAGATTGAAGATGACCTGGAACACTCCTGCCAGTTGGCTGGCACATTTTTCAGAGCCCTACCAGAAACACCATTAGAGTTCAACCTCTTTTAAACATGTTCTGACATCAGCCAGAGACAGAGATCATAAGTCACCAGATACTGCAGGGATTCGCACAGGTATAATTTTATTCTCCCTTTCAACGCATGCATAAAAGGTGCTGAGCTCATCTGGGAGTGAAGCATAACAACCATTCATGATTTTAGGTTTCGCTTTGTAGAGCGAACCCTATCAGAGTGACATGCATCTGATTCCATCTCTGACCTCAATCAGAATTGTTTTCTTGCCCTTGTATTCTTTAGAACTGCACTGTTTAACTTATTTTTCTTTGCATTCCTCCAACCAAAATGTAACACTTCAGAGCATAAAGTTTCAACTGCCACCTGCCAGACATTCTAACATTGCCTAATTTTTATTTGTTAGCCATCAAATTCTCTATCATTAGCAAGTTTGAAAACCACTTCCCAAATTCCCAAGTCAACAATATATTAAGTACTGTAGTGCCTTGGTACTAATCCACAGGGAACTCCATCAGGTATTTCCCTCCAGCCCAAAACACCCTACAAGTCCTACAATCCAAGCAACATTCTGCACTGCATTCTCTTCAGCACAACCAGATCCTTCCTATAACATTGCAACCAGAACTACACACACAATCCTCCAAAACCTATCTAATCAGTGTTGCAGCATTATACTCCAACTTTATTCTATATCCTGACCAATGAAAGCAAGAATGCCAGATGCACCATAACCATCTTCTCCCATACACAATTCCGAAGAATACCAAGTCCATTTATCAAACATCCAGCGCAAATGGTAAACTCACCAAACTAGCCCATCCTCACCTTGTGGCAAAATCTACAGGCCACATTACTCTCAGCAGCCACTTCAAATCCCTAAGAGTGAAAGTAAATCATCCTCGAATTCCCTAGATGGCCAAAGCAGCAGGTAATTCTGCCCGAGTATTTCAAGATTACACAATTTAAAACTGTTAATATTTTAAGATATTAAATGCACAAGCCTGAAGTTCTTTCCTGAAAAAAATGTTCTATGGAATTCTGATCTCGTTATATTACAGCGGTTCTTTAGCACTTGTATGTTGTATGCTCCCTCACAAGTAATTTTACACTTTCAAATATCAAATACGGATCCAAATAACACGAAGGTTAAAACTAAGCAAGCGACAGTCACCCGCGTCAAATTTGGGAGACGTCCAAATAATACGAGAGAATCACACCTTTAAATCTAATACCAGTTCCGAACTGGTACTGACGGTGACAGGGTAGTAAGGGTGGGTAGGGGACAGAATGATCCCGAGATCGGTCTGCAATTGTTATGCTGTTGCTCGGAGCGGTGGATTGCAGCCGCGAGAATGGCAGCCCGGAAGGCGCCATTTTAGGTGCACACTTGTAAGGTTTAATTTATGCGGCACAGAAATGCCGGCTCCTGATCTGGGAGCACCGAAAGCAAAATACCCCCAGTCTTTCGAGGGGCCTGACGGCAGTGTTTAGATACCTTGCTTGAGCAGTTGTAATTTTTAAAAACAGCCGGGGGCCCGCCTGTGCTTTGGTGTCTGAGCGGCGGCGACATTAGCGGGAGGCTCCGGGACTAGGCCACCCCGGGGGGGGGACACGGAGATAAGGCCCGGCTGTGGGGAAAGGCAACCCACCCGCAACCGGCTCACCTTCTCGCACAGCGTCTTCACTTGGCTCTCGGTCAGTTGCTTGCAGTCGTTCAGCTGTTCGATCCACTGGTCCAGCTCCTTGGTGAACGCCTTCTCGTCCATCGCTCAAACGACGCGCTCGCCGCCGGCTTGCAGCGGGACGACCGATTCACGCTCGCACGGAGAAAGCCCACAAAGGAGAGTGCCCCCGTCCCCCCTGCTGCTATTTAAAAGTGAGCGCTATGTTTATTTAAAAGCACGCGCTCAGTCGGAGAGGGTCTATATGATGAGCCGAAGCGGCAGCACTGCCCTTCGCCGCCCGATCCCTCTCCGGTTTCAGCTCCCCGGCCAAGAAAATGGCCGCCCGCCCGCAGTGACATCAGCGCGCAGGCGCACTCGGGCCCGGCCCGGCCCGGCCCGACCCGCCTCGGCCGCCCTTCGGCTTCCGGACGGGGAGTGCATTCCAGGAGCCGGCATCGATGCCAACAATCACACTCATTTTACCCGTCCGCCTCAATATTTCGGGGAATCCCTGTGTTTCTTTGGGAATGGTGGCGTTTCTTCTTAAGAGGTTCCAAAAGCCTGAACCCCTGTTGAATTCCCTCAGGGTTCAAAAAACTGTGGCAAAATTTTGGCTTTCAAACGCTTGGCAACCTCACCAAAGGCTTTATATAACGATATTTTTATTTATCGATCAGGAAAAGAATTGCGGGAAATGGACTGCAATGAAGGTTCAGTAGATGTGATTCCTGAAATTGAAAGATTAAGCTGACTAGGCCTATACATTCTGGAATTTGCATGAAATTCCTGAGAGGGTTGACAGAATGACGATGATATTTCCCCTATTTTGTGTGTCTGGAGAAAGAGGTTACATGTCACAAAATAAGGGATTGGCTTGAGAAAAAAGTAACAGAAATGGTGACTGGTCTTTTAAGAAGTATGAGAGAGGGAGTTTCCTTTTGGGGTTGATACTTTTTTGACTGCAATTCAAAAGCTACAGCGTCTCCACCTTCTGAAATTTGCCCTGTTTATTGCAGCAATTAATTTCACTTTATGTTATTTGGACTTTGCACTGGATGTTGTTTGAAGTCACCTTCCATTTTTATGCAGTGATGTCATTGAGGTGTCATACTATAAAAAGAGAAGTAGGATGAGGAGCAGACCATTTGGCTCCTTCATCAAAATCATAAACAATCTTCCACCTCAGTTCCATTTTCCTTCACTATAGACATATATAACTCTTTGAAATGATGCTTGCATTCTTAGCCCTTTAGCAAAACACTGCAGATATAGGAAAACTAAAGTATAAACAGAAAATTATGTAAGCACTTCACAGTTCAATCAACATCTGTGGTAAAAGAAATAGACCTAATGTTTCAGGTCATTCACCTTTCATTGACTGTGCAACACATTCGTCTTCCTCGGACTTCGAGAGACTACTACTACTTCAATATAGCTTTCTGGTTTATGTCATAAATTTGTGGCAGAAATTGGAAACTTAATACATGCAGTGTGGAACCATGTGTCATTGGTTCACTGCTGTAATCCTGCTGTTTGCCAGAGAAGAAAGCCAGACTCTGATGAGAAAGAAAGATTCCCTGAATTGTGAGAAAATGCTGAATGATTTGCATCTTGTCACCATTACCTTTCTATAGTCAAATATTTCAAAGAACTCGATGCGTTTTAAATTAATTGTCTAATAAACTTGCTGCAGGAAACTATGTCTACTAATAAATTTAATATTGTATTTTAAGTTTTTTCCATTCCTCTGTTGTTTTTATTGCTTCCTCTATCAGATGTATCTAACCTTGTAGAAGACTCAATCCTGAGCCAAGAAATTTGTGAGTTGATTTTTTATTTGTGGAAAAACATGTGCATCACTTGATGTTCAGTATTCATCCCTCCAGTAAATGTGACTGCTGTACTATTGAAGCTTTGTCTTAATCTGAGATCTTATCTGCCCATTTCAGTCGCATACTATTATTTTGAAATACAGAAAGGGATTTCTCCCCAATAATCTCACTAATGCTTACACCTCAACCTATGAACAGACTATCTCCTCCACGGGCACAAATATCTGCTAGTGGGATTTTCAATTTTTCAGTCAGAATCAGGTTTATTATCACTGGCATGTGACGTGAAATTTATTAACTTAGCAGCAGCAGTTCAATACAATCCATAATCTAGCAGAGAAAAATAATAACTATAATAAAAGTAATAAATAAATACATTAATTGTGTATATTGAATAGATTTTACAAAGTGCAAAAAACAGAAGTAATGTATATTAAAAAAAAGTGAGGTAGTGTCCAAAGATTCAATGTCCATTTAGGAATCGGATGGCTGAGGGGAAGAAGCTGTTCCTGAATCGCTGAGTGTGTACCTTCAGGCTTCTGTATCTCCTACCTGATGGTAACAGTGAGAAAAGTGCATGCCCTGGGTGCTGGTAGTCTTTAATAATGGACGCTACCTTTCTGAGACACCACTTCCTAAAGATGTCCTGGGTACTTCGTAGACTAGTACCCAAGATGGAGCTGACTAGATTTACAACCTTCTGCAGCTTCTTTCAGTCCTGTGCAGTAACCCCTCCATACCGGACAGTGATGCAGCATGTCAGAATGCTCTCCACGGTACAACTATGGAAGTTTTTGAGTGTATTTGTTGACATGCCAAAACTCCTAATAAAGTATAGCCTCTGTATGACTACATCAATATGTTGGGACCAGGTTAGATCCTCAGAGATCTTGACACCCAGGAACTTGAAGCTGCTCACTCGCTCCACTTCTGATCCCCCTATGAGGATTGGTCTGTGTTCCTTCGTCTTACCCTTCCTGAAGTCCACAATCAGCTCTTTCATTTTATTGACTTTGAGTGTCAGGTTGTTGCTGCAGCACCATTCCACTAGTTGGCATCTCTCTCCTGTACGCCCTCTCATCACCCCCTGAGATTGTACCAACAATGGTTGTATCATCAGCAAATTTATAAATGGTATTTAAGCTATGCCTAGCCACACAGTCATGTGTATATAGGGAGTAGAGCAGAGTGCTAAGCACACACCCCTGAGGTGTGCCAGAGTTGATCGTCAGTGAGGAGGAGATGTTATCACCAATCCACACAGACTGTGGTCTTCCAGTTAGGAAGTCGAGGATCCAATTGCAGAGGGAGGTACGGAGGCCCAGGTTCTGCAATTTCTCAATCAGGATTGTGGGAATAATGGTATTAAATACTGAGCTATAGTTGATGAACAGCATCCCGACATAGGTGTTTGTGTTGTCAAAGTGATCTAAAGCCGTGTGGAGAGCCATTGAGATTGCATCTGCTGTTGATTTATTCTGGCGATAGGCAAATTGCAATGGGTCCAGGTCCTTGCTGAGGCAGGAGTTCAGTCTAGTCATGACCAACCTTTCAAAGCATTTAATTTCATCACTGTAGATGTGAGTGCTACCAGGCAATAGTCATTAAGGCAGCCCACATTCTTCTTCTTAGGCACTGGTACAATTACTGCCTTTTTGAAGTAAGTGGGAACTTCCACCCATAGCAGTGAGAGGTTGAAAATGTCCTTGAATACTCCTGCCAGTTGGTTGGCACAGGTTTTCAGAGCCTTACCAGGTACTCCATCGGGACCTCTGCCTTGCGAGAGTTCACTCTCTTTAAAGACAGACTAATATCGGCCTCTGAGACGGAGATCACAGGGTCATCAGGTGTAGCAGGGATCTTCACAGCTGTAGTTGTGTTCTCCCTTTCAAAGCGTGTATAGAAGGTGTTGAGTTCATCTGGTAGTGAAGCATTGTTGCCATTCATGCTATTGGGTTTCACTTTGTAGGAAATTATGTCTCGCAGACCCTGCCAGAGTTGCCATGCATCCGATATCACCTCCAACCTTGTTCAAAATTGTCTCTTCACCCTTGAAATAGCCCTCCATAAATCATACTTGGTTTTCTGGTACAGATCTGGGTTGCTAGACTTCAATGCCACAGATCTAGCCTTCAGCAGACGACGTACCTGCTGGTTCATCCACGGCTTTTGGTTTGGGAATGTACAGTAAGTCTTTGTGGGCACACACTCATCCACACAGGTTTTAATGAAGTCAGTAACAACTGCAGCATACTCATCCAGGTTTGAAGATGAATCCCTGAATAGAGTCCAGTCCACTGATTGAAAGCAGTGCTGTAGGCACTCCTGTGCTTCCCTTGTCCATACCCTCTTGGTCCTCACTGCTGGTGCTGCAGGCTTCAGTCTCTGCCTATACTCCGGGAGTAGAAGTACAGCCAGGTGATCAGACTTCCCGAAGTGAGGGCTTGGAGTAGGTAGGCATTCTTGATGGTGGTGTAGCAATGGTTCAGTGTGGTGTTTCCTCTGTTTTTGCAAGTGATCTGTTGAAAGTAGTTGCATATTGATTTTTTTCAGACTGGCCTGGTTAAAATCTCCCAAAACGATGGTGAAGGTGTTAGGGTGCGCTGTTTCGTGCATGTTGATCCCATTACTCAGATCATTTAAAGCCTGCTTGACATTGGCCTGAGGTGGAATGTAAACTGCTACCAGAATGACCCCAGAGGACTCCCGTGGTAGGTAAAAAGGAGGACACTTTAACTGCTAGATATTCCAGGTCTGTTAAGTACAATTGAGACAGCACTGTCTCTTTTGTGCACCAAGAAGAGTTGATCATGAGGCATACTCCTCCACCTCTGCTTTTGAGGACTCTATAGATCTACCCTGGCGGTGTATAGCAAACCCGTCGTTCGAGATCGCTGCATCCGGTACGGAAGGGGTTAACCATGATTCCATGAAACTAAGGACACACACGGTCCTAATGTCCCTCTGATTCAGCACCCTGGCTCTGAGATCATCGCTTTTATTCACCAGAGACTGCACGTCTGCCAGCAAGATATTCAGTATAGGGAGTTTAAAACCCCGTTTCCTTAAACGCACTTGTAACCCTGATCTACACCCGCGGTTCCTCCGTGGACACTTCCGACCACAACCGGCGTTGTTTCCGTCGGGTTTAAGCAGCGACTGTTCGCTTAAACACATTAAGACATCTTTGTTGACTGTACTGACCTTGGAACCAGGTGTGCGTTTTAGCTGTATCAGGCTGAAACGGGAATATTTAATCGTATCCATTGAGAGTACTGTTGCTGCTAGGCTCCCAAATTGGTAACTATAATCCAGCAGTATCTTTAAATAATTGTAAAATGGTTTCACACCTGAGGTTATGAAAAGAAATCTATTAATACATTACTTTTCAATCCAATCTTTATTTTCCTATGTGTATTTGATTAACCTGCCGTAATTAATCACTCACATCTTTAATCCTTACATGAATGTGGTTATGAAAATAGACTTTTCATCCACCGATTCACGGAGACCTCAGATGCTCTGTTTGCTCAGTTCACCTTCTAGAAAATTAATACTCAATTTGCTTTTTAAACTGAAAAATTGAAAGTGAAAAAAACCTGCTCTATTCTGCTCGAATGAACCAGCGAAATGGCCCGTATTTATCTCAGAGGAGAATTGCTAGGCATTTCCTTTGTTTACAATTAAAATGATTTATCTTATTAAATGAATGCAGAACAAAAATACTTGAACAGCTTGTTGTATTTCCCAAATATGCATTCAATCTTAGCTGTACCAGCAACTGTCATTTTGCCAGGTAATAAAAACATAATTTTATTTATTTAATCTCTTTAACTGGATACAGCAGTATATTCCCTGCAGTGTGTGCTTCAATTCCTGTGATCATCTAATACAGGAAAACACATGGCACTATAAGCATAAAGCTGTAATTTAATCTCAGGGGTCCACGTGACAGGCATAAGTCTATTCGGGTTTGGTCTTACACCAGAACAAGCTGGCCGTAAAACTACAAAAAATATTGTCCATTGTAAGGTTAGAATCTAACTTTGGTTCCCAAAGTGGATAATATTCCTCTAGGAGCGATGAGAGTTCCTAAGGGGGGGGGGGGGGGAAATGATAAAGATAAAACAGGTGTTGGAGGGGAGTGCTTGATAGCAAGGGGTGCATCTGAGGAATTAATTAAAGCAACTAACTTTTTATAAGCATTTGATCCTCGATGCCTCATAATTGATTACAATGACCAGGTAATCACCTCATCACTTGCTAACCCACTGTTCTCTTAGACTTTGCTCAAAGCGCATTATAGTTGTTGAAAAACCACGTGACACTTCTGTACTTAGTGTATCATAGGGAATCTGGACAGATGAATCGTGTAAAGTTATTTACAAATTCTTTCTGTGCTCTTTTTATGATTCAGATCAGGGTATTCACTTATATACGTCCAAACAAAGGAGACAGGTGTGTTCAAGGCCACAAAAAAACACTTCATTAGAACTGGCACAAATGCAATACAGAAAAGAAAATATAACAAATATCTGCAGTAGTGGCAGTACAGAAATCAAAATAATACTCATCATTCACAAAGCAAGCTGATCTGGAGGGGACCACAGACCCAACAACCTCACACACAGCCTGCTTTTCTTGTTTCTTTATCTCTCTCTCTCTTTACCTCTATCTATCTCTCTCTTTCTCTCTTTTCCTATCTCAGCACCAACTATGATCCACCCTTAGACAAAACTCTCTTTCCCACTGCACAAAGAAGGTACCCCCTTTTATACCCTTCAAAACCCCTTACACCAGTACTTTTCCATGCATTTGATACTTCACCTGCACAATGAGCTCACTGTCCCCAGAAAAACATGATTTTCACCATTTTCCACTGTTATGGCGGTAGACGTGTACTTACTTGACTTTCTCAAAACATTGCCCTGGGCTAGTTCTCTTGTACTTTCTCAAACAATCCCACTCCACGCTAACAACATTTTGTCTCACAGATTTCCATTTTATTTAGCATATACCAAGGGAGAATCACATTTAACTTTTTCATGTTATTTCTGGACCTGGCCTGCTCACCATTGCCATAGTGTTAGCTAGTACAATTTCCCATATTCTAATCCATGCAATTCCTGTGAATTAGGGGATTGCATTCAATGAGGTAATGTGCAGAATCTACCCTTTCAAATGGTCTTGACTGCATTGAAAAGTCCTTGGATACTTGAAGAGAATACATGCTGATAAAGCAAAAAAGAACTTGGTTTATTTTCAGTTACTTTGTGAAAGGAAACCATGTCAAAACATGCTTGTCATCACCTTAAAACAAGGTATTGATGGTTTGCTTGCTTCACACAACACTTCATTGCTCGTTGTTAAATCTAGAAAGCCCAATATATCTGAAGAAGAACTGATTCTGCTAGGAGTAAAGGAGGTTCTGGGTATGGTTTTACAAAAGTCACCAGACCAAACAATTAAAGCGATTCCCCTCAGCAACAACTCAGTTCAAAGATGAATAGATGAAACATAGAAACATAGAAAATAGGTGCAGGAGTAGGCCATTCGGCCCTTCGAGCCTGCACCGCCATTCAGTATGATCATGGCTGATCATCCACCCCTTGATCCCTTTAGCCACAAGGGCCATATCTAACTTCCTCTTAAATATAGCCAATGAACCGGCCTCAACTGTTTCCTGTGGCAGAGAATTCCACAGATTCACCACTCTCTGTGTGAAGAAGTTTTTCCTTATCTCGGTCCTAAAAGGCTTCCCCTTTATCCTTAAACTGTGACCCCTCGTTCTGGACTTCCCCAACATCGGAAACAATCTTCCTGCATCTAGCCTGTCCAATCCCTTTAGAATTTTATACGTTTCAATAAGATCCCCCCTCAATCTTCTAAATTCCAGTGAGTATAAGCCTAGTCAATCCAGTCTTTCTTCATATGAAAGTCCTGCCATCCCAGGAATCAATCTGGTGAACCTTCTCTGTACTCCCTCTATGGCAAAAATGTCTTTCCTCAGATTAGGGGACCAAAACTGCACACAATATTCTAGGTGCGGTCTCACCAAGGCCTTGTACAACTGCAGTAGAACCTCCCTGCTCCTGTACTCAAATCCTTTTGCTATGAATGCCAACATACCATTTGCCTTTTTCACCGCCTGCTGTACCTACATGCCCACCTTCAATGACTGGTGTACAATGACACCCAGGTCTCGTTGCATCTCCCCTTTTCCTAATCGGCCACCGTTCAGATAATAATCTGTTTTCCTGTTCTTGCAACCAAAGTGGATAACCTCACATTTATCCACATTAAATTGCATCTGCCATGAATTTGCCCACTCACCTAACCTATCCAAGTCACCCTGCATCCTCTTAGCATCCTCCTCACAGCTAACACCGCCGCCCAGCTTCGTGTCATCCGCAAACTTAGAGATGCTGCATTTAATTCCCTCGTCTAAATCATTAATATATATTGTAAACAACTGGGGTCCCAGCACTGAGCCTTGCGGTACCCCACTAGTCACTGCCTGCCATTCTGAAAAGGTCCCGTTAACTCCCACTCTTTGCTTTCTGTCTGTAAACCAATTCTCTATCCACATCAATACCATACCCCCAATACCATGTGCTTTAAGTTTGCACACTAATCTCCTGTGTGGGATCTTGTCAAAAGCCTTTTGAAAATCTAAATATATCACATCCACTGGCTCTCCCCTATCCACTCTACTAGTTACATCTTCAAAACATTCTATAAGATCCATCAGACATGATTTTCCTTTCACAAATCCATGCTGACTTTGTCCGATGATTTGAAATGTTTGAGAATATGGAAAACACTTTGTGAAACATACTTAGGGCAATAGGATTTGCTCTGCAGTTAGATGAGTCAACTTTGCCAGACAATGAATCTTTGGTTCTTGATTTTGTTCACTTCATAAAATGTGAAAGTGGGGTTCAAGAGTTGTTATTTGTGAGGAGACTAGAAACAGATACAAAGGGGGGGGGGGTGTCAATATTTTGGGTCGTTGAGCAATTTTTCAAGGACAACCTGCTCAATAACACTCTTGCTTGTGCAACAGATGGGGCACCATCATTGACAGGATGCCACCATGGGGTTATTACTTTTTTGAAAAGAATCTGTAGCTAACGTATTTACCATTCATTGTGTAATTCGCAAACAACATCTTGTCACAAAAAAGTGATTGGCTGCACGTATCGTTAAATACTGTTATCACAGTGGTAGATAAAATCAACAGCTTGCACTTCTTATCGAGCTGCCCTGGCTTTCGAATACAGCTAGGGTACAAAATCCATGGTTGACACCGACCAAAGGAGGGCCTCCAAATAAAGTCAAGTGCCATGCTTTCAATTCTCGACTATTTTGAGAGCTCTGTACTGAGAATGATGAGCAGTTTGACTGCTTACTACTGCACACAGAAGTCAGATTGCTCTCAAAAGGAAACTGCTTGAGATGCTTTTATGCACTTAGAATATTAGTCATTGAATTGCTTATTTGTCAGAATTACTCAAAAATGTTAATGAAATAAATCTTCAATTGCAAGGAAATAATGTGAACCTTATCAAAGTCAAACCAGTCATCTCCACACTACTGTCCAAGTTAACCCTATTTAAGTGCGACCACAACCTTTTCCAATTTCTGAGTCTCTCTGAGTTGGAGGAGAAATAAAAAATACCAGATGATGATCTTCAAGTATACTGTGCCCTCAGAATACAGGCAGATGATGGGACAAAATCGTAGTTAGTGGAATAAGTTGGAAGTGTAACATGGGGGCAAAATTGAGGATGTTATATTTGAAAGCACGCAGCATATGGAATAAGGTAGATGATCTTGAAGCACAGTTGAAGTTTGATAGGTATGACATTGTGGACATCACCAAGTCATGGCTGAAAGAAGATCATAGTTGGGAGCTAATCATCCAAGGATATACAGTACCTTGCATGGAAAGGACAGGCAGGTAGGCAGGGGATAGGATGGCTCTGTTGGAAAAAAATCAAATCAGATGCTTAGAAAGAAGTGACATAGGATTGGAAGATGTTAAATCCTTGCAGGTAGAGTTAAGAAAATGCAAGGATAAAAAAAACTCTGATGGGAATTATATAGAGGCCCCCGAACAATAGCCAGGATGTGAGATATAACTTACAACAGGAGATAGAAAAGTAATGGAATAAGGGCAATGTTACGATATTCATGGAGAGTTTCAATGGGCAGATAAATTTGGAAATTCAGGTTGGTGCTGGATCCTAAGAGAGAGAATTTGTAGATACCATTTTAGAGCAGCTTCTGCTTGAGCCCATTAGAGGAAAGGTAATTCTGTATTGGGTGTGCGTAATGAACCAGATTTTCTTAGGGAACTTAAGGCAAAGGAACCCTTAGGAGGGCAGTCATAGAATTCACTCTGCAGTTTGAGAGTGAGAAGCTAAAGCCAGATGTATCAGTATTACAGTGGAGTAAAGGAAATTCCAGCCACATGAGAGAAGAGCTGACCAAGGTTGACCTGGAATGGGACACTAGCAGGGATGATGGTAGAACAGCAATAGCTGGAGTTTCTGGTGAAAATTCAGAAGGTGCAGGACAGATACATCCCAAAGATGAAGAAGTATTCTAAATGGAGGATGAGGCAACTGTGGCTGAAAAGGGAAGTCAAAGTCAGCATAAAAGCAAAAGAGAGGACATACAATATAACAAAAATTAATAGGGAGTTAGATTGGAAAGTTTTTAAAAAACCCAACAGAAGGTAACGAAAAAAACCATAAGGCGAAAAAAGATGAAATATGAAGATAAAATAGCCAATAATATAAAAGAGGATACCAAACATTTTTTCAGATACAGTATACAAAGAGCAAAAGAGAGATAAGAATGGATATTGGACCACTGGAAAAAGATGAAATAGTAGATGAACTTACTAAATATTTTGCATGTCTTCACTGTAGAAAACACTAGCAATGTGCCAGAAGTTTGAGAGTGTCAGGAGGCAGAAGTGAGTGTAGTTGCTATTACTAAGGAGAAGGAGCTTGGGAAACTGAAAGGCCTGTAGGTAGATAAGTCACCTGGACCTGATGGACTACACTCCAGGGTTCTGAAAGAGGTAGCTGAAGAGATTGTGGAAGTATTAGTTGTGATCTTTCAAGGATCACTAGAATCTGGAATGGTTCCAGAGGACAGGAAAAGTGCAAATGTCACTCCACTCTTTAAGAAGGCAGGGAGGCAGAAGGAAGGTTAGCCTGACTTCAGTGGTTGGTAAGATTTTGGAATCCGTTATTAAGGACGAGTTTTTAGGGTACTTGGAGGCACATGATAAAATAGGCCAAAGTCAGCATGGTTTGCTTAAGGGGAAACCTTTCCTGACATATCTGTTGGAATTCTTTCAGGAAATAACAGGCAGGATAGACAAAGAAGAGTGGATGTTGTCTACTTGGATTTTCATAAGGCTTTTGACAAGGTGCTGCACATGAGGCTGCTTAAGAAGATAAGAGCCCATAATATTCCAGGAAGATACTCTCATGAAGATTTGGACTACTTCTTTTAACATTATATATCAATGATTTGGATGATGGATTTGCTAGCTTTGTGGCCAAGTTTGCAGATTATTCAAACTTGTGTGTCATGGGAGATGGAGGATTGAAAGTAGTGAGCTGGCTGATGGCTATGTGCCCAGAAACCCGAGTTCTTAGGCCACAGAGCTCAGAAGAAGCGACACAACAGACTTTTAACATCATAAATCAGCGAGTTGTTTTGTTATGTCTCCCCTCTCGTCGTGAAACAGGGACACCTCTTTTTCCCTTATTAGAGAGAGAGAGAGAGAGCCTGTGCTACGTCGAATTACCGGGTGAACGAGTAGTCTTTGGGGTACTGCAAATCTGTGACTTGATTGATGCTTTCTGAATGCTTGCATACTCGGTGGGGATGCCAATACTTTTATGCTGGTTGGAGAGGGAGGGGGTTGTTGCTTAGCTGCTGCTTATGCGTGGGAGGGAGGGGAGCTGGGGGAGGGGCTTAGGGCTTCCAACAGTTAACTGTCAATCATTCTTTCGGGCACTCCTCTGTTTTCGTGGATGTTTGCGAAGAATAAGAATTTCAGGATGTATATTGTATACATTTCTCTGACATTAAATGTACTTTTTGAAGCCTTTTGATAGGTGGAGGATCAGGTAGTGCTGAGGAAGCAGAGAGTCTGCAGGAGGACTTACAAAGATTGGGAGAATGGGCAAAGAAGTGGCAAATGGAATATTGTGTAGGGAAGTGTGTAATCATGCACTATGGTAGAACAAATAAAGGCATAGAGTATTTTCTAAATGGGGAAAAATTCAAGAATCAGAGGTGCAAAGGGACTTGGGAGTCCTTGTGCAGGATTCCCCAAGGGTTAACTTGCAGGTTGAGTTGGTTGGAAAGGAACACAAATGCAAGTTAGCATTCATTTCGAGAGGACTAGAATATAAGAATAAAGTTGTAATGCTGATGGTTTTTGAGGCATTGATCAGAGCACACTTGGTGTATTGTGAGCAGTTTGGGGCACCTTACCTAAGAAGAGATATGCTAGAATTGGAGAGGGTCCAGAGGAGGTTCACAAGAATGATTCCTGGAAGAAAGGGGTTAATGTACTATTAGTGTTTGACAGCTCTGGGCCTGTACTCACTGGGATTTAGTAGAATGAGGGGGAGCCTTTTGAAACCTTTCAAATATTGAAAGGCCTAGATAGAGTGGACATGGAGAGGATGTTTCCTATAGTGGGTGTCCTGGGACTCAGGGCATAGCCTCAGAATAGAGAGACATCCATTTAGAACAGAGATGCGAAAGAATTTCCTTAGTCAGAGGGCGATGAATCTGTGGAATTTATTGCCATGGATAGCTGTGGAGGCCAGTCATTGAGTATATTTTAAAACAGAGTTTTTTTAGGTTCTTGATTAGTCAAGGTGTCAAAGGTTATGGGGAAAGGCAGGAGAATGGGGTTGGGAGGGATAATAATTCAGCCATGATGGAATGATGGAGCAGACTCGATGGCCTAATTCTGTTCCTATTTCTTATGGTCTTATGGTCATATCTTTTCTCGATTCAAACTCTAGGTTGGGTACTAAATCAATTCCTGAACACTTAAAGAGTAACTAACAGGAAAAATTGAGGAGGAACTAATATTGCTACAAAATGATTCTGAACTGAAGCCAAAGTTCAAAAAATCATATCAAGACTTTTGGTTGGAAATAGAAATTTCTGAACACTATCTTGCACTGTATCAAAAAGTCAAGATGTTCCTTATCGCTTTTCCAACATCATATTTAGTGGAGTGTGGTTTCAATGCAGTCACCCAACCTCTTTCAAAGCAATGAAGCAGCTTGCAAATGACTGAATGTTGGGAACTGAGACTCTTGCTGAGTGATATTCTGCCTGATGTCGGAAAGCTGATATCACTGCACCAAGCCCATCCATTTCATAGAAAGGTAAAAAAGCAATGAAATACCACTAATGTACACTCTAACATTGTTGATGAAAATTGTTTACTGTAATTAAATAAATTATTTTAATTGTCACTTTAAATAGATTTGGACAATTTTTGCAATTAATTATCACTGCTTTGAATTTTACAGTTCCTATTTTCTTTCACTATTTCAAAATAATTCCTATTTTCTTTCAATTATAAATTCTTTATAGTTTTTACGTAATGATCAGATAGTGAGAGGATGTGGTCTGGGAGACAAGGGGGCGGTAACACAAAAAGGCTGAGAACCACAGGGTTAGATTGAATGGTGCTACATTGCCTCGCCTATAAGCAAAAAGCTACATAGGTCAACCTATTAACCGATAAGCTACATAGGACAACGTGCAGTAAACTGTCTGTATAACCGTAAGTTTGCAGCACCAAGTACTAGGATAACAGAGGAACAGCCCTTTGTTACACACCCATTTGGAAACACTCCTGATAGTTTGTTTATTTTCAATGCAAGAATTGTATCTCGCCAGTGGAGTCATTTGCTTGAAAACTGCTAAAAAACTCATTAGAAAGTTGATTGTTTCAGGATGAACAGTTGCCAGTGTTACTCTACAGGAATATTGCCACGTAATTATTTATCTCATAAGGAATAATCAGCATGATGGCAGTGGACACAGGACATTTAAACTAATGTGGCAGGGGGATGGGAACAAGAGCAGAGAGACAGAGGGGTGTAAAATGAGGATAGAGGCAAAAAGTAGTAAGGTGAAAAGTAAAAGTGGCAGGCAGGCAAATCCAGGGCAAAAAGCAAAAAGAGCCACTTTTCAACATAGTTGTATAAGGGCTAAGAGTGTTGTAAAAACAAGCCTGAAGGCTTTATGTGTCAATGCGAGGAGCATTCGTAACAAGGTGGATGAATTGAATGTGCAGATAGTTATTAATGAATATGATATAGTTGGGATCACAGAGACGTGGCTCCAGGGTGACCAAGGACGGGAGCTCAACATCCAGGGATATTCAATATTCAGGAGGGATAGACAGGAAAGAAAAGGAGGTGGGGTAGCATTGCTGGTTAGAGAGGAGATTAACGCAATAGAAAGGAAGGACATTAGCCTGGAGGATGTGGAATTGATATGGGTAGAGCTGCATAACACTAAGGGGCAGAAAATGCTGGTGGGAGTTGTGTACAGGCCACAGGCGTTAGCTGTGAGGAGGATGCTAAGAGGATGCAGGGTAACTTGGATCGGTTAGGTGAGTGGGCAAATTCATGGCAGATGCAATTTAATGTGGATAAATGTGAGGTTATCCACTTTGGTTGCAAGAACAGGAAAACAGGTTATTATCTGAACGGTGGCCGATTAGGAAAAGGGGAGATGCAACGAGACCTGGGTGTCATTGTACACCAGTCATTGAAGGTGGGCATGCAGGTACAGCAGGCGGTGAAAAAGGCAAATGGTATGTTGGCATTCATAGCAAAAGGATTTGGGTACAGGAGCAGGGAGGTTCTACTGCAGTTGTACAAGGCCTTGGTGAGACCGCACCTAGAATATTGTGTGCAGTTTTGGTCCCCTAATCTGAGGAAAGACATTCTTGCCATAGAGGGAGTACAGAGAAGGTCTCTCTGTACTCAAGTCAGAATGCTCTCCACGGTACAACTATAGAAGTTTTTGAATGTATTTTGAGATTTAGATGTCATGCTAAATCTTCATAACTACTAAGGAAGTACAGGCGCTGTCATTGCACTGACATGCTGGGCCCAGGATAGGTCCTCTGAAATGATAACACCGAGGAATTTAAAGTTGCTGACCCTCTCCATCTCTGATCCCCCAATGAGGACTGGCTCATGGATCTCTGGTTTCCTTCTCCTGAAGTCAAAAATCAGCTCCTTGGTCTTGCTGACATTGAATGAAAGGTTGTTGTTGTGGCACCACCCAGCCAGGTTTTCAATCTCCCTCTTGTATGACAGTGGTGATGTCAGCAAACTTGAATTTGGCATTGGAGCTGTGCTTAGCCACACAGTCATTAGTATAAAGCAAGCAGAATAGGGGACTAAGCACACAGCCTTATGGAGCACCTGTACAAGTGGAGACTGTGGAGGAGATGGTGTTGCCAATCCCAACCGACTGGGGTCTGCAAGTGAGGAAATTGAAGTTTCCATTTCTCCTTGTGCAAGTGGATCCAAGGTCTTGAAGCTCATTGGTCAATTTTGAGGGGCTGATAGTATTGAATGTTGGGCTGTTCGATAAAGAGCATTCTGATTTGTGCATCTTTGCATTCCAGATGTTCCATTGGCTATGTGAAGAGCCAATGAGAGGCATCTGCTGTGGACCTGTTGTGCCAGTATGCAAACTGGAGTGGATCCAAGTTGCTTCTCAGGGCAGAGTTGATATGCTTCATCACCAACCTCTTAAAACTCTTCATCACTGTGGATGTAAGTGCTACTGGACAATAATCATTGAGGCAGGTTACCACACTCTTCTTAGTTACTGGTATAATTGAAACCTGCTTGAAACAGTCTGGGTATCTCAGACTGCTGAAGTGAAGTGGTAAAGATCTCTGTGAACACTCCAGTCAGCTGATCAGTACTTGGCCAGGTACCCCATCTGGCTAGGAAGCTTTTTGTGGGTTCACCCTCCTGAGGAATGCTCGCATGCTGCCTTCAGAGAATGAAATCACAAGATCACCAGGGACTCTAGGAGCTTGTGATGGTTCCTCCATGTTTTGAAGGTCAAAGTGAGTATAGAAGGTATTGAGCTTATCTAGAAGTGAAGCCCACCATTGTCACTTGATTTTACTTCATAAGAGGTGACAGCAATCGAACATCCTTCATTGATTCAAGTTTAGTCTGGAATTGCCACTTCACCCATAAGATGGCTTTCTGGAGATCGTTCCTGGACCTGTTGTAACTTTTTCGGTCGCCAAACTTGAATACCTTTGATCTAGCAGTCAGCAGATTGTAAATTTCACAGTTCATCCAGAGCTTCTGGTTGGGGAAGACTCTGAGTGCTTTTGCGGGGGTACACCTGTCTACAACCACTTTTATAAAGTCCGTGACAACCGTGGTGTATTCATTCAGAACCACGGATGAGTCCTTGAACATGGTCCTAGTCTACCGACTCACAACAGTCTGTAGCTGCTCCATGGCCTCCCACAGACAACCCTTTGTTGTCCTTATCGCTGGAGGCTTGAAATAAGCAACGTAAAACAAATATAAAAAATAAATTTAGTTGAACTAAATAATACCAGATGATCCTTCGATCAATATTTAGATTTCTCTATGACATTACACAGTGCATATAGACAGCAACACCACGTGTGTGTTATTGTAGATGCCAAACACAAGGCTTTCCTCATCTTTCGTCAGTTAACCTTTCACATGTTATTATATAGCCTCTCCTTAAATGTACCAATGACATTTGCCTTAATTAATCATACCAGTATACTTTTTTCAAAGAAGTTTCTTCTCAATTCCTTGCTGGATTTATTAGAGACCACTTGGCAGTTAAGTCTTCAGTTGCACTCTCCTCGGTAGGCCTATTTCTTTTTTTCTTTTTTTCTTTTTTTATTAGTTTTTCAAAATATTTTACAAATTAAAAACCCCAAATCCCCATGAGGAGCATTAATACAGTGCAAAATTAAGCATACAATAACAATATGCTACAAAGGAAGAGAATTTAACAAAAAAGCACCTGAATTAAAGACAAGTAAGCTTAGTGTCCTCCCCAAGCCCCACAACACAAGAAAAAAAACAACAACAACTCCAGACCGACCACAACACAATATAGAGAGTATAAGTCAGGACAGTCAAACTCCCAGACTGTGAATACACTTAGCAACAGAGGATAATAAGGTAGGCCTATTTCTAAATCACTTCATTATACAAGATGTCAATGGGGGAGATGGTTGGAATCTTAACAGAAATCATTGCACTTTCCAAAGTCGTGGCAAGAACTCATAAGACTGAATTATGGCCATTGTTGTTCCTTTGTTTTAGAAACGCACAGGAAATATCTAGGAAGTTATAGGCTTTTGGGCCTTACATTAGTGGTAGGGAAATTACAGGAGAAGATTTCTAGTGACAGGAATTAATCAGGTTTCAAAAGGCATGAATTTAGTAGAAGCACTAAGTTTCTAGGCGTGTACATAATGGACGATCTCATCTAGTCCCTCAGCACCTCCTCTTTGGTCGAAAGAGCACAGCAGCGTCTCCACTTCCTGAGGCTATTGAGATGTGAGACTCCCCCTTCCAATTTTAGTCACTTTTTTCAGGAGCGCCATCAAGAGCGGATTGACCAACTGCACTACTGTCTGGTATTAGAATTAGATTTAAATCTTACATCCATCCCACAACTTGAGGGAATAAAACTCTTTGAGTTATGATTCTGTTGCAATGTACAGACATGTGAATTTATAAGTCTAATGCTTGTAGAAAGAAGCTGCCCCGTAGCCTGTTGGTCCTGGCTTTAATACTGCAGTACCATTTGCCGGACGGAAACAGCTGACACAGTTTGTGGTTGGGGTGACTGGCATTCCCGATGATCTTCCAGGCCTTCTTTATGCACCTGCTGCTGTAAATCTCCTCAATGGAGGGAAGTTCAAATCCACAGATGTGCTTGGCTGTCCAAATCACTCTCTGCAGTGCCCAACGACCAAAAATGGTGCTGTTCCCGTACCAGGCGGAGATACAGCGAGTCAGCATGCTCTCAGTGGTGTCCCTGTAGAAGGTCTTGAGGATCTGGGGGCTCATGCTGAACTTCTTCAGTCCCCCAAGGTGGAAGAGATGTTGTTGTGCTTTCTTTTGTCGCACAGACAGTGTGTACAGGTCAGGTGAGATCATCGGTGATGTCTATACTGAGGAACTTGAAACTACTCACCCTCTCAATGGCAGTCCCATTGACGTTGCTTGGGTCGAGCCTGTCTCTGTTCCTCCTGTAATCCACAATCAGCTCTTTTGTTTTTTGGACATTGAGGGAGAGGTTGTTATCCTGGTGCCACTGAGTCAGGCTGTCAACCTCCCCTCTGTAGGCTTTCTGGGAAATGCATGGCATCTGACTGCAAGTCACTACAAAGGATTGCGAGGACTGCTGAGAGCATCATCAGGGTCTCTCTTCCAACCATCTGAGATATTTACCAGGAGCTCTGTGTACACAGGACCCTTAGCATTGAAAGTGATCCCTCCCATCTGTCCAACAATCTCTTTGAACCCAACCATCAGGTAAAAGTATCACAGCATTAGCACGGGAACTGTTAGGATTCGGAACAGCTTCTTTCCCCAGGCTGTACGACTACTGAACTCCCTTCCACCACCCAGGCTGTAAGTCTACTGAACTCCCTTCACCACCCAGGCTGTAAGTCTACTGAACTCCCTTCCACCACCCAGGCTGTAAGTCTACTGAACTCCCTTCCACCACCCAGGCTGTAAGTCTACTGAACTCCCTTCACCACCCAGGCTGTAAGTCTACTGAACTCCCTTCCACCACCCAGGCTGTAAGTCTACTGAACTCCCTTCACCACCCAGGCTGTAAGTCTACTGAACTCCCTTCCACCACCCAGGCTGTAAGTCTACTGAACTCCCTTCACCACCCAGGCTGTAAGTCTACTGAACTCCCTTCCACCACCCAGGCTGTACGACTACTGAACTCCCTTCCACCACCCAGGCTGTAAGTCTACTGAACTCCCTTCACCACCCAGGCTGTAAGTCTACTGAACTCCCTTCACCACCCAGGCTGTACGACTACTGAACTCCCTTCACCACCCAGGCTGTAAGTCTACTGAACTCCCTTCCACCACCCAGGCTGTAAGTCTACTGAACTCCCTTCCACCACCCAGGCTGTACGACTACTGAACTCCCTTCACCACCCAGGCTGTAAGTCTACTGAACTCCCTTCCACCACCCAGGCTGTAAGTCTACTGAACTCCCTTCACCACCCAGGCTGTACGACTACTGAACTCCCTTCCACCACCCAGGCTGTACGACTACTGAACTCCCTTCACCACCCAGGCTGTAAGTCTACTGAACTCCCTTCCACCACCCAGGCTGTAAGTCTACTGAACTCCCTTCACCACCCAGGCTGTACGACTACTGAACTCCCTTCCACCACCCAGGCTGTACGACTACTGAACTCCCTTCCACCACCCAGGCCGTACGACTACTGAACTCCCTTCACCACCCAGGCTGTAAGTCTACTGAACTCCCTTCACCACCCAGGCTGTAAGTCTACTGAACTCCCTTCCACCACCCAGGCTGTAAGTCTACTGAACTCCCTTCACCACCCAGGCTGTACGACTACTGAACTCCCTTCCACCACCCAGGCTGTACGACTACTGAACTCCCTTCCACCACCCAGGCTGTAAGTCTACTGAACTCCCTTCACCACCCAGGCTGTAAGTCTACTGAACTCCCTTCCACCACCCAGGCTGTAAGTCTACTGAACTCCCTTCCACCACCCAGGCTGTACGACTACTGAACTCCCTTCACCACCCAGGCTGTAAGTCTACTGAACTCCCTTCCACCACCCAGGCTGTACGACTACTGAACTCCCTTCACCACCCAGGCTGTAAGTCTACTGAACTCCCTTCCACCACCCAGGCTGTAAGTCTACTGAACTCCCTTCCACCACCCAGGCTGTACGACTACTGAACTCCCTTCCACCACCCAGGCTGTAAGTCTACTGAACTCCCTTCACCACCCAGGCTGTACGACTACTGAACTCCCTTCCACCACCCAGGCTGTACGACTACTGAACTCCCTTCACCAC
Organism: Hemitrygon akajei; assembly: GCF_048418815.1. Lineage (NCBI taxonomy): Eukaryota > Metazoa > Chordata > Chondrichthyes > Myliobatiformes > Dasyatidae > Hemitrygon > Hemitrygon akajei. The sequence continues at coordinate 8,178,536 of NC_133138.1, read as the reverse complement.
CCAGGCTGTAAGTCTACTGAACTCCCTTCCACCACCCAGGCTGTACGACTACTGAACTCCCTTCACCACCCAGGCTGTAAGTCTACTGAACTCCCTTCCACCACCCAGGCTGTAAGTCTACTGAACTCCCTTCACCACCCAGGCTGTACGACTACTGAACTCCCTTCCACCACCCAGGCTGTACGACTACTGAACTCTCTTCACCACCCAGGCTGTAAGTCTACTGAACTCCCTTCCACCACCCAGGCTGTAAGTCTACTGAACTCCCTTCACCACCCAGGCTGTACGACTACTGAACTCCCTTCCACCACCCAGGCTGTACGACTACTGAACTCCCTTCACCACCCAGGCTGTAAGTCTACTGAACTCCCTTCCACCACCCAGGCTGTAAGTCTACTGAACTCCCTTCCACCACCCAGGCTGTAAGTCTACTGAACTCCCTTCACCACCCAGGCTGTACGACTACTGAACTCCCTTCCACCACCCAGGCTGTACGACTACTGAACTCCCTTCACCACCCAGGCTGTAAGTCTACTGAACTCCCTTCCACCACCCAGGCTGTAAGTCTACTGAACTCCCTTCCACCACCCAGGCTGTACGACTACTGAACTCCCTTCCACCACCCAGGCTGTACGACTACTGAACTCCCTTCACCACCCAGGCTGTAAGTCTACTGAACTCCCTTCCACCACCCAGGCTGTAAGTCTACTGAACTCCCTTCCACCACCCAGGCTGTACGACTACTGAACTCCCTTCACCACCCAGGCTGTAAGTCTACTGAACTCCCTTCCACCACCCAGGCTGTACGACTACTGAACTCCCTTCACCACCCAGGCTGTAAGTCTACTGAACTCCCTTCCACCACCCAGGCTGTACGACTACTGAACTCCCTTCACCACCCAGGCTGTAAGTCTACTGAACTCCCTTCCACCACCCAGGCTGTACGACTACTGAACTCCCTTCCACCACCCAGGCTGTACGACTACTGAACTCCCTTCACCACCCAGGCTGTACGACTACTGAACTCCCTTCACCACCCAGGCTGTAAGTCTACTGAACTCCCTTCACCACCCAGGCTGTAAGTCTACTGAACTCCCTTCACCACCCAGGCCGTACGACTACTGAACTCTCTTCCACCACCCAGGCTGTACGACTACTGAACTCCCTTCCACCACCCAGGCTGTACGACTACTGAACTCCCTTCCACCACCCAGGCTGTTCGACTACTGAACTCCCTTCCACCACCCAGGCTGTAAGTCTACTGAACTCCCTTCACCACCCAGGCTGTAAGTCTACTGAACTCCCTTCCACCACCCAGGCTGTACGACTACTGAACTCCCTTCCACCACCCAGGCTGTAAGTCTACTGAACTCCCTTCACCACCCAGGCTGTAAGTCTACTGAACTCCCTTCCACCACCCAGGCTGTAAGTCTACTGAACTCCCTTCCACCACCCAGGCTGTACGACTACTGAACTCCCTTCCACCACCCAGGCCGTACGACTACTGAACTCTCTTCCACCACCCAGGCTGTACGACTACTGAACTCCCTTCCACCACCCAGGCTGTACGACTACTGAACTCCCTTCCACCACCCAGGCTGTACGACTACTGAACTCCCTTCACCACCCAGGCTGTAAGTCTACTGAACTCCCTTCCACCACCCAGGCTGTAAGTCTACTGAACTCCCTTCACCACCCAGGCTGTACGACTACTGAACTCCCTTCCACCACCCAGGCTGTAAGTCTACTGAACTCCCTTCCACCACCCAGGCTGTACGACTACTGAACTCCCTTCACCACCCAGGCTGTAAGTCTACTGAACTCCCTTCACCACCCAGGCTGTAAGTCTACTGAACTCCCTTCCACCACCCAGGCCGTACGACTACTGAACTCCCTTCACCACCCAGGCTGTACGACTACTGAACTCCCTTCACCACCCAGGCTGTAAGTCTACTGAACTCCCTTCACCACCCAGGCTGTACGACTACTGAACTCCCTTCCACCACCCAGGCTGTAAGTCTACTGAACTCCCTTCACCACCCAGGCTGTAAGTCTACTGAACTCCCTTCCACCACCCAGGCTGTACGACTACTGAACTCCCTTCACCACCCAGGCTGTAAGTCTACTGAACTCCCTTCACCACCCAGGCTGTAAGTCTACTGAACTCCCTTCCACCACCCAGGCCGTACGACTACTGAACTCCCTTCACCACCCAGGCTGTAAGTCTACTGAACTCCCTTCACCACCCAGGCTGTACGACTACTGAACTCCCTTCCACCACCCAGGCTGTAAGTCTACTGAACTCCCTTCACCACCCAGGCTGTAAGTCTACTGAACTCCCTTCCACCACCCAGGCTGTACGACTACTGAACTCCCTTCACCACCCAGGCTGTAAGTCTACTGAACTCCCTTCCACCACCCAGGCTGTAAGTCTACTGAACTCCCTTCCACCACCCAGGCTGTACGACTACTGAACTCTCTTCCACCACCCAGGCCGTACGACTACTGAACTCCCTTCACCACCCAGGCCGTACGACTACTGAACTCCCTTCCACCACCCAGGCTGTACGACTACTGAACTCCCTTCCACCACCCAGGCTGTACGACTACTGAACTCCCTTCACCACCCAGGCTGTACGACTACTGAACTCCCTTCACCACCCAGGCTGTAAGTCTACTGAACTCCCTTCACCACCCAGGCTGTAAGTCTACTGAACTCCCTTCCACCACCCAGGCTGTACGACTACTGAACTCCCTTCACCACCCAGGCTGTAAGTCTACTGAACTCCCTTCCACCACCCAGGCTGTACGACTACTGAACTCCCTTCCACCACCCAGGTCTCATCACGTAAGAAGCACCAAGAGTGTTATATCGTTTATTTCTTAACTTGTATCATACATGCACCTTATTATGTCTTAATTTATTTGTGGTTCTGTTATGTGTGTGAGGTATACGTGCTGTGCTGTGCACAGTTTGTCGCTATACGTGTGAATGGTTGAATGACAGCAAACTTGAACCTGAACTTGTGCGGGGGAGGTCCTGTCTCACAAGTTTGATTCAGATTTTCAGGAGGTGGCAGCGATGATTGATGAGGGCAGGCAATATGTCTACATCAACTTCCGTAAAGCATTTGACAAGGCCTCTCATCGTAGGCTGATCCAGAAGATTATGTCACATGCGATCCATGGCGAGCTGGTAAATGGATGCAAAATTGGCTTGGACATAGAAGGCGGAGGCATGTGGCGGTGGGTGGATTTTCTGACAGGAGATAGGTGACCAGCAAGGTTCCACAAGGAGCAGGGCTGGGACCTCTGTGTTTGTGATATATTTTGGACTAAAATTTAAGTGATCTGATTAGCAAGTTTGCAGATGACACAAAAATTGGTAGAAATTCACTTAGTGAGGAATATTGTCAAAGGATAAAGCAAGAAATACTGTGGTTAAGTAGAAACTTGGGTGGAAAATGGCAGATGGAGTTTAATTAAGGACAACAATGAAGAGTACGTAATGTATGGATCTATTTCTTTTCGTGCAACAACTCCTCTTAGTACTGATAATTTACTGACTGATAAGTTAAAATCCAGCCGGCACCACTTGCCTCTGTTTTCTATAATTTACATATTGCATAATTTACACAAAGCTTATTGAGAAAGTAAGGAGTCATGGAATCCAAAGGGACCTTGCTTTGTGGATCTACAATTGGCTTGCCCACAGAAGGCAAAGAGTGGCCGTAGATTGGTCATATTCTGCATGGAGGTCAGTCACCAGTGGAGTGCCTCAAGGATCTGTTCTGGGACCCCTTCTCTTCGTGATGTTTATAAATGACCTGGATGAGGAAGTGGAGGGATGGGTTAGTAAGTTTGCTGATGACACAAAGGTTGGGGGTGTTGTGGATAGTGTGGAGGGCTTTCAGATGTTACAGCGGGACATCGATAGGATGCAAAACTGGGCTGAGAAGTGGCAGATGGAGTTCAACCCAGATAAGTTTGAGGTAGTTCATTTTGGTAGGTCAAATATGATGGCAGAATATAGTATTAATGGTAAAACTCTTGGCAGTGTGGAGGATCAGAGGGATCTTGGGGTCCGAGTCCTTAGGACACCAAAAGCAGCTGCGCAGGTTGACTCTGTGGTTAAGAAAGCGTACGGTGTATCGGCCTTCATCAATAGTGGCTTTGAGTTTAAGAGCCGACAGGTATTATTACAGTTATATAGGACCCTGGTCAGACCCCATTTAGAGAACTGTGCTCAGTTCTGGTTGCCTCTCTACAGGAAGGATGTGGAAACTATAGAAAGGGTGAAGAGGAGATTTACAAGAACGTTGCCTGGATTGGGGAGCATGCCCTATGAGAATTGGTTGAGTGAACTCGTCCTTTTCTCCTTGGATGATGAGAGGCATTGATTGTGTGGATAGTCAGTGGCTTTTTCCTAGGGCTGGAATGGCTAACATGAGAGGGCACAGTTTTAAGGTGCTTGGAAGTAGGTACAGAGGAGATGTCAGGGGTAAGTTTTTTACTCAGAGAGTGGTGAGTGTGTGGAATGCGCTTCCGGTGATGACGGTGGAGGAGGATACAATAGGGTCTTTTAAGACACCCTTGGATGGGTACATGGACTTAGAAAAATAGAGGGCTCTGGGTAACCTGAGGTAATTTAGAAACATAAAGAAACTATAGCACAATACAGGCCTTTCAGCCCATAATACTGTGCCAAACCTGTACTTACTTTAGAAATTACCTAGCTTTTCAGTCCGCTGTAAGTCATCCCTACAATCGCCAAGATCCTTTTCTGTAGTGAATACTGAAGCAAAGTATTCATTAAGCACCTCAGCTTTCTCCTGCGGTTCCATACACACTTTTCCACTGTCAGACTTGATTGGTCCTATTCTCTCACTTCTTATCCTCTTGCTCTTCACATACTTGTAGAATGCCTTGGGGTTTTCTTTAATCCTGCCCACCTTCTCATGGTCCTTTCTGGCTCTCCTAATTTCATTCTTAAATTCCTTCCTGCTAGCCTTATAACCTTCTAGATTTCTATCATTACCAAGTTTTTTGAACCTTTTGTAAGCTCTTCTTTTCTTCTTAACTAGATTTTCAACAGTCTTTGTACACCACAGTTCCTGTACCCTACCATCCTTTCCCTGTCTCATTGGAACGTACCTGTGCAGAATGCCATGCAAATATCCCCCGAACATTTTCCACATTTCTGCCGTACATTTCCCTGTGAACACCTGTTCCCAATTTATGCTTCCAAGTTCCTGCCTGATAGCTTCATATTTGCCCTTACTCCAATTAAACACTTTCCTAACTTGTCTGTTCCTATCCCTCTCCAATACTATGGTAAAGGAGATAAAATTGTGATCACTATCTCTGAAATGCTCTCCCACTGAGAGACCTGACACCTGACCAGGTTCATTTCCCAATACCAGATCAAGCACAGCCTCTCCCCTTGTAGGCTTATCTACATATTGTGTCAGGAAACCTTCCTGAACACACCTGACAAACAACTGGAAAATTTCCATGCCAGTTATTTTATTATTTCATCCGATCTGTTTATCCTTCTTTTATCGAATGATATATGTGGAGCTTAGGTTAAGATTCCATCTGTTTACTTCCTACCTTTTCATTCTTTTCTTTTGCTATCCTACTTGTTCATGTCTAGTATTAAATTATAAATAGACAATAGACTGAAGTTGACATTTAGGAAGTAGCAATTACAATGCAACTAAAACAATGTAGCAGGAGCAGGGCAGAGTAAAAACTGAAAGTAATAGTTAATAATAAATAGAGGTATACCACTGTTGCTGAATCCAATATATCATGTCAGGGAAAAACCTGAAGTGGAAAGAGGTTGGATGGGGTAAATAACCTAAATGTAAATCAGCCTCATAACTTTACAGTTGTGTACTGCATACATGTTAAAACAGCTTTGATAAAGAAATTAAACTGTCAAGTATTTTAATAAATAATAAGCAGAGTAATTTGAGGATTTAATGTCCACAATCTGCATCAAAAATAACTTGGGAAATATTTTGTTTGGAAGAGCTATGAATTATTTATCACAATGATATCACTCACAGCCATGACCACATCAGTCATGAGTTTGGAAGTGGAAGCTTTGCCAAGAGCTTTTACAGGGAGTTTATCTTTCCGAGTGTGAGCCTCTGCAAAGCAGAACCTATCCAAAGTGTTAAGATATTCACAGCTTGAACTTCAAAAGCCCCTTTGAGTTGTGTATTCGCAAAAATTTTGATTGATATAGAAAAAGTAATAAGCTGAAACAGCAAAACCAAAAGGATAATACTGTCTCCCTTCAATCATTAAACGGCAAGGGCAGGGAGATTGAAGTTATAATCTTTGACAACTAGTGTACACATTCAAACTGAAGTTCTTTGATGCAAATAGAACAATACTATTTCATGCAAAATTGCAACACTTTGAAGAAAACCACCCACTAGTAAAATGAAAGGAATTAGGCTATCGGTACTTGAACCACTAAGTAAAAAGCAAGACACTTGCATGTAATTGTATCTAGACCGTGTTCCAATTGCCAGAAAACCTCCAAATTCCACATTGCTTTTTTGAGCAACTCCTACCAATATCTGAATATCATGGTGGTTTCTGGCAGAAACACAAGGACACCAAGTGTTTCATCATAACATATGGTGGCTGAGCAACAAAAGTAAAATAAAGGACGTAGGGCCATTGGACTGCTTTGTGGTTCAATGCGATATTTTCTACAGAGCCCGTTATACAACAGTGATATGCTGCATCCTTCACAGCCTCACTTTACTAAGGGACGAAGAGCAATGGTGTTCAAAGTTCAAAGTTAATTTATTATCAAAGTACACATATTACCATATCTTGCAGGGATTTACAGTAAAAATGTAGAATTTGCTAGAAAACATGTATATCTTTTCTGACCTCTTATATACACTTTCTTGTACTCTGTATTCCACTATGTAGCAACTAATAAAAATATTGGAAAAGAAAAAAAAGAAAACATGTATAAACAAAAACAATCAATGTGCAAAAAAAAGACAAACTGTGCAAAAGAAACAGAGGACATGAATTGTAAAAACAGAAGCCCTTGAAAGTTAATCTGTAGATTATAAAATCAGTTTAGATCATAAAATATTGGAGCAGAATTAGGCCATTTGGCCCATTGAGTCTGCTCCACCATTTCATCATGGCTGATCCAATTTTCCTCTCAGTCCCAATCTCCTGTCTTCTCCCTGTATCCCTCATGCACTCACCAATCAAAAATCTATCAACCATTGCCTTATATACACATACAGACTTGGCTTCCACAGCTGCCTGAAGCAAAGTTTAGAGCTTTGTGATGAGTTTCGAGGCGATGATGGTCTTGGATGCTGAGCTGTAGTTAATGAAGAGCAATCTGAGCTGTGCACCTTCATTGTCCAGATGTTCCAGAGCTGAGTAAAAGGCCAATGAAATGGCATCTGCTATTGACCTGTTGTGACAGCAGGCAAATCGGGGCATTTCAGGTGACTCCTCAGGCAGGAGAGGGTATGCTTCATGACTAACCTTTTAAAGCACTTCACAGTGGATGTACGGTAAGTACTGTTGAGCAAAAGTCATTGAGGCAGGTTATCAGATTCTTCTTGGGCGCTGATATGACTGAAGCCTACTTGAAGCGGATGGGTAGCTCAGATTGGCAAGTGAGACATTGAAGATGTCCATTGTACTGTTTAGCCTACATTATAATAAGGGACTACTTTATGCTGTAGTAATACGTCTTTGCATGCACTATTAGGTGCGTATTGATCTATAAAAGTATGTCAATTTTGGACTCTACCAGTAAAGAACCATGAAACTTAGTTCCCGTCACCAGCATTTTTATTAATAACATACATAAACACTCCAGCCAGCTGATTAGAGCGGACCTTCAGTATCTGGGCAGGTACGCCGTCTGGGCCAGATGCTCTCCGTGGATTCACTCTCCTGAAGGATACTTATACACCAGCTTCAGACTGAGATCGCAGGGTTTTTGGGAGCTGTGGATATTCATGATTTTTGTCATTATTTATGTTGCTTGGTTTTGCTTTGTAAGAGGTGATGACATTCAAGCCTTCCCACATTTGTAGGGCATCCCTCTGTGATTCAAGTTTAGTTTAGAATTGATATTTTGCATTTGAGATGGCCTTCTGGAGGTCATATCTGGACCTCTTGTATTTTCCTGGATTATCAGTCCTGAACACCACTATTCTCACCTTCAACAGATTGTGAATCTCTTGAGTCATCCAGAGCTTCTGGTTAGGGAAAACTGAATGATTTTGTGGGAACACATGTATCTACTTTATTAGTCAATGACAATCCTGGCATTTCCATTCAGGTTCTCTGATAAGTCCTGGAGCACAGCCCAGTCGACTGACTTGAAGCAATCCCATAGCTGCTCCTCAGCCGCCTGTGACCTTTCCTCTGGTACCTTGCCCTTTAGCCTCTGCCTATACGCAGGTAGGAAGAGGGAAGCCAGATTGCTTGAAATGCAGTTCCAGAGACAGAACAGTGATTGGGTGTTTTGGGTCCTCTGATGTGCAGGTGATGGTAAGTGGTAGTTAGGCAGAGACTGATTCAAGCTAGCCTCACTGAAGTTCCCGGCAAGGGTGTGAAAGGCATTCGGGTAGGCTGTTTCCTGTTTGCTGATCATGACACTCAATCCATTGAGTGCTGGCATGATGTCTGCTCAATTAAATTCCATCGCCTTTTCCCAGACTGTTTCTTTTGCCAACTGATTGAAGTAGTTCTTCTAAAATAAAAAGAAGGTCGTTCATAAGTAAACATCCATAACTTGGAAATTGGCATTAAAATGGTCGATGATGCACATACACTACAACGTTTCCAAAAGTAGAAAGTCTTTACTAAGTCTTTTCAAAATATCCATTCAGTAGCAAATGTGCATCAAACATCTGACTCATGTAAGAGATATAGATGTGAACACAATACGCAATATTTTACACAACTGTATTTAGAAAGCCTAAGAGTAACAATGTAAGCAACAAATCCCACAATTAGCAGGCAATGTCTTCCACTTTAAGATGGTGGTGCTGAAGGTGAGGAACTACTTACTGGTGGTTAACAAAACAAGGAATACAACTGAATGGTTTAGTAATAACATTTTTTCGGTAAATAATTATGGTAAGCGATCACTGCAAACAATGAAGAGGTGAGCGAAGGAGAGGCTGACTCAAGGATCGAGGTCTGAGGGTGTGAGGTGAAGTCAAGGCAAGTGGAGTGGAGCAAACTCGGAGCCGAGGAGAGGCAGATTCGAGGTCCGCCCACTTGACCAAGAGTGACGTTTGATCAATCTAAGTGCCAGGCCGACTTGGAGAGGTCTGGTACGGGCCTAAACGTGGTGGCAGGTTCCAGACCAGATTGCATCGATGCGCCAAGACTCAGAGCGAGGAACGACCGGATGTTTGGACGGTTTAAACACCAGGCCCAATAGATTGAAAAGGCTGAGTGTTGGGACCAGAGGCAAGGGTTCTGCTCATTGCTCTGTGACGTTTACTCCACCTGTGATGAACTGAGACTGAGGCTCCGGCTGCTGTCGGAGGACTCACTTTCATTCTAAATGCTATTTGCTTACTTTTATTGTTTGCATGGTTTGTTTTGTGTTTTTTCTCCACACATTGTGTGTTTGTCAGTGTTCTTTTTTATGGGTTCTATTCTGTTTCTTTGTTATGTGGCTGCCTGTAAGGAGACAAATATCAAAGTTGAATAATGTATACATACTTTGGTAATGAATGTACTTTGAACTTGAAAAGACTTAATTAATTGACCAACTTATCACACAGTTTCATATCTCAGACAAGCTATGTGGAGAAAGGGAGACAGATATGTGAAAAATGGACAAATGTACAGCCTCGCTCTATATTTCGCACCGGCCGTCTATCAGTTATATGAGGTCAGGATTACTGGCTGATTGCTGGAAGCCCTCAGACAACTGATTAATGGTCAGGTTCAGATTCATTTATTTATCACATGTACATGGAAAGGTACAGGGAAATGTGAAATGTGTTGGTTGCATTAACAACCAACACAACCCGACAATGTGACGGAATAGCCTACAAGTGTTGCCACATGTTCCAGTGCCAATACAGACAGCACGCCCACACCGCTCGGCTAGTAAATCGAATGGTTTGGAATTATTACATTTCAGCTATCGTGTTGCATTTCTGAAAATCTTTAACAATCTTAACCTAAAGTCTTGAGACTCTTATAGGTATGGAATATTCCTGAGAGGAAAAAGAATGCATTCCATGTTAGGGCAAACACTTACCAAGCTTTCAGAGTTAAAAAAAATACCAATTGGAAACATTTCTAATCCTAATTGAAGTCAGCCAATCTTAAACTTGCCTTCTCATCTGAAATTCCAGCATCTATATCACTGAATATTTTGCTTCATTTTCTGCTCTTTGATAAAAATAGATTTAATTTTACAGATAATGTAATTCATCACTTGTGAAACATAAGGATAGAATGAATGTTAATCAGAAAATGATGAGAACAAAAAAAAAGGTTAAATTGTCTGTTCAGAAATGCACATATTGTACAAAAACAGCCGGAGTCAAAAACATTCCAATAGGGACCAGCAATGGATAGAAAGTTATTAAACAAGAACAATAAAAGAGATGGTATGTCATTCCGAATTGTTCCAGCATAGTCATAAATTTGCAATGAATCACATTGAAATGGTAGGAAATATTGACAGACAAAGAGGATTGTGACAACATACTTCCATTGGTACACTTTCAGAATGGGCATGTAATTCGTAAATAAATATAAACAAAGATAAGAGTGAGTTCGTGTATTTTGGTAAGAAGATCATCTAGTGATGAAAATGCCAGTAGTTTCAGGGTAATTATGGAAAAGGTTAGGGCTGGTCCTCGGGTTGAAATTCGAAGTTGGAGAAAGGCCACTTCTGATGGTATCAGAAAGGATCTGGCACGCGTGGACTGGGACAGGCTGTTTTCTGGCAAAGGTGTACTCGGTAATTGGGAGCTGTCAAAAGTGAAATTCTGAAAGTACAAAGCTTTAATGTGCCTCTCAGAATAAAAGGCAAGAATAACAGATTCAGAGAACCTTGGTTTTCAAGAGACATTGAGGCCCTGGTTAAGAAAAAAAAAAGGTGTATGGAGAAAAAAAGTTCTTTTATTCTCCAGTCCTGCTGGAGGGTCTCAGCTTGAAACGTCGACTGTACTCTTTTCCATAGATGCTGCCTGGCCTGCTGAGTCCCTCCAGCATTTTGTGTGTGTTGGTTGAAAAGGAGGTGCATAGCAGGTTTGAGCAGGTAGGAACAAACGAGGTACTTGAGGAATATAAGAATGCAAATGAACACATAAGTAAGAAATCAGAAAGACTAAAAGAAGGCATGAGTTTGACCAAGCAGCTAAGGTGAAGGAGAATCCTAAGGGATTCTGCAGATAAACTAAAAGCAAAAGGAATGCAAGGGACAAAATTAGTCCTCTGGAAGATCAGAATGGTAATCCATGTGTGGAGCCAGAAGAGATGGGGGAGATCCTAAATGGATTGTTTTGCATCGGTATTCACTCAAGAGATGGACGTGGAGTCTATAGAAGTGAGGCAAAGCAGCAATGGACATTATACAGATTACAGAAGAGGAGGTGCTTGCCACAGGACCTGATAAGGTGTTCCCTTGGACTCTGTGGGAGGCCAGTGCAGAAACTGCAGGGGCCCTAGCAGAGATATCCTTAGGTGAGGTGCCAGAGGATTGGAGAATAGCTAATATCATTCCACTGTTTAAAAAAGGCTCTAAAAAGAAACCAGGAGATGATAGGCTGGTGAGCCTGGCATCAGTAGTGGGAAAGTTATTGGAATTTTTTCTAAGGGAACGGATATATAAGTATTTGGATAAACAGGAACTGATGAAGAATAGTCAGCACGGCTTTGTGTGTGGTAGGTCGTATCTAACCTATCTTATACTGTTTTTCTCGGAAGATACCAGGAAAGTTGATGAAGGCATGGACTTCAGCAAAGCTTTTGACACTCCTGCATGGGAAGTTAGTCAAGAATATTCTGTCGCTTGGCATTCAAGAGGAGGTACTAACTTGGATTAGACATGGTTTTTGCTGGAGAAGCCAGAGAGTGGCCATAGATGGTTGCTCCCCTGACCGGAGACCTTTGTCTAGCGGAGTACTGCAGGCAGAGGAGCCGGCTCCATTGTTGCTTGTCATCTATATCAACAATCTGGATGATAATGTGGTTAATTGGATCAGCAAATTTGCGGATGACACCTAGATTGCGTGTGAAGTGGACAGCGAGGAAGACAGTCAAGACTTGCAGCAGGATCTGGGCCAGCTGGAAAAAATGGGCGGCAAAATGGCAGATGGAATCCAACGTAGACAAGTCTGAGGTGTTGCACTTTGGGAGAACCAATCAGAGTTGGTCTTACACAATGAACAGTAGAGCACTGAGGAGTGTGGGATCTGGGAATACAGGTCCATAATTCATTGAAAATAGCATCACAGGTAGATAGTTTTGTAAAGAAAGCTTCTAGCATATTGGCTTTCATAGTATTGAGTACTGGACATAGGATGTTATGTTGAAGTTATATAAAACATTGGTGAGACCTAATTTGGAGCATTGTGTGCAGTTTAGGTCACCTACCCACAGAAAAGGTGTAAAGTAAATTGAAAGTGTCCAGAGAAAGTTTACAGGGATGTTATTGGGATTGGAGGACCTGAGTTATAGGAAATGATTGAACAGACTAAAACTTTGTTCTCTAGAATGTGGAAGCTTGAGTGGAGAATTGATAGGGGCATACAAAATTATGAAGGGCATAGACAGGGTAAATGCAGGCAGGCTTTTTCAGCTGAGGTTGGGTGAGACTACAACTAGAGGTCATGGGTTAAAGGTGAAAGGCGTAAAGTTTAAGGGGAACATGAAGGGAGACTTTTTTCACTCAGGGTTGGTGAGAGTGTGGAAGGAGCTGCCAGTGTAAGTGGTGGATATGTTTTCGATTTCAACTCCTAAGAGAAGTTTGGATAGGTACATGGATGGGAAGGAGTGAGACGGGTAAGGAGGGCTATGGTCCGGCTGCAGGTCGATGGGACTAGGCAATTTAAATGGTTCGGCACAGACTAGATGGGCTGAAGGGACTTTTTCTGTGCTGTAGTTTTCTATGTCTATGTCAAATAGGAATTGAAAAGGGGACAAATATACCTTGGCATAAACACGTGAATCATTGAAAAAATACTGAAAGGTTAATAAAAGACATTTAAAAATCTGACCAATTACTCATGAAGTGCTGTGCCCAGGGCAACACAGTGTTGCAGAGGCAGGGTTGTAGTCCCTCAGCTACAGCAAACCAGGCTTCTGGCACTGCCTTGGCTAAATTTACACATTCTTCTTTGGACTGCACAGTATTTCCTCTGGGAGCTCTGGTTTCCTCCAACATCCCATAAGCATGCAGGGTGTAGGTTAACTAGCTACTGTAAATTGCCCCAAGTGTGTAGATGAGTGGTTGAATTTGGGAGGAGTTCTCAGGGATGTGGGGTGAATAAAGTGATACAGGATTTGTACAAGTGTGTGTTTGATAGACGGGTGACAAATGGCAGGTTTCCGTGCTGTATGGCTCTATGACATGGTTCTGAAAGGAAATCGAAGCAATGGAGAAATTAAAAAAATATTTTACAAGCATGTTACCAAGAATTAAGGCGTATATTAAGGTGGGACAGGCTGGGGCTTTTCGCATAGCAAAGGGAAGTTTGAGAGTGATCTGATAGTGGTATTCAACATTGGATAAAAGTGTATTTAAATAATCTCTATATGAGGAGAGAATAAAAATAGAAGCGGCCAATATAGAAATATTATTAATAAAACTAAGCGATTTCACAAGAGTTTTCTTTACAAGGAACAACTGAGACAAAATGCATAGTCATATCTAAGAGGAAACTCAATTTTCAGATGAGGGATAGTTCCTACAGAAACATCGGCATGAAGCTAAGCTAGGGCACATCATCAGTGATGTTACCGGGGGTCGTCAAGTGTTTCAGGTTTTTCAACATTATACACCCTCACCCAGGCGACCCAACCGGGGTTGATCAGACCCTGGCCTGTGCCCTAGCAGCAACCCACGGGATCTGCTCTCCTTATCCAGAGCCATCTTGATGCTTTCTCAGGGATAAAGTAATAGAAGCTTATGTTGATGAAGATTATATTTCTAGAGGGAGACGAGGCCTGTGGAGCACAGACGGGCAGGGTAGTCGAGACAGATTGCCAGAGAGGATACTGCCCTGTGTAATTTAAAGGCACTTTTCCCATTGCTCTTGTTCATTTATACTCCCTCTTTTATTGCAGCCTTTGCTTCTTTAAACAGTAGCAAATTTGGTATCATTACAACCAAATAATTGCACATAATTTAATGATTTATTGTTATTTTATTAAATAAAAAGGAAAAGAAAATTCTTCAATAAAATTAGAACATGAAACTGTATATTTGCATAGGCAACAAACTGTTCAATTATCTTATTGAACTTGTTAAGCTAAAATATAACTGAGCAACCCATCTGAGAGCACACTGAGAATCCAGCTAACACACTTTAGCAGACAGTTATCAGATATAAATAGTTCACTGTGAACAACCTGAAACATAGAAAGTACAAAGAATGGTCTAAAAGTAATGGTAGATAGCTTCAAGCAAAATTCACTCATCATGACCCGCAGATCAGAGTCACCACTGGGAGGTTGTTCAAGAAGTTCAATGTCATGCCAATTAGGATGAAGTAGTGCACTGACTGGTGTTTGAAACAGCTCACAGTTTCCACTGCTGTGTCGCTGATGTAAAGACGGGTGTAAGCAGTGCGAATTCTCCTGAAGTCTATAACCATTTTCTTTGTCTTGTTGACCTTAAGGAAGAGATTATTTGCCTGGTACCAGGCCTCAGGCTCTTCTACCTCCTCTCTGTACACTGGTTCACCATTGTTGGTGATGAGCCTCACCACTGTCGTGTCATCAGCGATCTTGACAATGTAATTACTCGTTGTTTAGTCATTCAGTCATGCATGAGCATGCAAGTTGAGGATGGTGGAGAGGAAGGAGCAATTGTGCATCCTGACTATCTGAGGTCTTTTTGTTAGAATGTCCCACACCCAGTTGCACAGTGGTGTAATTAGACCAAGGAGTAGGAGTTTGTTCACCAAGGTTTGTGAGACAATAGTGTTGAATGCTGAATTAAAATCCAGAAATAGCATTCTTTCATAACTGTCCTTGTTTTCTTGGTGTGTCAGGGGCAGGTGCATGACAAGTCCTCTGGCATCTGTTGTATAGGCATATAGGTGTGTGTCCAGTGTGGCAGGAATGAAGTTTTTGATGTGTGCCATTATCAGCATTCAAAGAACTTCATGAGAATTGGCATCAGTGCCACCAGGCTGTAGTCTTTTAGAGTTCTTTGGTGCAGGGATGGTAGTGGCTGATTTGAAGCATGTGGGTACAGCAGCCTGGATGAGTGAAGTGTTGAAGATGTCTGTGAGCTGGGTACACACTTCCTGAGTACTCAGCCTGGGATATTGCCTGGCCCAGCTCCGTAATGAGGGTAGACTCTCTGCAGAGTTCTTCTCACGTCTGCTCAACTGAAAGGGGGATGGCTTTCCTGGCTGGAGTTGTGTTGCATGCCTCAAAGCATGCATAATAGTTGTTTAGAGCATCGGAAAGGGAGATATCACTGGTACAGTTGACACTGTTTTTCCTAGAGTAGTCAGTAACGTGCTTGATGCCCAGCCACATAACGATGATAGCTGTCAGATGCTGGGAAACGTGAGCTAGTACATGTTTATACACTTCTTGAGCTTAAAAGTAACTTTATATGGGTTGGTCCTTACTAATGATAATTTCTGGATCAAATTCGCCTAGCCACTTCTTTACACCATGCAAATGATCTCTCACATGCTATTCTGGTATTAGTCATGTTTCTATTAATGTCACTGTTTGATCACATCATGCTTTCTCCCTTGTCAGAAAGAACGGGAGCTTTTGGGCATGAGGAGCAGATAACACCCCTGCTGACAATGGGAGATGTGACTAGATTGCTTCAGAAGGTTTCTATATAAAGACCTTCAGAAGTTCAAAGCTATTGATGTCTACAGAATCGGGCTTATCATCATTGACGTATGCTGTGGAATTTGTTGTTTTGTGGCAACAGTACAGTGGAAGACATAAGAATCACTATAAGTACAATAAATAGTGCAATAGATGAATAACAAGGTAGTATTCATGGGTTCGTGAACCATTCTGAAATCTGATGATGCAGAGGAAGAATCTGTTCCTAAAATGTTGATTGTGGGTCTTCAGATTCCTGTAGCTAGTCCCTGATAATAGTAAAGAGAAGACATGGGTGGACGCTGTCTTCTTTAGGCTCCCACTCTGGAATATGTCCCCAGAAGATTGTGCCGTGATGGAGATGGCCAACTTTACAACCCTCTGCAGCCCCTTTTGACCCTGCACATTGGAGCTCCTGTCAAAATTTTGAAGAGTCTTTGGTGACATATCAAACTCGCAGTGAAGTACAGCTACTGGCATGCCACCTTTGCGATTGCATCAATGTGTTGGGCCCAGGATAGGTCCTCAGAGATGTTAATGCCCATGAACTTGAAACTGCTCACCCGATTTCTTCTTCCTGAGATCCACAATCAAGTCAGTATGTAGCAGTGAAGACACCACTAATAGCAGTCTATTAATGGAGCAGCAGTATAGCATCAACATGTTGCTTAAGATAAGGAGTTGGAGGCAAAAATGTCATCATCTAGGAGAAGACTACAACCAAAGGGCCTTTGGAAATGGCAGTCTGCCTAGATTTATCTGATGAACAATGAGTTCACAAGTGCTGGCCTTCCAAACACTGAGATATACAAAATCCTTGAAAAGGCTTTGGGCCACTTGTTCATGTCTGGACTGTTCTTTGAATGAATGTTAAAGTCCCCTTAAGTCTAAGTCAGCATGGTTTCTGTAAAGGGAAATCTTGCCTGATGAGTCTGTTAGAGTTCTCTGAGGAAGTAACAAGCAGGGTGGACAAAGCAGAGGCAGTACATAGCAGTGAAAATCCATTTACTTGGATTTTCAGAAGGCGTTTGATAAGATGTCACACATGAGGCTGCTTAACAAAATAAATTCCTAGGAAAGGTACTGCTATGGATAGGGAAATGGCTGACAGGCAGGAGGCAGCAAGTGGGAATAAAGCCGGCCTTTCCCGGTTGGCTGCCAGTGACCAGTGGTGTTCTCAGGGGTCGGTATTGGGACCGGTGCTTTTCACATTGTTTGTCAATAATTTAGATAATGGAATTGATAGCTTTGCGGCAATATTTGCGGATAGGTGGAGGGGTAGGTAGTGCTGAGGAAGCAATGCGATCACAGCAGGACTTAGAGAAGAATGAGGAAAGAAGTGTCAGATGGAATACAGTGTTGGGAAATGTATGATAATGCATTTTGGTAAAAGGAACAATAGTGCAGTCTGTTAGCTAAATGGGGAGAAGGTTCAAACATCAGAGGTGCAGAGGGACTTAGGAGTCCTCGTGCAAGACACCCAGAAGGTTAATTTACAGGTTGAATCTGTGGTTAAGAAGGCAAATGCAATGTTGGCATTTATTTCAAAGGGAATAGAATATAAAAGCAAGGAGATAATGCTGAGCACTAATAAGGCACTAGTCAGGATAGCTTTGGGCCTCATATCTAAAAAGAATATGTTGTCATTGGACAGAGTCCAGAGTAGGTTCACGAGGATGATTCCAGGAATGAAGGGCTTAACATATGAGGAGTGTTTGGCAGCTTTGGGCCTGTACTCACTGGAATTTACAAACGTTTGTAGAAGAATGCGTGGGGATCTCATTAAAACCTACTGAATGTTGAAAGGACTAGATAGGGTGGATGAGGAAAGGATGTTTCTAATGGTAGGGGTACCTAGGACTAGATGGTACAGCCTTAAAATTGAGAGGCAACCCTTTAGAACAGAGGTAAGGAGGATTTTTTTTAGCCAGAAAGTAGTAAATCTGTGGAATGCTTTGTCACAGACTGCGGTAGAGGCCAAGTCCGTGGGTATATTTAAGGCAAAAGTTGATTGTTTCCTGATCGGTCAGAGTGTCATTGGATATGACAAGAAGGCAGGTGTATGGGGTTGAGTGGGATCCAGGTTCAGCCATGATGAAATGGTGGAGCAGACTCAATGGGCTGAATGGCCTAATTCTGCTCCTATGTCTTATGGACTCTAAACGTCTTCAACTCGCGATCTTTGTGAATGGCTGCAGTATTTCTGTGCAGTGTATCTGTGGTGAACTACATATACCTGTCTGGACTGCTCCTGTGGCTCCTTCCACAGACCCCTGTATAAAGGCGATTGAGGCCTGAGCCCGGCCTCATTCTCCAGGATGTAGTGTTGTTCATTCTTCCAGTCAATAAAAGCCGATATCTCGCTTCTTACGTCTCAGAGTGAGTTATTGATGGTGCATCAGTATCCCAATTTGCTGTCATTGCTGTGATTGAGAGAGTATCCAGGCACAGTGTTTGGGAAGAGATGTAAATTGACATATGTTACGAACTCCGTAACTGGGTCACTTACCAGCAAAGATAGAGGGGTCCGTTGAAGGCTGATGGTACTATTTTTAACAGTATTTATTAGTAAAAATACACACAAATAATATCAATGCAACCATACAGATAATATACGTCATCAATACTAAATCTAAAAGTGCGGGTATAATAATAATCAATAAGAAATAGCTCTATCGTTGTCTAGGGGATAATGTATTGTCCGATGGAAATATAAAAGTCACTCAGTTCATTCAGGCTGCAGCCTTTTGTTGGAGAGAGAGAGATTTTTAGAAACTTGCCGGCTTTCCTTTTTATGATTTTGATCAGTCAGAGTCTCGTTAGTGTGGCCGTTCACTTGTGGTCTCTCCTTTAGCTAAGCCGTTCTTCCGTGGTAAGGCCGCCAATCCCAGGCAAAGGGAAAGGACGCACGCAAGCCCCCCACCGGCTGTCGCTATTAAACGCTGTCACGGGATTTCTAGCGTTTCTCCTGGTGCGTCTCAAGGGATTGTTCCCCAGACCCTCTTTTATCCTTACTCACGTCCTTACTCAGATGTCAATCAGGTTGGGATGATGCAATCCCTCAACCAGCCCACTCTGGTTGTCCCCTGAGGGGTTTCAATGAATAGTACAGTACTCAATACACAATTCCGTCTCCAAGAGACAATAGCCGTTATCAATGGTTCCGTCTTGCTGAGGCCAGGACACATTCCAAACCCTTGTGGATTCTCTCTCATTTCCTGGGTCTCAGACCCGAATTAATAGCGATCTTGCGATTCTCAAAAAGGAGGGGGCTACTTTGTACCCTTCGGCCCCTCAGAGTTGTGGCACATTCGTAACACTTACAACTCACATTAACTTGAGTGATGATCAAGCACAATCTCAGGCAAAGAAACTTGCCAGCTAGTTTCTCATGGAGTGGAGCTGTTTACCCATTCAGGCTCCCAGTAATAATCCAAATTAGTTAACCAACAGGATCATATAAAGCTGTTTGTGATGGTGAATGCCATGTTCCTGCAAGCATCGATGACACATTCATCCTCAGGGCAACCTAACTGTCAGACATTTGTGGCCAGCCCTAGGGAACGAGTGTTACTGACTGTCTCCCTGGCTCATGACACCAATTCGTATTTCAGCCACAATGACCAGAGACACACTGGTACCAGAAATATTGTGGAAAATGCTGGTGACGTTCTGAAATAGCTTGTGGGACGTGCATCAGTCCAGTGGCGCCTGGTGGTGGCTGCCTAGGAGGTGAGTGCAATATCCTGCACGGTCTGGTAAAATCTAAAGAAAGCAACCTGTTCTGGAGAAACAATTAGTGACCTTGAGAGACAAAAGACATTGGCTAGAGAACAGCAGAAGAAAGAGGAGCGAGAGGTTGTGGGAGTCTACCAGTAGGTTCAAAGTTAAAGTTCAATGTAAAATTTATTATCCAATTACAGGCAGTCCCCCAGTTACGAACGTCCGACTTACAAGCAACTCATACTTACAAATGGAGGGAGGAGAATGCCGTCCGCCTTCTTAAGTCGAATCACTTCGGGAACTATAAACTGTAAACAATAGACAATAGACAATAGACAGTAGGTGCAGGAGTAGGCCATTCAGCCTAAACAAACTGTGCAAATGCAGATATAAGTAAATAGCAATAAATAATCAGCATGAAATAAGAGTTCTTAAAAGAGTGTGAAAAAATGTTCAAGAGCCTGATGGTTGAGGGGTAGTAACTGTTCTTGAACCTGTTGGTGTGAGTCCCGTAGCTCCTGTACCTTCTACCTGATGGCAGCAGTGAGAAGAGAGCACGGCCTGGGTGGTGAGGATCTTTGACGATGGATGCTGCTTTTCTATGGCGAAGTTTCATGTAGATGTGCTCAATGGTTGGGAGAGTTTTACCAGTGAGGTACTGGGCTGAATCCACTACCTTTTGTAGGATTTTCCGCTCAAAGACATTGCTGTTGTCATACCAGGCTGCAATGCTGCCAGTCAGTACACTTTCCACCACTCATCTATAGAGGTCCGCCAAGGTTTTTGATGACACGCCACATCTCTCCAGACTCCTGAGGGAAGTAGAGGCACTGCTGTGCTTTCTTCGCAATAATATTTATATGATGGGTCCAGGACAGGTCCTCTGAGATGGGGGCACCCAGAAATCTACAGTAGGTGCCCTAAAGGAATAATACCTATCAGCAAAGTGGAACAGATGGATTGAAATTATAGACAATAAGGGCTCTTTGTTGAATGCATTTTTATAAAGAGCCAACAATGCAAATGAAGTGACTTTCTCCAAACTTTAATTCCAACATAGTTCACGATATCAACCAAGAAAGCCAAGTCAGCTCATAATAAGCCCTCATTTGTATGATTACCTGCCCTGATCCTAATACTTGAGACACACCACAACTGTTTTCTCGCGGTGCATAGCTCATCCTAAGAATACGAACTTCGCTCGATTGAGAGGGGATTCTCACACCTGGAGAAAACACACTTGAGCTCCTTATGCCATGTTTTTACAAACTCTCACCACTCACCTTCAAAGCCAGCACACAGGAACTACCTCCTGGTATTTACCTCACTGATGAGAATGTTTGGAATCCTTCACTAAATACAGGAGCACTCTCTCTTCAATAGCCCCTCTCAGTAATCTGGCTGCAATAGGGAATGTGCCTGCAAGGATTAAATCCCTTCAAGGACTGGTGTGGAGCAAGTTCTTGGAAGCCGTATTTCGCTGAATATGGTCTTGTTAACTGTGTGTTAGTGCTGTACATTGCATGTATATGCAGAAGGAACTTAATTTTCTGATGTACATTTCATACTGTTGCTTATGTAACTAAACAGTTCAGCAGTGTTGGGAAAAAAATTACAATGGTGAGGTGTTAAAATCACATGGTGAGGACAAGGGACCTCAAGCACTGATATGGGGAGCATCTCCCAGCAATGCTTCACCTTGATAATTGTGCCACAGTTGTTTCCTAACATACTCTGCAGAAGCATGGTAGATCAACTCAGTGACCTATCGGTTGTACAATGTTAAATGACTGCTGCAGCCAATGCAAACCTTTAACTTCCAGCAAAAGCTTCTGACTTAAATATCAGAAATAATCAAAAAGCAATCAATCTTTATCTTTAAATGATTCTGGACAAAAGCAAAGCAAAATCCAGCAAGTCCCACAGGAGTGATCACTGAAACCTTATCAAAAATAGCTCACAGGCTACACTGTGGTTTGGGATAGTCAAATGACATGAACATTGCTACGAAGATTCTTCTTTACTCTGAAATAGATCATGAAAAATGTACAGCCGCTGTAAGTTAAATAAAACACAACTTTAATTGGCACACCAGACCTGAACTGCTTCCTCTTGTGGCTACTGAGTTTCAGCTTATTCCTTTCTATTAACTTCAGTTCTTCAAAATATCATAGTTTGTTACAGTTTATTTCACACAAATATAAACTGTTTTAATAATTACATTATGCACAACAAAATAATTATTGTTATGCTGGTAATCTACTCCAGGGAGTAATATGCAACTCCCTTATATATTTCAAATATCAGTTGTTAAAACTTGCCACTTATAAGATCAATTATTGCTTCTGCTTCTCAAGGTTGTATAATTCTCTAGTTGGCAGTGTTACCAACCATATTAATACCAGGTCCCCTATATATCTTCAAACTAATTACACATTAGTTCATCATTTAGGAGCAAATGGGAAATTATTAATTCTCATGAGATATAAGCGCTGCATACACATCTTGAAAATTGTATAATCACACTCATATTAACTTGGCACTATTTGCAGGCAATTAACACATTCATCAAATAATATATTTTTTTCTGCTAATGTTGCTTCTTCTCTCTTTGCACCTTAATCTGTGATGAACCTTGTTAACCCAACCTCCGAATAAAAGACACACAAAATGCTGGTGGAACGCAGCAGGCCAGGCAACATCTATAGGGAGAAGCACTGTCGACGTTTCGGGCCGAGACCCTTCGTACTTTCAAATCTCTTACTATCTTTCCTTTCAGTTAGTCCTGATGAAGGGTCTCGGCCCGAAACGTCGACACTGCTTCTCCCTATAGATGCTGCCTGGCCTGCTGCGTTCCACCAGCATTTTGTGTGTGTTGCTTGAATTTCCAGCATCTGCAGATTTCCTCGTGGTTACTTTCTGAATAAAAGCCACAGATTCAGTACAGGCACCAAAAATGTCATATTGCAGCTGTGCAAATGTTTCTTTAGGTCGCATTTGGAGTATTGCATACCATTCTGATCTCCGTCCCCCTCCCATTACGAGAAGGTTGCTGCCTGGATCCCCTCCCATTAGGAGAGCGTGCAGAAGAGGTTCACAAGGATGCTGCCTGGATTAGATGAGAGAATATTAGCTGTAAAGGCTAAACTTAGCTTGTTTTTTCTGGAACATCGAAGACTGGGGGAGATCTAATAGAAGATTATAAATTTATGAGAGGCATAAATAGGCTGAATTGAGTCTTTTCCCAGGGTAGAAATGTCGACCACTAGGGGATATAACTTTAAGATGAGAGAAGGATTGTTTAAAGGTGATATACAGGGTAAAATTTATGCTAAGTGCCTGGAATGTGCTGCCAGGCTGGTGGTGGAAACAAATGTAATAGTAGCTTTTAGGAGGCATTTAGATAAGCACATGAGTATGCAGAAAATGGAGGATATGGATTGTCTGCAGGCAAAAAGTTTAGTTACACCAGCAGCACCAAGAGTTCTGAACAGTACAGGGGAGTGAGTGAGGAAGAGAAACTACCACTTGCTAAGCTCAGTAACATCCTCAGAAGTAAGCTTATGACACTGTGCAGGACAGAATGGCATAGAAGTTTGTGGGGAAGGAAAGAGAGGCAGGAAATTAGGTGCCTTTAGTGCGAATCCTTACAGATTCACCAAACAGAAGCATAGTGACCACCTCACATGTTCCAAACAAGAGATGGATCTACACCTGCAGAGCTCACTCAGTGACTCCGAGAGAGAGTGGGAGCTGGGATACCATACTGCTCTGGTAAATCCTCCTCCTCCTGCAGATGTTTAATGTAAAGGAACCCAGCTGGAAGGGAATCCAGGCAGCAGTCAGAACAGCCAGAGCTACTTCTGCTCTGGTCTCGGCAGATCAGAGTACCTGATCTACAAGGCTTTCAAGCTCTGCTCCAAGACCTCCAGCTACAAAGGAAATTCCTTCGAATTATCTGATGTAGGGGAGAGGTCACAGACCAGTGAAGGTGTGCGGTTAAAATCCCTTCAACAGCACTGGAGAAGTGAGAAGACAGATGTGCTTAAATAGCAAAAAACAGAATGTCCAACTAATGGGGTGGGGATGCTGTCAAAATAACAATTTCTTTAAAAAGATAGTTCTCTTTGGAGTGTGAGACTACATGTTTAGAAGTTCAAGTTTTATTTTCACTCAACAATACACATCAATAGAGCCAAGCGAAACCACGTTCCTTCAGGGCCAAGGTGCAAAACACAGTACCAGCAGCGCACAGCACATAGCACGTCTAGTTGGAAAACATCATCTCAGGAAGCGGCATGGCCTATAGGTTGTGGTGAATGGGATGTTCTCCTGTTCCAACTTGCCTTCCTCTGAGCCGACTCCGGAGAGCAGCCCAGGCCCGTGCAACACCTGAGGCGACACAGCTCCCCCGCCATTGACCTTGCCAATGAACCACAGAAGCAGACTTGCAGTATTCTACATTACCAATGTCCAACAAGGTCTTGTGATCAACTAAAGTGTCCACGGCAACCCTTTGCACCACTGCCTCTGCAACAAGTCCCGGTGACAGCTTGGTAACAAGACCAGCTCCATCGCTCTCGAGCAACTCGCTGATGGGCCAGACCTGCGGTACTTGATGCTGTTAACATCCAGCCGTGTCTTGCAATTGTAAAAAAAAAACCGTAAAGGGCGAACAATTACACCTTTGCTTGGACCGGGAGGGGCTGCTGCAACCATGTGTGCTGCCATCTTACCAGAACCGGAAATATACCTATATCCCGAACCCTGAGAAGTCATAAGCAAAATCTAAAGTCAAAGATCCTGTTATGCATTGCAAATGACTTTCAGTAAGACTGAAGTTGTTTAGCAAACCAGCATTCAAATCAGGAAGCAGTTGCAGAATAAATCCAGAAACTTTGAAAGATATATTATCAACAGGTGCACTGTTGGAGACTACATAATGCAACAGGGAAAAGAAGGAGGTTTTGGAGAAATAACACAACAGGCGTTAATGCAGGCATCCAGTGGATGTGAATTGTGATTTGGGTGTATCTAACGTATTAGCAGAGGAGCAGAAGAAATCAAACACCCGGAGTAAACAGTGAAGCCCAGGGTGTGGGTGGCAAAACGAAATCCACTGAAAATCATATTGGGAGAAGGGTAAAATCTTAATGATGTATCTATCCCACACCAAGCAAGCCACTGGTGAAGAAGGTGTTCTAAGAAAAAAGGAAGCTTCGAAAGGTAATGTGTCAGCAGTGAATAATAATTTAGAACAAGATATAAACTAACACCAATAACATAGAACTAGGCTGTTGTTGATTGGAAAATTAGCAACGGAAAAGCAGCAAAATTGTAGGACTTTAAAACCTCTCTGCGATTTTAATGAAAGCCTGCATATAGGGCAATTAGTTCAAACTTTTCAGCACTTATCCAGAAGGTCAATATTTTCACATATTTTGACTCTCTATAGATGGGCAGGATGAGGAGAAACAACAGTATCAACCAAAACTCAGTCACTTACTGAGTGCAGGCAGTGGACTATTCACGGAATCCTGGACACCACCATTCAGCTGTTTATTTATGTAACAGATTTTCCCCCAAGCCATCGGACTACCACCCTACTGCCCTCTGCTGTGCCTATTGTCTTGTTTATTATTTATTGTAATTCTTGCACTGTTTTGTGTACTTTATGCAGTCCTGAGTAGGTCTGTAGTCCAGTGTAGTTTTTATGTTGGTTTACGTAGTTCGGTGTAGTTTTTGTATTGTTCATGTAGCACCATGGTCTTGAAAAACATTGCCTCATTTTTACTGTGTACCGTACTAGCAGTTACGGTTGAAACAACAATAAAAAGCAACTTGACTTGACTTGGCTTGATTGCCTGCTCCAATTGAACATTTAATTGAGTGATAAACAATCAGGTGATGTATTGTATGTAAATGCTATTACAAACACCTTAACATGAGCCAGTGCCCTGCATTGTTGTAATTTTGCATGTATTTTCATACCAATCCCTCATGGGAAACCTGCAAGTCATCAATTGGCAGGCAAAGGAGGAAATGAATGAAGGAGGTCGAAAAGTAAATGTCAGGAAAGATTGAAATGAAAATAAACTGATATGAATTCTTACTGTAAATAGAATACAATGTTTTCATTTCATGTGTGACTGTGGCAAGAAATGAGTGCAATTTCTTATGGTGGCCAATGCCATTATCATAAGTAATTGCAGTTTTCTTTCCAAATATGAATTTGAATAATTTAATTATGATGCAAAACAGTGGGCTAGAAGGTCTTTCTCAATAACTAACTTGGGTTAAGTAGTTATTATCTAAATTCGATTCTATGCAGCAATCTGCTGAGCTCTCTATCTTTTTATCACTTTTGCAATCACATTTTTCACACGCCACATGCTATTGTAGATGCTTCATAGCCATGTAACCAAAACCAGATTTTCATTTCTTGGTGAGCTGAATTCCTGCATTCCTCAGACTAGAGTTCAAATAGCTGTTTTGATTGGTTGAAATGTTTAGTCACATGTTATTACACCAGGAAATTTAAGCCCAATTGCTGGAGCGCTTGTACGTTAGGAGTTAAATGGTTATCTCTTAAAATCTATATTTGTACCTTTCATTAAGGTGACAGAGAAAAAGTATGATAGGTATTGTCAAAGAACCTAATTTTCTCTTTCCTTACCTTTGGGTCTCACATCCCGCTGTTACAGTGTTTAAATACCACATTACCATGTTTTCTAATAAATTGTTCCTATTTCACACAAAATTTGTACCAATTACTATTCCATGAAAATAAAAATGAGCAGGCTGAACTAATAGTTCTAGTCCATCAGCATGCCCAGGCAAAATTTGAGCAATGCCAGATTCAGATACAACCACATTTCCTACCATGGTCAAGGGAAAATCTGCAGATGCTGCAAATCAAAGCAACGCACACAAGGAACTGGAGGAACTCAGCAGGCCAGGCAGCATCTACGGAAAATGATAAAGGGTCCTGATGCAGGGCCTTGGTCCAAAATGTTGACTGTTTTTCCACAGATAGTGCCTGTCCTGCTGAGTTCCTACAGCATTTTATGTGTGTTCAGTCCTATCATGGTGCAAACTTTCCTGTCAGTAATAAATTATCATTCCGTCATCCACCCAACCCAACTGCCCTGGGAAGTATCTTCAGCAGGTCTACTACTGTTCAAAAAGTCAGATTGCCACCATCTCTTCAAAGACAACTAGGAAATTCAGACTTCTGTGTTGACATTATGCATATAGAAATGTGAGACCCACTGAAATTGATATGGGTTTAACATAATAGTTTCAACTGCTATCTCCAGTCACCAAGATTAGCTCTAGTATGTTGTGTCAATGACACTTTGTCAGAATTATGTGACAATCCATATAACTTCCCAATATTACTGCTCAATTTATCTCCAGCCCAACAATATGGACAATGCTGAATAAACAGCCACATTTTCTGTTCGGTCTACACCGAGCTAAGTGTTTGTTTTCCAGCAGAATGTATGGAAAGATGCCCTACGTTCTTGAAAAAGTAATCATAATGTCTCCAACACTATGGTTCGAAGTGTGTGATTGAAAAGCCTTGTGACAATAAAGTTAAAGGGAATGGTAAAACTCGTTAGTCCTGGTCAGGAGGGCGGCTGCCTCTCAATTTCAACATGCACCTGGCCACTGCTTGGCTGCAGTTTTACTGGTAAGCTTGAACTTCCCAGTGCAATGCTCCTTCAACCATGATGCACTGCCAGGAAAGCAACAGGAAATTCTACATCCCCTTTATCTTGAAGTCACTCAACTGTTTGCCTCACTTTGGATAAAATAAGAAAAAATAATTTGCCTTTTTCCTGATTTTTCATTAATTTTTGTAAAATAATGTTTTGATAAGTACAGTCTTCAGAGCTGTGCTCAATTTGCGCCTTCCGTCCGTCAGTACTTTTGATTAAAATCACATCTTGCTTTGGTACAATTAATGAGAAAACATTGATGAACTTACTCTAGATTAACACTGTATGGACAATGGTGGAAGTCATGGATTCAAATCAACCATAGTATGGGTGACAACAATGTAATTGGCCCCATGACACTATAAATGACATTCTTAGTTGCTTATACAGGTATGTAACACCCATGAGTAACAAACTAATACTCTAAAGAATATTCCACCATCAGCAGAAAAATTATATAGGATTACTTCTGACTCTTACTGAAAAGAACGGCTGTAGGCTTTGCTGAGTCACGGCACAGTCTCAGGTTAGTTCTCAGTTGTGCTAATGCTTCACCAAATTTTGAGGCTTCATCACCAGTCGAGGAAAACAAGTAATTTGCCAAGAGTTTCTCCTCATCACCCACACACAAATATGAATAAATAATGACTTTATTGTTTCTTGGGAGCTTGTAATTAACAGTAAACATTTGGTTTCAATGTACATATGGGTGGGGCATTTCTTACTATAAATCCCGAGGTACACCTCCCTCCCCACCCCCAGTCACTCCCAATGACCTCACTGCTCAATCCTCAACCATTGCCCTCAGAGGAATGCAGGTTTGCCTTGCCCAGCATACGAAGCCTGAGGTCATAATTACTTCCATCATCAAAAACTGTGAGTAATCAAAGCTAGTTTAAGCACGTCCTGACCACGTACAGCACAGCTCCCTATTAGACAAAATACACTTACAGGTTCAAGGTCTTACAAAGCAAGAAGAAAGTATAAGTAACTCCTTAAAAATAACAGTGAGTTGCACAGATTATTGTAAAATTCACAAATATATTTTATTATTCTCCCACCACTTTGGTAATTAGCATTATTCCTCATGGAATGGTAGTGCATATCCCAATTTTAAAAATTCTAATTGGAACTATGTTAAGAGTACAAGGCCCCGAGACTTAACTTCCCCTGCAATCTATCCTGAATTACACATCAAGAAGGTGCTGAAAAGAAAGAATTTTCAAAAAATTGCTTTGTTTTAATTTAGCTAAAATAAATGTGGCACACTCTCCCATCAGCAATGACAGGCTTTATTACATGGAAATCTTTCATCCCGGGCAATGCATTCTACATGCAGAGTTCCTGGCTTTCCGTGAATCTCCCGTGGCCTAAAAGTCAAACCAAGAATAATAATGTTAACATTTGCTCTCTGCCTGAAAATGTTGTATAAACAGGTCAATATGTCACATTCTATTTTGAAAGAATAAAGAGCTCACAATATCATCCAGGAAATATATTTCAGTAAATCTTAGGAACAATGAGAAAAATGAAAGTTCTTTAATATAATGGAACTAAAACCAAAATTATTCTATAGTCTATTCGTAGTTTATTCTCAAAAACACTAGCATTAGAAATCTTAATCACCTCTTTTTTGTGATATATTAGCAACAGCAGAGATACATTTATTTTCATGAGTCTTATGAGCAATTGGTGGATTTCTCAAATCTGCTTCATCCTGACTCAGTTGTGTGATATGCAAAGAAACAACTGAACAAGACCCTCAAGCCACTACAACAGGGTAAAAGTACCAAAATGTGATCGATATGGCAGAGCCCATTTTAAAACCAACTAAAGGCCACATTGTCTTGGCATAAACCAGTCAAAGGCAAATGGCAATTTGTTTTATATTTCACTTCACATGGAAAGAAGTAAAATAGGCTCCTCATTTGTTATCACCCAATGGATACAAAGTTAAAACCTACCGCTCTCAGTACCTGAAACAAAGGAAAAGTCATTTATCTGAATACTTGGTCATTTTCCTCACAACAGGCCTGCTTACACTTCACACTGTGAGACTCTAAAGTCAATGTGTTGTAATGTGAGTATTATTAAAAGTAAGTTAATACTAATCGGGAAGCTGTTGGTTACGAGAGACTGGTTCCAGGTCTGGCGGTGTTTTACTCCCGGTATGCATTGTGTATAGTTCCACCACCCAGGCCGCACAAGGTACCTGGAAGCCTCTCTATTGTAAATATCATTTGCCGTCACAGATAAAGATGCTCTTTTGGCCTTTAAATTGTCGAGTGGTTCTTTTGTAAAGTAGAAGTTACCACACAATGTACAACACCTTCTCACTGAGCATATTGCATCCTTTTGGGCTCAATGTCAACATAACATGGACCAGTATTAATATATCATCAGTATTTCTTGTATTTGTGTTCATATTTGCAGCATTCCTGCAGTTTTTCCTCCTTCAGTATTTCTGAATAAATATCCTGTTTCTTGCATTTACAACTCCCACTGACTGACATTTGTTAAGCACTAATTATCTTACTACCATATTTCAAATTATACTAGTTATGGCACAGCAGTTAAATCGGACTCATGATCCACAGATCTAAGTTAAAATTCTACTACAGCCATCATGGTCTTTGAACTTGGTTAATAAACTAGAATTGTACATCAAAACTAGCCATTAGTAAAGGGATACCAGACTGTTGTAGACAGCCATCAGCTTCACTAATAACATTAAAGAATATCATTAAGGAAGAAAGCTGTATGATAATGACTCTTAAATTACTAAGTAAGCCATTATAACCTCTATATCACAGGGAATAAAACCAAACAGACCACCCTGCATTAAATGATGTGCTGAATTCAAACACCACAAACATGTCCATGCAACTTTGCAAAGATCTCCTCACAAACATCTGGTGTCTAATTGGGAGGGATAGTCCAAAGACAGGTTGTGACCCAGGTCTCTATAGAGGTCTAAAAGTTACTTGTTTATTGATTTTATTGAGATACAGCTTGGTGTAGGCCCTTCTGGCCCTTTGAGCCATGCTGGCCAGCAATTCCCCCAATTTAATGCTAGCCTAATCACAGGACAATTTACAATGACCAATGAACCTACCAATCTGCAGGTCTTTGGACTGTGGGAGGAAACCGGGGCACCCAAAGGAAACCCATGCGATCACGGGGAGAACGTGCAAACTTCTTACAGACAGTAGGAGGAATGGAAACCAGGTCTGCCATTGTGTTAATGACTATGCTACCATGCCGGTAAGCAGTAACTCTGTAAATCCTCAGCATTGACTCCAGACCACGTAAAGTCTGATGGGTAAGCAACGTCTGTCAGTTGGATGTATCAGTGATCTTCCACATGAAAGGAACACTTAGTAGCACCATCTCTGGCTGCATCCTGAAGAATATATTCACCGGATTGGGTCTGCAGCAGACAGTGAGTGAGCCAACACAAAGGATAAGTACATTTGTCCTCACCGTCACTAATGTATCTGTGGCACACACGTTTGTCTATTGGTAAAACTGACCACCCCTCAGTCCTTGAGGAGACAAAGTCACATTTTCACTCTGAGGACAATCTCCATATTGTTATGTATACCAGTGAGCAAAATGGGAAAGGCTCACAACAGATCTGGCAGCTCAAAGCCAGTCATTCACGAGGCGCCGTGAAGCAACAGCAGCAGAAGTGTATATCATTACAACCTGTAACTTCCTGGTGTGATATGTCTCTCACTCAACTGTAACAGAGAAGCTGGGGTGGGAGGGGGTGTGGAGGAGAGGGGAGGCTACCCCGGTGAAATAAACACCATGGAAAGGCATGTTAGGAGCAAAGCCAAGCTGGCAGAAAACGAGGTGCCAACGATGTGGAGCTGCAGCAGATGGTAGCATACCCGTCAAGCAGCAGAAACAGCATGCAACAAGTGATTCTAAACCAACAAAGCTCTGCACACGTCTAGCCATTAAAGGGGGAGGACAATTAGACAGTTAAGGAGGGGGAGACGCCAAGAAAATCCCCATCTTGGTCAATGTTGAAACCCAGTAAGTGAGTGCGAAAGACAAGGCTGAAATATCCAGAAATCTATTCAGCAGACCCGCTGAATACACAACCCATCACGGATCATTCTGAGAGCCCCTCCATCATGGAAGCTACTCACTAGCCAATGAGATTCATTTCACATGATACCAATGGCATCATGCGATACAACTCAGTTATGGGAGCAACAACATCTTGGCTGTAATACTTAAATAGCTGCACCTTCAGACAAGCTGTTCTAGTGCAGATACAACACTGGCATCCTTCTGACAATATGGAAATTTGCCCAGCTACATTTGGCTCACACAAAGTAGGATAAATTCAATTCAGTTAATTACTAATCAGTCTACTCTCAATCATCAGCAAAGTGATGCTGACAGTGCTATCAGCACCAGCAAGCAACACTCACTCACCAGTCTGCTTACCGATGCCCACTT
This sequence comes from Hemitrygon akajei, assembly GCF_048418815.1. Taxonomy (NCBI): domain Eukaryota; kingdom Metazoa; phylum Chordata; class Chondrichthyes; order Myliobatiformes; family Dasyatidae; genus Hemitrygon; species Hemitrygon akajei. The sequence goes on along the minus strand of NC_133138.1, from coordinate 8,146,539 downwards.
TGGATTTTGCCAGACCTGGTTAGTTCCAGGTCTCATTGCCGCATTGGTATAAAGATTGAATTCTGGATGTGATGTGTGTGAGATTACTCTGAGCATTACGCCAACATTTAACAGGAGCCCTGTTCAAACTGAAAACCCTCAACATCTGCAAGTCAGAGTTCCTCTACTGACCTACCGCATCTCCTTGCCCTCTTTCATGCCAAGATTTAGGAAGAGCTGAACCACTTCTCAGTGAAGGCAGACACTGTGTCAGTACAACCTTTGGTCAAATGAGCAAGTGAGCTTTCCAAAATCTAGACCACAGACAAAACTCAGGAGCTATTGGAGAGCAGTGATCCTACATGCCTCTAAGACCTGGACTACCTATAACAGACATCTCAAGCCACAAAAAAATGTTCTATCATTGTCACCTCTACAAAATCCTCCAAGTTCAAAGGAAGGATAATCAAATCTATGTCATTGTGTTGGATTAGGATGTAGAATTGTTATTTTTCAAGTAGTTTAATTTTCCTACGCTCGCTTATAATTTTTATATAATCACTCACATACATGTTTTTGTTCAGTAGTAATTGTAGTACAGCCGACTCTGTATTTTCTAGAAGCTTCTCATTCTTTTTGCAGCAGTTGTCTCGCCATTTAAATCTGGCTATGTTATAGGTTCATTGTTATCACCAGAATGATGTTACCTCTAGTCTGAGTATGAGATGACCAAAATTTCTTTTTCTTTGTCTTTTAATTTTGTCCTTTCTTTGTTCTTGTAACAGTTAATAGAACAGCCATAATCACCCAGTTTTATTCCACATTCTTGACTTTAGAAGAACCTCTGGATCAATATCACCAGATCCAAAATTGTCCTCTGCCAGGCTAATGACCCCAGCGATGAAGTCCTGGTTCCTTTAAAGTTGCTGATTCTGGTACAGGCCATGTTATTTGCATAGACCACACAATGGCCATCAGTAGACACTTCAGTATGAGCTCTGCTATGGGAACTGATTGTCAGGTGGACAGAGCAAATGGTTTATGTTCAAAGCTTTCCTGAGGTAGTGCAATATCCCCACTGACACCTGGGAAGCTCTGGTCCACGATTGCTTAAATAGAGAAGTAACATTCAGGATTGTATTAACAACCTCAAGGCCACGCATCAAGAGCACAAAGAAACCCCTGCACAAGCTCCAGAAGAATTGTAGTACCTCACTCTCTCACTCCATTACTAACCTCACAACCCAACTTTGGAATCATGTGCGATTCCCACATCTGCCTCATCGGCTGCCTCAGAACCCACAAAACTGGGATAAAAGCAAGAGTAGTGAGTCTCTAAACAACTAAATGATTATCTTCACCTAACTGTGACAATGAAGCTATCAGATAGAAAATCTAATTAAATGGAAGTCCATTCACATTCTGAAGCCATTGCCCTGTGAAGTCAATGGTATAGAGAGAATCTGGGAAAATGGGATTTGTCACAGGAGACCTCCGCATGATAAATTTTTATTAACAGCCGATTGGGATTGGCCACCTATTAGCCAAATGCCCAGATTTTATTTTTCAGTCAAGACCCAAACAGCTAGATTCTGGAAATCTGAAGTAAAAATAGAAAACCAACCAACAATCTTCCCATAAAACACTACTGCTCAAATATCTGCAATAGGGGTTTGGGTTTGGTAGGAAAATCAAAAGCTGTTACCAAACCCCTATTGCAGATATTTGAGAGCAGTGTTTTATGGGAACATTGTGAAAGTGTGGAGATCAAGTTGAAAACAAAGCAGTGTAGATGTGGAAGCACAAAACACACGCAGAAAATGCTGGGAAAAGCACCGAGATCAGGTTTCCAAGTTGGTTGGCCAAGACTGCTGCTTGGCAGGCAGAAGCAAAAATAAATTGTATTGAACATTAATTCAACATAAGTGTCAAGTATCATTAGTATCATTTACCTGGTGGAAAGTGTTCCTAGTTTGATCCTGGTCAGAAATCACCAACGAAGGGATTCTCAACTCCTTTTTCAGCATTTTGCACTTTCCTGGAATTAGATCATTGGTTTACACAGCAATTTTTATTGATCCATTAAATGTAAAGTCATACAGCTGAGTTTGCATTTGTGTTGTGATATTAAAGTGTCCTGCATTATTCCTTGTATTCCTGCAATCTCCCCTAATCCATGCCATTTAGTTCCCAGTGTGGTAATTATTTCACAGAACCTGCTTTTTGATCAGTTTTTATTGAAGATGACAATAATCATCTCAAAGAAAGTTCACTCTTTATTGGATGGATTACAATATGAACAATTACAAGATTAATGCAAATTCAGCCTGATTACAATAAAATCTGAGATTATTCATAGTAACCAAAGGAAACTTGATGAGGATAATGGTATTCTTACCTACAGAGCAGCTAGGATCGCAGAAGCTGGGTAATAAATGTGCCACATAAAAGACTGGGTGTGGATGAAATGACAATTACAAACACGAGAAAATCTACATAGGCTGGAAATCCAAAGCAGTACACTCAAAATGCTGCAGGAACTCAGCAGGTCAGTCTATGGAAAAGAATAAACAGTCAAAATTTCAGGCTGAGACCCCTCATCAGGATGGGGATAAAGTGTCTCAGCCTAAAACATCGACTGCTCTTTTCCATTGATGCTGACTGACCTGCTGAGTTCCTCCAGCATTTTATGTGTTTTGCTTTAAATGAAATTTGTTTTCAAGGAACAAACACTGATAATATATCAGGAGTTAGTCCTGGACTGCCTGCTGTTGTTTCCAAGGTGGTGACGAGAAGTCCAGAGAACCAGACGGCTACTGTCACCAGTGCACTGTGTCTCGGATATGTATCCCAAGAAAGGAAAGGAATGCCAGCTATCATTAAAGACAGCAGTAGTATCACATGTTGAAACATGAATTGTAAGGGTAGCTCTGTCCTCTCCCCTATTACAACCAACGCTACAATCTGTTTTTGTGAAGGCAAGTGTCAGCAGCAGTTCCCAACGAAGCTGTTCATGCTCAGCTTGTGCCTCAAATGAAGTAAAAGGCTTTCCTGATGTTGATGTAAATGAGATTTATATATTCCAGGATGTACATTGTACACATTTCTCTGACATTAAATGTACCTTGTGGACCAGTTACAGGAAATGGCCTGGAACTGACTTCAAAATCTTACATGGCATATTTCTTAGGGAGTAGGAATCTTTGGAATTGGCTGACCAAGGTGGTATTAGAAACTCAGTTACTGATTTATTCAGGACAGGGATCAATAGATTTGTAGCTATTAAAAGAACCACAGTGTGGTGCTAGTGCAGGAAAGTGATGCTGAGGGAAAAAGATCAGCCGTGATATTGAAAGATGGAGCAGGCAGGAGGGAGAGAATGGTATGTTTCTGAATCTCCTTTCCTACAACACTTCGCGTGTTCAAATCTTGTCAGCCCATAGCGGTAGGGTCAATGGGCTCCAGAGACTTCTCATCCAATACTAACTTACATATCATGATCTAGGAAACCATTTGGCCTACAGATTCTGTCTACACTTCTCGTTGCCTCGGTAAAGCAGCCAGCACAACCAAAGACCCCACCCAGCCCAGACATTTTCTCTTCCCCCCTCTTCCATCAAGCAGAAGATTTAAAAAAAGCCTGAAAGTACATACTAGCAGGCTCAAGGGAAGCTTGTACCCCACTGTTGAATGGTTCCTTAGTACATGGACTCTTCAAGATTTAAGTTGATTTATCACAAGTACATCAATGCATAGATAAAAATGCATTGTTTGTGCTCACAAAGAACACACCCAAGAGTGCGCTGGGGGCAGCCCGCATGAGTTGCAGTGCCACCTTAGCATGCCCACAACCCTTGGCAGAACAAGAGAGAACACAACAAATATCAAAACAACAACTGACCTCACAATCTACCTCATTGTTCTCCTGCTATGCACCTTCTCTGTAGCTGTTACACTTTTTTCTGCATTCTCTTATTGTTTTACCTTGCACTTCCTCAACACATTGTGTAATGACTTGATCTGCATGAACAGAATGCAAAACAAGCTTTTCACTCTATATCGGTACATGTGACAATAATCTTCTTCGGCTGTCCATCGATTTCGATGTTGACTCTGCTGAGAGTTTAGTCTCTACAGGCACGTTTATGGGCCACAAGAGCAGCACTGGATCGGCACTGTCTCCCACATCGGTTGCATTTGTGATTTGACTGATCTAGCACCGAATGTCTGCGTTCATGACCTGCTTCATATTTCTTCTGCCTTTTCTCCTCAATAGCTGGGATTCACTTCTTGACAATGTAGCACCAACTTCTTCTGTCCAAAGCGTCTTTCTCCCAGGTGTTGACATTCATGTCAGTGTTCTTCACATGGTGCTTGAGCACATCTTTGTAGCGCAGCTTCTGACCACCATGCTTCCTCTTTCCTTCATGTAGCTCGCCATAGGAAACAGCTTTGGGTAAACGATCACCACTCATTCTTGTGACATGACCAGACCAGTGCAGCTGAGAAGCTGTGATGAGCAATTCTGCGCTGACTGTCCCAGCACGTATGAGCACCTCCACATCTGGTACCCTCTCTTGCCACTTGATGTGTAATATTTGGCATAAATGCATGTGACAGTAATAAACTAATTTCAATTCCATTGGATCCATGCTGAACTCAGTCAACTCCATCTGTCCCTACCACCTCCCTTTATTTCCCTGTACTACCACTATGTAAATCCTTTCCTATACGTCAATCAACACTTCTTTGATTCCTTTTCATTCACCTGCATCACAGGGTAGAGGACAATAGCTAATTACCTCAACAACATGTATTTGGATTTGGGAAAGCACCAGGTGCAAACTCACCTGGTGATGTGGGATTGTACAAACAATGCTTGAGTATTTGATACAGGTCCCTGGCATTGTGGGACAGCAGCACTAATTGTTGCACTACTAAGCCAGTTATTTTATCATTTAGATACTCACTCCCGTGGCCTGTATCTAATATTTACTTCTTTAGCTGGAAGATGTTGTTACCTTTCAAAATTGAAGATGTCAGATAGATTGCTCATAATCAATTAGAGAAAGGAATATTGTAGTCAAAAGAATCTTGAGGTATAATCCCTCCTGGCATCAACCACCCCCACCCTTCTTGTAATCTCCTCTGCCAAGGAAGCCTTTAGATTTTCTCCTTATCAACAAAGTACTCTTCAGTTCACCTTGATAAAGAGCAGTAATGCTGATGACTCCAAAGTGCAATTCTTAGACAAACAACAACCTCTCCTCTAAATGAATCCACAATAAATCTGCAAACAACTAAGTACTCCTTTGCAAAGAGTAGGTGCAAGCCTACTAAACACATTGATGAAGGAAGAGCAGTAGATGTAGTGTATATGGATTTCAGCAAGGCATTTGATAAGGCACCTCATGCAAGGCTTATTAAGAAAGTAAGGAGGCATGGGATCCAAGGGGACATTGCTTTGTGAATCCAGAACTGGCTTGCCCACAGAAGGCGAAGAGTGGTTGTAGATGGGTCATATTCTGCATGGAGATCGGTGACCAGTGGTGTGCCTCAAGGACCTGTTCTGGGACCCTTACTCTTCGTGATTTTTATAAACGACCTGGATGAGGAAGTGGGGGGATGGGTTAGTAAGTTTGCTGATGACACAAAGGTTGGAGGTGTTGTGGATAGTGTGGAGGGCTGTCAGAAGTTAAAGCGGGATATTGATAGGATACAAAAATGGGCTGAGAAGTGACAGATGGAGTTCAACCCAGATAAATGTGAGGTGGTTCATTTTGGTAGGTCAAATATGATGGCAGTTAAAAGTATTAATGGTAAGACTCTTGGCAATGTGGAGGATCAGAGGGATCTTGGGGTCCGAGTCCATTGGACCCTCTAAGCAGCTGCGCAGGTTGACTCTGTGGTTAAGAAGGCATACGGTGTATTGGCCTTCATCAATCATGGAATTGAATTTAGGAGCCAAGAGGTAATATTGCAGCTATATAGGACCCTGATCAGACCCCACTTAGAGTACTGTGCTCAATTCTGGTCGCCTCACTACAAGAAGGATGTGGAAGCCATAGAATGGGTGCAGAGGAGATTTACAAGGATGTTGCCTGGATTGGGGAGCATGCCTTATGAAAACAGGCTCAGTGAACTCGGCCTTTTTCCCTTGGAGGACGGAGGATGAGAGGTGACCTGATAGAGGTGTACAAGATGATGAGAGGTATTGATCGTGTGGATAGTCAGTTTTTTTCCCCAGAGCTGAAATGGTTGCCACAAGAGGTCACAGGTTTAAGGTGCTGGGGAGTAGGTACAGAGGAGATGTCAGGGGTAAGTTTTTTTACTCAGAGAGTGGTGAGTGCATGGAATGGGCTGCCGGCAATGGTGGTGGAGGCGGATACGATAGGGTCTTTTAAGAGACTTTTGCATAGGTACATGGAGCTTAGAAAAATAGAGGGCTATGGGTAAGCCTAGTAATTTCTAAAGTAGGGACATGTTCGGCACAACTTTGTGGGCCGAAGGGCCTGTATGGTGCTGTAGGCTTTCTATGTTTTCTATGTTTTTCTAAGATCTTTCCTACTGTTCAGACCAATCTCTGATCTCAGAATGTACTTTAGATACACAAAATGACTCCATTTGTCAGGAAACACATTGAATGAGCAATGCTGTATAACGTGTGTGTAACGTGATAATCTGAACTATGTGAATCAGTGAGGCACAATGTTAGAAGTATATTATAATGTGCCAGTGATTTAAAATGCATGTAAATGGGGACCTGCAGTGCATGAAAATCCATATCTACACAACTGTCTTCACATTCCTGTGGTTTTAAATAGTGAAACAATGAACTCCTCGAGCCAATTATCATTTCAGCTTCATGATGTTACAGCTGAAGGCATAACAACAACAGAAAAGGCAGTAAACATTCTCCTACATATCATTCCATAATACATTTGCAAACAAGGGTCAATGACCTGAAAGGTTAATTATGTTTTCCTTTCCATAAATACTGCCTAGCCTGTTGACTATTTTCTTCATTTCTGTCTCTGTTTCAGTTTTCCAACATCTGCAGTTTATTTCACCTGAAGGCAGAGTACTCTTATCCAAATACATCAGAAAATGACCATTTGCAATCTTCTGTATATTTCTAATAATTAAAAATGCAGTAGTTTGAGAAAATCTCTTTCCTTTCTAAACTAACCCATCCATGACTTATGCAAGATTATTGCATATATACAGTATTAAGAAGACACAGTGCTTTGTGTAGTTAACATTAGACAAATGCTATTTATAAATCTGAATGTTAATATCTTTAAGCTGTTTTAATAAGTGTTCATTGAAATGGTTGGCATATAGAACCTCCTGTTTAAAATAAGTATCAGCTGTCAGTTACTGATGCCTGCAATTAGCTCTCAATGTGCTAAAGAATTTATTTTCCATTATGAAGTTTTTATTTGAGCCAGTTGACATTTGTCTACAGATCAACTAAAAATGCATGGCTGAGATGCTGAGTAATTGGAGTTTAGAATTCAACTCTGGAGCTTTTTACATAATGAAAACCCTCTTCTTTCAGTCATAGACCATGTGACCATTTTCTATCGTCGAAAGCTGAGCACATAGTGCAGAATATTCCTGGATTCAGAAATCATGACCCAAATTTAACAGTTGCTACTGAGTGTGAATGAGAAATCAAACATATTTTCCCACTAGCCCAATTTCTTATTAACGAAGTTGCCACATTTATCTTTGCTCTTGAAAGTAAAAGGAAATAGACAGGAAGGAAGCAGGGTCCTACTTTAGATATGCACATTGGATCCAACGAAGTAATTAAGGTGCAGAATGCAATTTCCAACAGATGCCTAAGAGGACTGCTATTTTACAAAAAAGGGGGTGATTTCAGGCTCTTTCCCCGGCAGACAAAATCTCTCGTAAGGTAGATCATAGGTCAGAAGCCCAAGGAAGTAAATTTAAACGTATTTTTTTCTGATCTCTTTATGGAACAACAAGGGGACGGGTCTACTCTTTCTTACTGGGAAGCCTTAGGCTTCCGTTCTACCAGCCTACCACCCCCCACCACACACAAATGATGCAAGATGGGTCCCTGACCTCCTGCAGCCCCTTAGTAACCACATTTTCACCATTTCTGTCATGGTTGCCACCTTTAACTTATTTACACGTTCCCACTAGCCAGAGCAACTGCCAAACAGGAGTATACAGCAAGTTCTTTAAGAGGGCAAATGATATGTTAGTTTCTATGACTCGAAGTTTTGAATACTGAATAGCAAAGTCTTACTGCAGTCCTGTAGGGCTGGTGAGACCAAATCAGTAGTGCTGTGTGCGATTCTGGTCTCCTCACTTGAGAAGGAATATGCTTGCAACTGAGGAAATACTGCAAAATCTCACAAGACTGATACGAAGATAAGTTGATTAGGCCTATATTCTTTAGAGTTTAAAACTTACAAAATTCTTCCCACTTCTACTAACCCTGGCTACTGCCTCTTTAGTATACCTTTTCAGGCATGGGCACTTTTCAAGTGCAGTGTTTTGTTTTAAGATATGCTTCTCTATTGAAGAAATAATATTTTTAAAATGATTTTTCTCACGGTTAATTGCATCTATTGGGTGAAATGAAGGTAGTGGAATATCTTTAACCCTGTTGCCTGGGCACCTCAGAGCATATGTTGAAGCATATCTTCTTCATGTCCTGGAGTGTAATTTCACCTCTATAAATATTTTGTAATTTCCAGTGAGTGCAGAAGCCAAATCAACAATTATTAATCATTAATTTTAACTTACTGGTTATCTAAATATTCCCCCACATGCTTTCCTCAGGATGACATCTCAATAGACTTGAGCTAAAGGCAGCTAAACAGGTTTATTAGACAGTAAATGGACAATGAGCACCATAGAATTAAGCCTTAATCATAGCTCCTGAGAAGTTTCTAAAATACTAGTATTGGCTGTGCAAACTGCAAGTTGCACATGCATTAATCTTTACATGGAACCTAGTTGCTGACCATAGTCCTTCTGAACTATGTCCATGATGGATTCAATTAGAACAAGAAATATGTATTAATATTCATTTCTGTGGCCCCCTGATGACGAGCTGAGATTTGCTATTTGTTACTACTCCTTGAAATGAATATAATTATAAACCAACTACTTTTACTTATTTTACTTTCTATTCTGTACCTGTCAATGATCATTAGGACAAGATTCTTGCATAGGCGGAGTATTTGGACTAATCCTCCAGAATACCGGGCAGGGAGTTTAAATTCTGCTGATTTTTATCAGTTGCTAACATTGACAGTAAAATAACAATGCTGATGTCAGCATGAAACATAAATGATTGGCAGGTAATTCAGCTTAATCCACTATTCCTCAAGCCCACACATTTTGCTTTTAAATGAAAATTTTGACCTTTTTCTACTCTGAGCACCTGCAGTTGCGTCATGGACACACTTTATGGCCTCTTAAAAAGCCATCCTCCTCAGCATTTCCTAAGCACCTCACCCAGGCAATTCCCACAGAAAAGCAACATTCCCTTCAGCAGTCAGCCTGGCATAAGTATACTTGGTATTCGGAGCAAGAAAAGGTGATTAAAGTGTCCGGTGCTCTTTGGAAGTTAAAGGAGGAAGAGTTAAATAAGGAGGAGGTAGAGGAGTGATTAATGTAAAATTGCTCTGTGGTTAATCATCTTAAACAAGTCCTGAGAATGCTTGTTACTTGTGCAGAATTCTAATGTCTGTAATTTCCTCATGGAAAGATATTGTCATTTTATTGAACACATAAAAGGCGAACTATTAATCACCACCTCTTTATAAGAGTATCTGCAGGTTTAAATCTGAGATAAAAGTAAGAACATGCCATGGGTGAGAAAAGAGCACTTGTTTTGCCTGTCTAAAGTACTTAATTTCAGGCCAATTTCACTTCTAGCTTTTTGGTCTCTGATGTGAATTATCAATAAACAAAATCACAGGAAAAGAGTCTGATAATTTTTCTGTAAAGCTTCCTGTGAATGGTTTCTCCCAAAAGTAGAAAGTTTCAAATTATGTTCTTCTTTTATATTAGGGATTACGCGTGTTGCTCCAATTCATGGAAATTCAATCTGAAAGCTGGGAACCAAAACTGAGCATGACTTGCCATCTGAGATGCACTTTAAAATGTCATTGTAATGCCTGTAGGTTTAGAGCATTTCATTATGCAATCTTGTCATGGTACTAATAATACATGGTGAGCAAGTGCCGCAGAGATGACTCACTGCAATAAACATGCACAGTTCTTACGCAGACTGGGCGAGGCACTGTGTGCGTACAGCGGGTGTAGAAAATCCAGAAGACAGATTGTTGATTGCAAGAAGTGCTGAAGTTTTTATCCAAACGCAGTCGTTAGATCTGTCTTTTTCAGCCTCACGTGGCGTGAAAATTGACAACCTAGAGTGAAAGGTGAGGACCATTGCCAAATCCTTCCACATCACTCCAGAAATTCAAATTGGCAATTCCCAGAATGAGTCACCCTTGAGCATCTGACGTGGTTCTTGCTTTAGTAACATACACAGTGACACAATTTGAAACAGAATGCTGCAAATACTTAGCAGGTCAGGCTGCATCTGTGGGAAAAGAAAGGTAGTAGTTAATGTATCAGGTCAGAGAACCTTTATGAAAACCGGCAGGTAAATGAAAGAAGCTTCTTAAGAAGCAAGGGTCATTGGGGAAGGGATGTCTCTGACAGGATAAACTGAGTGACAATGGGGGATATGCAGTAAGCAAGGTTGCCTGGTCAGTGAGTGAATAGGAGCAGAAAAGAGAAAAAGTAACAGACCAAAGAAGGTAGACAAAAGAATGTAAGAGTAACGTAATGCAGAGGAAGAAGACATCCCCCAACAGATCAGACTGAGAATGTCCTCCACTCCCAGAGGCAAAAAGAAAAAGAAAGGAGTAAAAACTGGATGCAAGAGGCCGATATCACAGATGGAGAACAGATACAGACAGAAATCAAGTTGTAGTATTGAATCGGAAGTTCAGAAGGCTGCAATGTGCCCAGGATTTGAATGAGTTTTTTTTCCCCTCAGGCTCAAGTTTGGACCTCTTTTCCCAAAGATCTGTCCTGGCTCTCTGAGCTCCTCCAGCATTCTCTGTTTTATTTATTTTGGATGTAACATGGGATCAGAAGATGTTGAATCCTTGTGGATTGAGTTAAGAAACTGCAAGGGTAAAAGGACCCTGATGACAGTTGTATACAGGCCTCCCAACAGTAGCTGGGAGGAGGACAACAGATTACAATGGGGAATAGAAAAGCCATGTCAAAAAGAGCAATGTTATGATAGTCATGGGAGATTTTAACATGTAGGTAGATTGGGAAAATCAGGTTGGAAATGAATTTCAAAAGAGTGAATTTGTTGAATCCCTATGAGATGTCTTTTTGGAGCAGTTTGTCGTTGAGCCTATTAGGGGATCAGCTGTACTGCATTGGGTGTTATGTAATGAACCAGGGCCGATTAGGGAGTTTAAGGTAAAGGAACACTTAAGAGGTAGTGATCACCCTATGATTGAGTTCAACTTGAAATTTGATAGGGAGAAAGTAAAGTCTGATGGCCTTTGACAAGGTGCCTCACATGAGGCTGCTTACTAGGTTAAGAGCCCATGATATTACAGGAAGTTGCAAGCATGGTTAGGGCATTGGCTGATTGGTAGGAGGCAGCAAGTGGGAATAAAAGGGTCCTTTTCTGGATGGCTGCTAGGGACTAGTGGTGTTCTCTAGAGGTCAATGTTGGGACCGCTTCTATTTATGCTGTATATCAATGATTTAGATGATGGAATAGATGGCTTTGTTGCCAAGTTTGCAGACGATACGAAGATTGGTGGAGGGGCAGGTAGTGTTGAGGAGGCAAAAAGGCTGCAGAAGGACTTAGACAGATTAGGAGAATGGGCAAGAAAGTGGCAAATGAAATACAATCCTGTAAAATGCATGGTCATGCACTTTGGTAGAAGAAATAAATGTGCAAACTATTTTCGAAACTGGGAGAAAATCCAAAAATCTAAGATGCAAAGACACTTGGGAGTCCTTGTGCAGAACACCCTAAAGATTAAATTGTAGTTTGAGTTGTTGCTGAGGAAGTTAAAAGCAATGTTAGCCTTCATCTAGAGGTTGGAATAAAAGAGCAGGGATGTGATGCTGAAGCTTTAGAGGCACTGGTGAGGTCTCACCTTGAGTATTGTGACCAGTTTTGGGCTGCTTATCTTGAGATGTGCTGGCATTGGAGAGAGTTCAGAGGAGTTTCACGAGCAGGATTCTGGGAATGATTGACTCTGGGTCTGTACTCACTGGAATTTAGAAGGATGAGGGGGGATTTCATTGAAACCTTTTGAATATTGAAAGGCCTAAACAGAGTAGATGTGGAAAGGATGTTTCCCATGGCGGGGGAGTCTAGGACAAGAGGGCACAGCCTCAGGATAGAGGGGCGTCCATTTAAAACAGAGATGCGGAGAAATTTCTTTAGCCAGGGGGTGGTAAATTTGTGGAATTTGTTACCACATGCAACTGTGGAGGCCAGGATGTCGGATATATTTAAGGCAGAGATTGACAGGTTCTTGATTGGCCATAGCATCAAAGGTTACAGGGAGAAGGCTGGGCAGTGGGGTTCAGGAGGGGGGTAAAGAAAGTATCAGCCATGATTGAATGGTGGAGCAGACTTGATGCGCCAAATGGCCTAGTTCTTGCTCCTATGTCTAATGGCCACATTTCCAACATTTGCAGTTATTTTTGATTTTAATATGGAAATGAATAGTGCACATTAATGCTCTTTTATAGCTGTATTTATATCCTGGGATAAGTTATGATGCTTTTATTCTCAAATGCCTTTATTTCCTATCCCACCATTACATTTCTTGAATGGCTAATGTGCCCATGTACTCTAACTCACTGTATTTTTTTCTCTTTTTTACTCTCTTTGTGCTCTATTAATTTAATTATATCTATTACTGTAATTTATATTTAATATTATGTATTGCATTGTACTTCTGCTGCAAAACAACAAATTTCATGACGTATGCTGGTGATACTAAACCTGACTCTGATACGAGATGTATAAAAACAGCCAATCAGTGAACAGTATTTAGTTTTGAATGATTCATTTCTTTAACTTGAAAAAGATGTAACTTGCACCATCTTTCTGAGGGAAAAAAAAAAACAAATGCTTGAGATTTTCAGCAAGAATAGGGGGGGAAGAGAGGGAGAGAGAAAAAAAAAACATTTGTCAATTCAGCTTGATGACTTTTCACTGGGACTGCCCAGCTCTCCTATAATCTGGAAAGGGTATTTATCTGAAGTTGCTGAATTTATTGTTAAATCCTGAGGACTGTGATGTGCCAAGTAAAAAGACGAGATGCTGTCTCTCAAGCGTATCAAAGGCTCTGTTGGAATTGCGAATGAAGTAAAGGCAGAGAGATTAGAATGGAAGTAGAATGAGGAATTTACTTGTAAAACCTGGAAGCTGTGATCAAAGAGCATCAATCTAAAACATTAACCCTGTTTTTGTTTTACAGTTGCAGTTAGATCAGTTAAATATTTCCAGCATTCACTGTTATTTCAGATTTCCAACAGTTTGCTTCTTCAGCTTGTATCTCATACTTCATTTTTATTTTAATGTTCTCCTTTCTCTGTCCTGTCTCATTTGTCGCATATTTACAAATTCTTTCAGGTAGATTCACAGCATTTAACCGCTCTCTCTCAGACAGCTCCTACACCACTATGTCATTCAGTATCTCCTGCTCTCCCTCTTAACACAGATATTTTCTTCGTTCCCTTCAACTTTCCTCCTTCTCTGTAACTTAAAACCCATTTAAGTTGTATTAAATAGTTAACTGATCTGACTGCAACTGTAAAAAAAGGGTTAATGTTTTAGTTTATTGCCTTTTGATCAGAGCCGCCAGTTGTTTGTAACTATAATTCTTCATCCTACTTCCAGTCTGACTTCATACACAATTCCAATGAGCCCTCAATAAGTTTGAGATATAGCATCTCATTTTTCTGCTTGGCATATTACACCTGGCAGCTGAATTCTATGCTGATGTCCACTGAGTTTAGAATATCAATAGCTTGTCCTATTTGGTATGCTTTCTCTGATTCCCTGTTCACCAAAAAGCTCTTATAGAAAGGGTCTGACATCAGAAATTCAGTTATGGAATTTATGATAAGATTGTCAGCTCTAGGCCAAGATCCCTGAAAGGCTACTGAAAATTAAATGACAACAGAGAAAAATAAATCCAGGAAAATCTTACTTTTTAACATTACTTTTGTTGGGATTGGTGCATTTCTGGCAAGACCAGTATTTATAGTTTATCCGTAGTTTCCCTTGAGAAAGCGCTGATGGTCCACTTTCTTGAACTGCTACAGTCCTTCTCATAAAGGTACAGATGTGGTGAACTACATATACCTGTCTGGACACGCCACCCCGCTGACTGCTCCTGTGACTCCTCCCACAGACCCGTGTATAAAGGAGATTGGAGGCACTGCTCCCCCTTCAGTCTCCAGGATGTCGTGTGGTGGTCTCTTGCTGCTGATGGTGCTTTCTTCCAGCCAATAAAAGCCTACCTTGACTCACGTCTCCGAGAGTTATTGATGGTGCATCAACAGACAGGGAGGGAATTCCAGTATTTAGACCCTCTGATAATGAAGGAACAGTAATATATCTCCAAGTCAGAATTGCATGAGACTTGGAGGGGAACCTGTTGGTGATGGTGTTCCCTTACACCTGTTGTCCTTGCCCTTCTTGATGAATTTTAGCTAACACATACTGCAGCCAAAGTGTATAAATCATATGTAATATTCTTCTCTGAACAGTTTTAACTGAACTACAACATAGCTATCTCTAGAAATTGTAGATATTCCAGTGATTAGGATTATAATAAAAATACATTGACCAAAATTATGTTTTTCTCTCTCCATAGGTGCTGCCTGACCTGTTGAGTATTTTCAATACTTTCTGTAGTTAATATAAATTTCATCCTTAATGTACAAACACAATTATGGAGCCAAAAATAACCTCATCACTCTCTAATTCCAGTTATCCAAAGAAGTCTTTATGTTCATCTTAAGATCCATTACACCAAATGTGTGAGGTACTCATTTATCTGGTATAAATTGGCTTAATAATACATAATGCTCATTTGATATCCAGCCTCTGAAGTGGAAAAAATTGCACATTGTGAATTCTCTACTGCACTCCAGCATTCAGTTGTTACCATGCATTGGGCATCCAACTTTGTCAAAAAAAAACCTCGATCTTCCAAATTCAGTGTTCCAAAAATCTCGTGACCATTTAGGAGAGAGAAGAAAGTACTTCTTAAATGTACAAGAGATTCTGCAGATGCTAGAAATCCAGAGCAACACACTCAACATGCTGGAGGAACTCAGTGGGTCAGACAATATCCATGGAAGGGAATAAACAGTCAACGTGTCAGGCCTAGACCCTGGCCAGAAACATTGACTGTTTATTCACTTCCATGGTTGCTGCCTGACCTGCTGAGTTCCTCCAGCATCTTGTGTGTGAAATTCCTATTCTCTGTTTTTATTCCAACTAGCTTTTCCTCTTGTTCTAATTTTAAATGTTATTAATATTTCAGTCATGTTTCTTTATACTCCGTCCAGGAGAGTATGTTCTAGAGGACACTCTGAAGATTTGTTTGCCTCCCAGGTTCAAGTTTCAGCCAGACCTTAATTACACCTGCCCCAAAGAGGGAGAATACAAACTGAAAATAGCATTTGTAAGACCTTGGTTACAGTTTTAATGTACAAAGGGATGGAACTGTTCATTCTGGTCCACAAATGAACTTTGTACAATCCAAAAGAAGATTTTTTTTTTGCCTTAACAAAAAAATGGTTATAAAAGTCTTCTGCACAACTGCTGTACATGTGTTTTTTCTCCCTCTCCCCTTTTGATCCACCTCTGCCCCCCCATTTTAGCTCCTTTTTTATCCCCTTCTGTTCTTTGTTCAATCCACCTATTACCTGAACATTTTCCCCACCATCCCCTTCCCCATCTGCCATTTTCACTCCTTCAATGGTTCCCATTATTATCTTCAAGTTCAAAGTACATTTATTGTCAAAGTATGTATATGTCACTATATGTAGCACCTCAAGATTTATTTTCTTACAAACATTCACAGTAGAATGGATAGATACAACAGAATCAATGAAAAACTACAGAGAAACAATCACTGGCAAACAACCAATATGGAAAAGTAGACAAACTGCAAATAAAAATATTACCAAGAACATGAACTTTAGAGAACTTTGGAGTCCTTGAAAGTGAATCCATTGAAAATGATCTACCTTACTAATCAAACACGAGCACTAATAACCCTTGTATCCTTAATTATTACCCTCAGGTAGCTGGCTCTACCTTCCCTTCCCTCACATCTGGTTGCACCTGTTCATCTTCCTTTACCACTACTCACCTACTAGCCCCTGTTTCACCACCCCCCTTTATAATGATTATTTTCCATCTCCCCTCTCAATCCCAATACAGAGTCTCAGCTTAAAACATTGACAGTTCCTCCCCCACCATTCTCCTCAGATGCTGCTTGACATGCTGAGTTCCTCCAGCAATTTGTTTTTTGTTGGATATTGTTTGTGTCTTTCACTCAGGATTTACTCCTACTTCCCAAATCAATTACCCTACCAGCCAGTTCTGTGCAGAAGCTGAAGAATATCCCATCATACAGAACCTTTCTCACTATCTAGTTTCTGCAATGAGGAAAATTATACTGGAAAGAAATTCAATGGCAGTGAAAAACATAGTGAATAATGAGGATGAAAAAAGGTGCTGTTCACCCCTTGCAGCACAGTCAGTACCAAGTCATGCTAATTTCACTATAATTGCATTGAGAATGTTATTCCAGCACTAGGAATAATTATGATTTGTTTCTTCCAATATGGAAAATGTTTGGTTTTTAATTGAATGGACTAGAGGTTCCATTCTTCAAATCAAGTTGCAAATGATCTTGAAGTAGTTTAAAAGTTCAGGATAACATTGTGGGCCGAAGGGCCTATACTGTTTTGTATTGTTCTGTGTACTAACTACATTGCTTTCCTCAAATAATCTGCCAGGCTGACACTGCATATTTGACCAAGTCCCACCCTTTGTTGACTCCACGCTGTAGGTTGCTTCAGAGCAATCACTGAAAGGAAAAAATATCATAGACATCACAATGGCCAGAGCCCACACCCTCCTGTGGAAGTGCTAATCATACTAGGAAGAAAATAATTCAGGGAGAAATAACTGGGAAGATTCTCAGAATATCCTGTGAAGTCTTTCCTATATTTCTAATCAGCCAAACATTTAATTTTCTATGCTTGAGATGAAGTTAATCTATAAAATCTCAGGGAGTTTATTTTCCACGTGGTCAGAAGCATGTTAGAAATCCCTTCAAAACTCCGAATCCCTTCGATGGTAAAAATGGAATATGTAAATCACCATTATACTATATGTTAAAGTGTTGATGAACAGTGCCATTATAACCCAGCTCACCAGTGGAAAATCCATTTACACCAAGTCCACTATTAACTCACCACTGATATAATAGAACGGAAAATTCTGATATTGAGCTAAAGTCAGTGCATAGTCTGCTTTTCAATGAGTGCATTAGTTTAAAATGTCCTTAAGAGTTCTAAATGATGCACTGGATTACTTCCCGGAAACCTTTTATTTCTGGACATGATTTCAGATTTAATGCAGGTCTCCACAATGGATCATGTAGAGTTTTGTAGCCACAGGCATCAATATTAGGGAAGAATTTGCCAAGAGGTGAAATCCATCTCCCACCCTAAACTTGCACCAGCTTAGTACCATTAGTTTATATAATTTAACCAGGTAATTACATAGATATTATAAGCATGTATATTTATCTGTACCTTCCAACCCCTTCCCTTCCACTGGGTAGCCAGTTGACGGGAGCTCAGGGAAATGGAGATCTCTCTTCCCTGTCTTTGTGGACTTCGGCTTTTTTCTTGTTCCATTAAGCTCTTGATCTGTTTGTACAGGTTGCTCACCAGGATCAGTGTCCTCATCCTGAGTCAGAAGCAAGAAAAAGGCACATTGTTTGCGGTGAGATCCACTATGAATTACAAATAACAAGAAACCCGATGATCTTTCACTATGTAGAAAAAAACCCTTACATTTAAAGTTTGCTACAACTTAATGAAGATTTTTTTTTAAAAGGTGCAGATGCTAGGAATCTAAAACAGAAACAGAAAATGCCAGAAATAATCAGCAGGTCAGCCTCATCTGTGGGAACAGAATCTTCTCTTATGATGTAGTACTTGCCCTTTCACCTCTTACCTTCCCACCATCCAAAGACATAGTAGTCTTTCCAGGTGAAGTCACGATTCACTTGCACTTCTTCCAATCTATTGTACCGCATTCAGGATTCCCAATGTAACTGCCATGAACAAGGCGCAGTTAAGAAAGGCGTGCTAGTTGCTTTCTTGATGGAAGAGGACGTGGAGAGATTGAAGCTACTTTTAAACATAATAGGGTAGCAATGGCGGGAGATCTTAACTTCTCTAATCTTGCTTGGGCCAACTATACTGTGAAAAGATAGGGCAGAGTGGATTTCGGGGCAGTATGTCCCAGAAAGCTTCTTTGATTAATATACAGAGGACCCTGCTAGAGAGTGTGCAATGGACCTCCTCATGGAAAATGAGGTCAGGCAAGTGGAAGAAGTGTCTGTTGGCAAGTACTTGGGATCCAGTGGCCATAATTCCATTAGTTTCAGTTTTAAAATAGTTTTGGAGAAGGATATGTTCAGTTCACAGGTTAGGCTCCTGAACTGGACAGAGCAAAATTTGGAGCAATTAGGTGAGACGTTGTCGTGGTTGATTGGGCAAGATTTCTTAGAGAGAGAGAATTGTCTGCCAGTGAAAGGCCTGTAAAAAATGTGATGTCAAAAGTTCAGGGCCTGCATGATCCTTTTAAGGTGGAGGTTAACGCTAGCAGATTTAGGAACCCATGTTGATGAAAGATATTGAGGCTCGGGTTGAGAAAAAGAGGGAGGCATACACTCAGTAGCCACTTGATTAGGTGCACCTGGTTGTTAATGCAAATATCTAATCAGTCAATTAGGTGCAGCGACTCAATAAAAGCATACAGATCTGGTCAAAGAGGCTCAATTGTTCTTCAGACCAAACATCAGAATGGGGGAGGTGCCATTTTCTATGCTGCATTACTCTGTAGGGCTGCCTCCGTAATGGAGATACCAGGTACAGATTGTGTTCAATTATCAGGGCTGATTCATTTACTTCAGTTCCCCATCCCATGCCACTCCAGCCTATAAGTTTATAGTCTCCTGCAATGTCAAACACAAACTCATCGTTGAACTGGAGACATTGCACCCTTCTGGACTCAGTACTGAATAATACAACTTCGGGTAACTTTGATTATCCAGTCTGTATCAGTCATCCGTCAGTGTTACTAACTCAAATTCTTTTGCCTGCCCTCCTTTTTTATAAAACCTCTGTAAGGTGCGTCCGGCCGCCCTGCAGGATCCGTCCTCCTGCTCTGCATTTTGCAATTCCCACATTCTTTAGTCTATGCTCTCACTGTTCACTCATTGACCCGATAACCTTGTTTACAGCTTGGTTTTAACCCGTCAGAGATTTTCCCTCCACCAGACTCCTTGCTGTTTTGAGGGAGAAGCACAGTCGACGTTTCGGGCCGAGACCCTTCGTCAGGACTAACTGAAAGGAAAGATAGTAAGAGATTTGAAAGTAGGAGGGGGAGGGAAAAGTACGAAATGATAGGAGAAGACCGGAGGGGTGGGGTGGAGCTGAGAGCCGGAAAGGTGATTGGCAAAAGGGATACAGAGCTGGAGAAGGGAAGGGATCATGGGACAGGAGGCCTAGGGAGAAAGAAAGGGGGAGGGGAGAACCAGAGGGAGATGGAGAACAGGCAGAGTGATGGGCAGAAAGAGAGAAAAAACTAAATATATCAGGGATGGGGTAAGGAGGGGAGGAGGGGCATTAACGGAAGTTAGAGAAGCCAATGTTCATGCCATCAGGTTGGAGGCTACACAGCCGGTATATAAGGTGTTGTTCCTCCAACCTGAGTGTGGCTTCATCTTGACAGTAGAGAAGGCCATGGATAGACATATCAGAAAGGGACTGGGACGTGGAATTAAAATGTGTGGCCACTGGAAGATCCTGCTTCCTCTGGCGGACAGAGCGTAGGTGTTCAGCAAAACGGTCTCCCAGTCTGCGTAGGGTCTCACTAATATATAAAAGGCCACACCGGGAGCACGGGACGCAGTATACCACACCAACCGACTCACAGGTGAAGTGTCGCCTCACCCGGAAGGACTGTCTGGGGCCCTGAATGGTGGTGAGGGAGGAAGTGTGAGGGCAGGTGTAGCACTTGTTCCGCTTACAAGGATAAGTGCCAGGAGGGAGATCGGTGGGTAGGGATGGGGGGCACGAATGGACAAGGGAGTCGCATAGGGAGCGATCCCTGCGGAAAGCGGGGGGGGGGGGGCGGGGGGGGGGGAAAGATGTGCTTGGTAGTGGGATCCCGTTGGAGGTGGCAGAAGTTACGGAGAATTATATGTTGGACCCAGAGGCTGGTGGGGTGGTAGGTGAGGACAAGGGGAACCCTATCCCGAGTGGGGTGGTGGGTGGATGGGGTGAGGGCAGATGTTCGGGAGATGGGAGAGATGCGTTTGAGAGCAGAGTTGATGGTGGAAGAAGGGAAGCCCCTTTGTTTAAAAAAGGAAGACATCTCCTTCGTCCTGGAATGAAAAGCTTCATCCTGAGAGCAAATGAGGTGGAGACGGAGGAATTGTGAGAAGGGGATAGCATTTTTTTCAAGAGACAGGGTGGGAAGAGGAATAGTCCCTATATATCCAGTTCCTATATACATCTGTCCAGTCCCTATATACCTCCATTCCCCACCAGGAAGGTCTCAAAGCTCTCTGCTTTTTTTCGGATTCCAGACCTAACCAGTTCCCCTCTATCACCACTCTCCTCCGTCTAGCGGAATTAGTCTTTACTCTCAATAATTTCTCCTTTGACTCCTCCCACTTCCTCCAAACCAAAGGTGTAGCCATGGGTACCCGCGTGGGTCCCAGTTATGCCTGCCATTTTGTTGGCTTTGTGGAACAGTCCATGTTCCAACTCTATACGGGTATCCATCCCCCTCTTTTCCTTCACTACATCGACAACTGCATTGGCGCTGCCTCCTGCACGCGTGCTGAGCTCGTTGACTTCATTAACTTTGCCTCCAATTTTCACCCTGCCCTCAAATTTACCTGGTCCATTTCCGACACCTCCCTCCCCTTTCTTGATCTTTCTGTCTCCATCTCTGGAGACGGCTTATCTACTGATATCTACTATAAGCCTACAGACTCTCACAGCTACCTGGACTATTCCTCTTCCCACCCTGTCTCTTGCAAAAATGCTATCCCCTTCTCACAATTCCTCCATCTCTGCCGCATCTGCTCTCAGGATGAGGCTTTTCATTCCAGGACGAAGGAGATGTCTTCCTTTTTTAAACAAAGGGGCTTCCCTTCTTCCACTATCAACTCTGCTCTCAAATGCATCTCTCCCATTTCCCGCACATCTGCCCTCACCCCATCCGCCCACCACCCCACTCAGGATAGGGTTCTCCTTGTCGTCACCTACCACCCCACCAGCCTCCGGGTCCAACGTATAATTCTCTGTAACTTCCGCCACCTCCAACGGGATCCCACTACCAAGCACTGCGTCCGGTGCTCCCGGTGTGGCCTTTTATATGTTGGTGAGACGCAGACTGGGAGACCGTTTCACTGAACACCTACGCTCTGTCCGCCAGAGAAAGCAGGATCTCCCAGTGGCCACACATTTTAATTCCACGTTCCATTCCCATTCTGATATGTCTACCCATGGCCTCCTTTACTGTCAAGATGAAGCCACACTCAGGTTGGAGGAACAACACCTTATATACCGGCTGGGTAGCCTCCAACCTGATGGCATGAACATTGACTTCTCTAACTTCTGTTAATGCCCCTCCTCCCCTCCTTATCCCATCCCTGATATATTTAGTTTTCTTCTCCCCCCACCTTTTTTTCCCTCTCTTTCTGCCCATCACTCTGCCTGTTCTCCATCTCCCTCTGGTGCTCCCCTCCCCCTTTCTTTCTCCCTAGGCCTCCCGTCCCATGATCCTTTCCCTTCCCCAGCTCTGTATTCCTTTTGCCAATCACCTTTCTGGCTCTCAGCTCCAACCCACCCCCTCCGGTCTTTTCCTATCATTTCGTATTTTCCCCTCCCCCTCCTACTTTCAAATTTCTTACTGTCTTTCCTTTCAGTTAGTCCTGACAAAGGATCTCGGCCCGAAACGTCGACAGTGCTTCTCCCTATAGATGCTGCCTGGCCTGCTGCGTTCCACCAGCGTTTTGTGTGTGTTGCTTGAATTTCCAGCATCTTCAAATTTCCTTGTCCTCACTGTTTTGCAAGCTTCCTTTTGTCTCCTATTCACTTCTCTTTCTCTTCCCACAGCCGAGGCCTAAACCAACAGAGTATTTCCAGTATTTTCTCTTTTTGTTGTAATTTGATGAAACTTCCTTCCCCACCCCACCTCCATCAATAAGCCCCTTCTTCCATCTTCTTCCTGTTCCATGATTTTCATGACCAAAGCAGATGGTTCTTGATGAAGTCTTAGGCCTGAAACATTAACTTCATTTCTCTTTCCACATAAGCTAACCTGCTCAATATTTAGACCACAAGACATAGCAGCAGAATGAGGCCATCTGGCCCATCGAGTTGGCTCCGCCATTCAATCACGGCTGATCCTTTTTTTTTGCTCCTCCTCAACTCCATTTCCCAGCCTTCTCCCCATAACCTTTGATGCCATGTCCAATCAAGAACCTATCAATCTCTGCCTTTTGGCAGGGCCAATGACTGGGCCTCCACAGCTGCATGTGGCAACAAATTCCACAAATTCACCACCATTTGGCTGAAAAACGTTCTCCACATTTCTGTTTTGAAAGTGCACCCCTCTATTCTGAGGCTGTGCCCTCTTGTCCAGACTCTCCCACCATGGGAAACACGCTTTCCACATCTACTCTGTCTAGGCCTTTCAACATTTGAAAGGTTTCAATGAGATTCCCCTCTCATCCTTCTAAACTCCAGCAAGTACAGACCACAGCCATCACATGTTCCTCCTATGATAAGCCTTTTATTCCTGGAATCATCCTCCAGACCCTCACCAATGCCAGCACATTTCCAACATTTTCAGCTTATATGATAAAAGTTTTCTGCAACCTGTGTTCGCCGACTAATACTATGCAGAAAGTAACCACTAGAGGTAGATATTTTCTCATCCTCCCTCTGGGAAAACAGTGATTAGTTGAAATTCAGTTGCTTAACAAGATGATTTTTAAGGGCATTGGGTGATGGAGTTATTGTTTGTGTAATATACCATGTAAGGGTGAGGGTGAGACAGAAAACCAGAAAAGAACCTGTCTGAATCGTAACACCTATTCAATTTAAAATATGCTCACTTCCTGAAATAAGCAAGGTTGCCTTATGAGGAAGGGGTTGACAAGTTAAGCTTGCATCCTCTGTAAATGGGAAGATTGAAATGGGACTTGATTGAAATATATAAGATCCTGAGAGGTTTTGACAAGATCGATGTACTGAGAATGTTTCTTCCTGCAGTAAAATCTAGAACTAGGAGTCACTGATTACACACTTAAGAGGTGAGGTGAAACTTTTTCTCTCGTTCGTGAGTTTTCAAAACTCACTTCTTCGAAGGGTAGCAAAGAGGCCTTATAGATTCTTGATAAGCAAGAGGGACAAAGGTAAGACTGGAAAGCAGTGCTGAAGTTCGAATCAAATTAACCATGACCTTAGTGAATGGTGTAGCAGGCCTGTACGTATTAGCAGACTGGTCGATGATTGACTCGAAGAAAAGGTCAATGCATCCTATAGGGCTGGACTTTGCTGCCAGGTTGCCAGCCTGGCTCCGGTTCACAGAAGCGAAGGTTGCAGCATTTTTAGTTAAAGGGTGCTTTAAAATACTTCTGCCAGGGTTTCAGCGCAAGTAGGGGAGGGCCCCAAGACAAGGCCTCGTTTAAAGAGGCTGAAAAAGAAGGTGTGGTGAACTAGATATACCTGTCTGACTGCTCCTGTGGCTCCTCCCAAGACCCTGCTGACTACCCCTGTGGCTCCTCCCACAGACCCCTGTATAAAGGCGACTGTGGCCTGCTGCTCTCCCTCATTTTCCCCAGGATGTAGTGTTGTTCTTCAGTCAATAAAAGCCGATATCTCACTTCCTAAGTCTCGGCGTGAGTTATTGATGGTGCATCAGAAGGACTTCAGTCAGGTAAATCCAGTTTTACAAGAACAATGTATCTTGAGGCAAGGTTGAGCAGAGCAAGTGGACAAAAGTCCAAATTCCAAAGTAAGCTTATTATCGAAGTACATATATGTCACCACACACAACCCAGACACTCGGGTTCTTCCGGTCAATCCCAGTAAACACAAAAAACACAATAGAATCAATGAAGGGCCACACCCAACAGAATAGACAACAAACAATGTGCAAATAAATACAACAGACTGTGCAAATACAAAAAGAAAGAGAAGAAAATACTAATAATACTAAGAGATTAGTCACCAGCTCAATACAGAGCTGCAGCCACCCTGGAGTTCAATGTCACAGTGGTCCTTAGTGTTTTCTCACCCTAACTGGCAGATGATACTGTATATCCTATATTTCTCAGCCCAAAGCTGTATTTGAGATGTAACAGGACTCTCTACTCAAAGAGAGAGGCATCTTGAGTAGAGAAATCCTAATAAATCAGCCTTCCATGTGTACCTCAGTTACAAACTTCCTAAATGTAAAGGTCCCTGTGCAGCTGTGAGCTGTGACCCTTTGCTGTTTGACTATTAACACAAGAATACGCGACCATTTCTTAGCATTTGGCAGCATTACTGCTGCCTACATCTCTAGCAAACTCCCAGGGATCATCACTAACCAGAATCAGGCCTGGAACCTGTACGTAACTATCTAGCTGCAAGAAAACATCAGAGAGACATATTCTGTAGCAGGGAGTTTGAATTATAACTTTATAATGAGTTTCAACTATTTACAAGATATATCGCCATATCTGAAAAATGTTCAGCATTCATTTTGAAAAGCACAGCTCTTAACTGATTCAACACAAGGCGTCCTGTTGTGCAGCCATCCCCATTAATCACTCTGAACACTCGCTGTAGACTAGAACAATATTGATTCGATGCCTGTGGCATGAACCGTGCACAAAATAGAATTTGTCAACACATCCTGCACAGCATATGAGATACCCCTTGATCTCTATCACATAGACAAACAAGGGAAACAATCTTTCGGAAATCTATTAGTCACCTCCAAGTCTGTGTGATTCTTGAAATAATTTTCCTTTATTGTGTGCTAATTCAAATGAACAGTGTGATTGGTACAAGTTATATTCACAAATCATTGCATTAAATACATGCCAAAATACATTTGGGATTGGCACAGGGTCCTCTGTGCAACATTCTAGTGCATGGTTCCCACTATGACAGGTGTTTCTCCTAGGCTGCAGCTTAGCATACCTGTGTAATAAAACAGCTGAAAATAGAAACTCTGCCATGCTGAGATTCTTGATGTTAACGTGTCCAAGTAGCCCGTCATGTTCAGTCAATATAATCATGCCATCAACGTTTTGTGTTACACAATTAATGGATTGTGCATTTAAAATTAATTAGGTATTAAATGTTGAGAGCCATAAATACCTCAGTGAGTAAATATAGCAAATGATGTGATATTGAAATACAGAGCAAAAAGGTCCTAGGTTTGACCATGGAGTGATTTCATTGCACATTTTTAGGTTTACTTGGTGAAGTATAACTTGTCAGGGATGAATAATATTGATATTAAGGTAGAATCAGGAGAATATACCTGTAGTTTCCATTTATCTTCAGAGTTCATTTGTGAAAATTCAGATTATCTTCTTTAGTTGTCAAATAAACTCTAAATAAGAGCCACACACACAAAATGCTGGAGAAACTCAGCAGATCAGGCAGCATCTATGGAACTGAATAAACAGTCGATGTTGCAGGCTGACACCCTTTTTCACTTCCAGAGATGCTGCCTGACCTGCTGAGTTCCTCCAGCACTTTGTGTGTGTTGTTTTGGATTCCCAGCATCTGCAGAATCTCTTATGATTTAAACTCTGAAATAATCTGGTTTATTGTATATGCTCATTGTAACTGCAGGTGTTTCGTAAGAAATATTGACAAATTAATTGCTTAAGCCTGTAACTAAAAGTTAAATACAAATTTCTCTATTATTAGTAATAATTAGAGTTGATTAATGATTGTATATATTCACATTTATGCTTTACTTCTTAGCCAACAGTGATTGCCTCTGAGAAGGTGGCAGTAAGTCACCTTCTTAATCTGCCTCCTTGAACAACTGAAGTCCTTCTTCTGTAATGTTCTTGGGCAGGGGGTTCCAGGAATTAGATTCTGCAATAAAGAAGAACTAGCAATACGTATCCACTTCGAAGTGAACCAACAGGTGGTTTTGTTGTCATGCAGCTGTAGCCCTTGCTCATCTTGCTTGCTGAGATTGCAGGATTTGGCAAAGCTTGGGAGAGTACCTGCAGAACATATTGTAATGTCCAAACAGCTACAAGGCTCCAGTGGTGGAATGACAATGGTTAAGATGGTGGGTTGGGCACCAATCTAGCTGGATGCTGTGACTTGGGTCAACGGGACTTCCTTGAGAATTGGTGGAGCTATATTTAGCCAAGGAACTGGCAAGTATTATATCTTGCTCCTGATCTATCTTGACAATGTTGGCTAGGCTATTGGATGACAGGAGCTGAGTCACGTGTTGCAGGATAGCACCCTGTTCTTTTAGCCATATTTCCATGACTTGTCCAGTTGAACCTCTGGTCTTTGGTGACTTCCAGGATGTTAATCCTACTTCAGGTACACTGAAGTTCACCAGTATAACCTCAAACGTATTCGTGTCAGAGGAGAGATGAACATATTGCTATAGCAGTAATATTTAACTAATAGCAGAACAAGGGTCAATGAAAAAACCTTCACAGTCAATGCTGTGCACCATTTATATTTGCATTTTTTTTTTGCTGAACGCTCCTGGATTCCCCGTTCCTTCAACCTGGACTCTTTCCTCATCCGAGATTTCCATCAAGACAGTCCAGATAAGCCTGGTGGTTTGCCTGAAGACTCCCGTTGGGGAGGGGAGTACTATCATGGTCCGGACCGTAAATTCCCCATTTTCTCCTATTTCTCTTTGATTGTGCCATGGTTCCGACCCTTAATTCCCCATTTTCTCCTAATTCCCTTTGATGACGGAACACCTGGTTTTTATCAAGACCTGCAACATAAGAACCCCGGCTTTGCACCCACTAGTTGCCAGATCGTTGGTTTCGCCAGTGTGGTAATTAACGCTTCCCGTCTGCTTAGGATTGTGTGTCCTAAGTTTTGCTTCAGTACCAAGATTTATCTGTGAAACCCAGTCTCTCCGTGTCAAGATAAGTTTTCTAAGTTCTACTCCAGTTCCGAGGTTTACCTGTGAAACCCAATCTCTCCGTGTCAAGGTAAGTTCTGCCTGTCTCCTGCCTTCCTGCTCTCTCTCCTGTTTGCTGTTCAACGCTCACGCCCGCGTCTGCATCCTAACTAAATCTCCATGCCTGTGTCCTGCGCTTGGGTTTGCCTCGTTCATTGCAACAAGCTCAGTCAAAGAAACTCCTTTTGTTTAAAAACAGTAGAGCTTGGAATAATAACTGGCAAGTTATCACTAGGCTACACTAGTGCTTGGTAATAACTACCTCCCCCAACACAATTTCATCATTGCCTAATTACCAAAACACCCATTTTAATTCCATATTTACTATCATGACTCCACTTACAGTTAAGTGTAATGAATAATTAAAAATTACAATATTAAGAGAATTTAACTGTAAATCTAAATTGAGCCAATAAATCTAAAAATGAATTTATCCATGACCCCCTAATCACCAAAGTCAGCAATTTATGGCCACTGCCCTCGAATGCTATTTTAAGTCTTAACTGAACAAAATATGGCAATATAATCAAAGAGAGGAGTCAAGCAGCCTACCCAGACTTCTTGCACAAAATAATTCAATGACAGTCAGAACAAAAAAAAATACAAATGCAGTACCTTATTACTAATTATATACAGCCAAATATTTAGAAGCCTCTGGGGTTTATATATTTCACTTTGAGTCATTGTCCCAAGTGAAAATTAAAGGCTGTTCTCCTGCTGCTGGCTTTAAGCAAAATAAAGGTAGATCTACATGTCATGTTCAAATACTGTTCTATTTATTATTTGTATTAAATTAGCTAAAAGTAAAATATAGTTTATCTTCTTAAAAATGATTCTTTATGTTAAACAGAAACTACAGCAAAATGACGGCGGATACAACATCTGATCACTTACTGGTGCTGGAAGTATTTCAGTCAACTGGTAACCACAAGGGCTTGATTTTATCTTCACTTTCTCTTGCATCCTACAAAAGTTAAAAATTTATCTTCTCAACAAAGAAGCAGTGTAACAATAATCCCTGCATTAATGATCATTATGCAAAGAGTCTTGGAACCTATGGTAAGGTGAATTAACGACAGTCGATCAACTCTGAGAATTGAGTGTCTTTTGACCAACCATTTAGATTCTCTGGAAGAACTAATTGAAGTCATCAACCCAATACCAAAAGATACTGGCTACTTTTACACAAAACTGTTTACTATTTGTAAAGATTGCCTGAAAGTTTACAAAAGTCCTCACACAGTCATTTACAGCATTATAGGAAACAGAAATATGATGCTGATAGTAAAATTACTTCTCTCTGGTTGTAATATATTAGGAGCAGAATAGACAGCATATTCATCTGGATCTAAATCTTTTTTGTACCTTTGCTGATGCCTTAGATTAAATTGATCAATCACTTCAGTGTAAAAGTGATCCACCTTCCTAAAGTGACATTCCTCATTTAAAAATCTGAAGTTCAAATATTTGCTTTTTTCCAGAGTCTGTTTTTAAAACAGGCACAGTCAACAGACCAGGCTACACAAGAAGTAAATTCAATGTGTTTCAAAACAATATGAACAGCTTTTTGCCAAAAGTGATAAGCAAGAGTGCACAATATTTTAGTGTTAAATTGTTTTCAGAATCTGGATGCTGGAAGAATGACAAAGGAGCCAAATGTTGTGTGTTCTATCTGCTCCTGTTAAATAACATTTTATACAGTGTCTATAAAAAGTATTCACCTCCCCCACAAGTTTTCATGTTTTATTGTTTTACAACATTTAATTTGGCTTTTTTGACACTGATCATCAGAAAAGACTTTTTTGTGTCAAAGTGAAAACAAATTTTTACAAATTGGTTTAAATTTATTACAATTATTAAATACAAAATAATTGATTGCATAATTACTCACCCCCTTCAAGTCAATATTTATTCGATACACCTTTGGCAGCAATTACAGACTTGTGTCTGTGTGGATAAATCTCTATCAGTGTTGCACAACTAGACACCACAATTTTGCCCCATTCTTCTTTACAAAACTGCCCACGCTCTCGGACTGCATGGTGATCAAGAATGAACAGCCCTTTTCAAGTCCGGCCACAAATTCTCAACTGAATTGAGGTCTGGACTCCGACTTGGCCACTCCAGGACATTAACTTTGTTGTTTCTAAACCATTCCTGTGTAGCTTTGGCTTTATGCTTGGAGTCATTGGCTTGATAGAAAACAAATCTTCTCCAAAGTCACAGTTTTCTTGCAGACTACATCAGGTTTTCCTCCAGGATTTCCCTGTATTTTGCTGCAATCATTTTACCCTCGATTATCACACACCTTCCAGGGCCTGCTGCAATGAAGCATCCCCACAGCATGATGCAGCCACCACCATGCTTCATAGTAGGGTTGGTGTGTTTTCGATGATGTGTGGTGTTTGGCTTACACCAAACATAGCGTTTAGTCTGATGGCCAAAAAGCTCAATTTTGGTTTCATCAGACCACAGAACCATTTTCCAGCTGACTTCAGAGACTCCCACATGTAAACTCTAGCTGAGATTTCATGTGAGTTTTTCTCAGCAGTGGCTTTCTCTTCACCACTCTCCCATAAAGTTGCAAATGGTGAAGCACCCGGGTAACAGTTGTTGTATGCACAGTCTCTCCCATCTCAGCCACTGAAGCTTGTAACTCCTCCAGAGTTGTCATAGGTTTCTTGGTGGCCTTCCTCACTCGTCCACTTCTTGCACGGTCACTCAGTTTTTGAGGATGGCCTGCTCTAGGCAGATTTACAGCTGTGCCATATTCTTTCCATTTCTTTTTTTTTGTAATTTATTTTTTTATTGAAGTTCATCAAACAAACATTTCCATAAGATGTATTTTGGACATTGTACATATATATCACAAAATCTCCACAAAGTATTTATCTGGGGTATACACTTATAGAAAAGAGTGGAAAGAAAAAACAAGCAAAAGGAAAGAACTATGTACAAGTAGGGAGTGATCTTTTTTTTTACAACAGATTCATTGATTTGTGAGAATAAAATCAGACCTATGAGGCATTATGTAGTTAAACCATTTTTCCCAGTATGAATCAAATTGTTCCAGCTTATGATTAACAGATGCTGTTATCTTCTGCATTTTGTAAATGTCCATTGTAATTTCCATCCATGTATTTAAAGTTGGGCTCTCCTGTGATAACCATTTCCTAGTAAGAGTCTTTTTACCAGCCACCAACAGTATTTTCATTGAATATTCATCTCTTTTCAACCATTCTTGAGGTATATATCCAAAATATATGGTCTTACTCTCCAAGGGTATTTCACATTTAAAGTTGTCTTGTAGGGCATTGTGTATCCCCCTCCAATGGTTTTTGATAACAGGGCAGTCCCAAAAAATATGATAATGATTTGCATTTTGATTTCCACAATTTCTCCAGCAAACAGGGAGGTTACTATCATAGTGGGATTTCTGAGAGGGTGTAATAAAATAACTTATCAAGTTTTTCCATCCAAACTCCCTCCATTTCTGTGAATTGGTACACTTCCATTGATATCTCCATATTATTGTCCATTCTTCCTCAGATATAATTATCCTTCCTTCCTTCTCCCATTTTGTTTTAATGTATGAAGTCGAATGTGTTTTAAGATTTGACAACCCCTTATACATGCTTGAAATGATTCTACTACCATTATCTGAATTATATGCTTTTCTAAAGAGCTCTATCAAGCATGTATTTGCCTTGGTTACATTTTTAAGATTCTTATTAACATATTGTCGCATCTGTAAATACTGATAAAAATCTTGTTTTTCTAATAAGTGTTTCTCTTTAAGCATTTCAAAACTGAACAGTGTTCCTTCTTTCATTATGTTGCAAAGAACTGTTATTCCTTTAGCTGTCCAGTCCTTAAGTCTAGCATCCAATTTATTTGGTGTAAAATCCGAGTCATATGCACACCATTTAAGAATAGCAATATCTCCCTTTAAATTATATTCTTTTATAGCAGTTTTCCATATTTTAAGAGTCAATTTCACCCATGGGTTATCAATAGTATTTGATAGATAGATAGATACTTTATTCATCCCCATGGGGAAATTCAACTTTTTTTCCAATGTCCCATACACTTGTTGTAGCAAAACTAATTACATACAATACTTAACTCAGTAAAAAATATGATATGCATCTAAATCTATATACATACGATATATATACGATCTATATACGATATACATAAATCTATTTATGTACCTTTGCAGGTTGTTATCAGCCAAGATTGCTTGTATGGGGATGGGAAGTACCCGCTCCTCAATGTTTTTCCATTGAGCGTCATATGATGGGTTGCACCAACATATCACAGCTCTCAACTGTGCTGCAAAATAATAATCTCTAAGAGAAGGCAAGCCCCATCTCCCCCTTTTCCTTTGCTAATTGCAAGGTTTTGAGATGAACTCTAGGCCTTTTACCCTGCCAAATATACCTTGATAGCATCTTGTTCCATTCATTGAATTGATTTTGATTAATCTCTATTGGTAGGTTCTGAAAGAGATAGAACAGCATGGTACGAGGCAAGGCTGTCCTTTAAGTCCTCTATTATTTGACATTGTTTTGGAACCTTTAGCCATTGCCATTCGTTAATCACCTAATATTTTTGGTATTACCTGTGGGGAAGGGACTTATAAGTTATCATTATATGCTGATGATCTGTTACTATACATATCCGACCCTGAGAGATCTATTCCTGCTATTTTGTCCTTGCTTGCTCAGTTTAGTAGTTTTTCTGGTTGCAAACTGAACTTTAATAAGAGTGAATTATTTCCATTAAATATGCAAGTTCCAATTTATAAACACTTACCATTTAAAGTTGTCACAGATCATTTTACTTATTTGGGTATTAAAATTACCAAGAAACATAAGGATTTATTTAAAGTTAATTTTTTACCTTTAATTAACCAAATCAAGCAACTTGTTACCAGGTGGTCCCCATTATCTTTGTCATTGGTTGGTCGAATTAATACTATTAAGATGATAGTATTACCCAAGTTTTTATATTTATTTCAAGCATTACCAATTTTTATTCCTAAATCTTTTTTTGATATTATTGACTCCAAAATAACCTCGTATGTGTGGCAGAATAAAAATTATTTGGATGGAGGTGCAGAGTTATTGACGCTACTGTGTATATTTGACATAATGCAATGGCCCATGTTGGTTAGGTTTTTTTTTCTTATTTACTCTATTTTTCGTAATTACTATGAGTTTGGGAGGTTATTATATATGGATTATCATCTATTTGTATTTATACTTTAAACTATTAATTATGTACTCTCAAACTCTCTGTATTCATGTTTCATTTATGTTTGTTTAAAAATTAATAAAAAGATTTAAAAAGAAAGAATGAAAGAGATATAACAGTCTGGGCAGTATATTCATTTTAATAGACTCAGTCCTTGAACTGAGACTGAAAAAAGGAATCAGGCTCCATCTTGCCACATCTTCCTTAATTTTTTTATATAAAGGCTGATAATTACATTCTGATAATTTTGCCAAATCTTTTGGCATAATGATGCCCAAATATTTGAAAGACTCTGTGTGCCATGCCCAGGGGTATTGACTTTCAATTTCTCTTGGTGGGCTATAGTAATATGAAAGTAATTGGGTTTTATCTATGTTGATCTTGTATCCTGATAACTGACCATATTGTTCAAAGGATTGCATCAATTTAGGTAAAGAGTACGTTGGTTGCCCTAGATAGATCAAAATGTCATCCGCATAACAAGCCAATTTATGCTCTGTCCCTTTAATAGTAATTCCCCTGATATCTTCATTTTGTCTGATGTATTGAGCTAATGGTTCCAGATATAACACGAAGAGTAGTGGTGACCATGCATAACCCTGTCTCGTGTCCCCTTTCTAGGGTAAGACTATTTGATAAATATCCATTGATTTTAATCCTAGCAGTAGGCTTGTCATATAGTGTCTGTATAGTTCTAATAATTGTGTCTTGGAAACCAAATCTATGTAAAACTCTGTAAAGAAAATTCCAATTAACCAAATCAAATGCTTTTTCAGCATCCACAGTCATCACTATTGCTTCGATTTTATTTTTTTGTATATGATCCATAATGTGAAGTGTCCTTCGTATATTGTCTTGAGTCTGGCGTTGTCGTATAAAACCTGTCTGATCATTACGTATCAGTATGGGTAGAAACTCCTCTAATCATTTGGCCATGATGGAGGTAAATAACCTATAATCTACATTAAGAACAGATATTGGTCTAAATGACCCGCATTCCATTTTATCCTTGCCTTCTTTCGGTATAGCTGAGATTATCGCTTCCTTCCAACTGGGTGGCATTTGTGCCTTTTTTAGAGCCCAGTTCAGTGTGGGGAGTAAAACAGGAATTAACTCATTTTTAAATTCTTTGAACCACTCTGTCATATACCCATCTGATCCTGGTGACTTGCTTAATTTAAGCCAACTAATTGCAGCTTTTAATTCAACTTCAGTTATGTCAGCAGTCATCCTTCTATTTTGTTCTTCGCTTAAAGTGGGTAACTCTAGAGAATTCAAGAAGGTGTCAATTTAGGTTATGCTCCCCCCTGGAACTTTGGAATATAGCGTTTTGTAAAACACTTCAAAAGCTTCTTGAATTTCACTTAGCTTTTTTTTTTAATCATTTTCGTTCTTGGATCCTTAATTCTATGAATTGTATTTTCTGATATCTTTTTTTCCAGTTTCCATGCCAGTATTTTCATAGATTTCGATCCACTTTCATAATGTCTGTGTTTCAGAAACATTAAGTTTTTCCTGATTTCTTGCGTAGCCAAATTATTTATTTCATTCCTAATTTTTTAAATTTCCCCTAATGTATCCTGTGCCAAATTCAATTTGTGTTTTTTCTCTAGTTCCTTCAGCCTATTTTGTAATTCCTCTAATGTTTTATTCCTTATTTTCTTCTTATATGAAGATATCGCTATAATTTTCCCTCTTAAGACAACCTTCAGAGTATCCCATTAAATGGGAGGTGAAACCTTTCCATTATCATTAAATTCTAAGTAGAGACCAATTTCTTTTTTAATTTGTTCCTTAAAGTACGGATCATTGAGTAAACTTGAATTTAGTTTCCAAATAGTATTCTTTGGTTGTAGGTCAAAATCAACAGATAAATATATAGGTGCATGGTCACTTACATCTATTGTCCCAATTCCACAGGTGTTTATTTTGTCTTTGTCTTTTCCAAATGTTATGAAATAGTCTATTCTTGGATATACAGAATGTGGAGCAGAATAATGAGTGTAATCCCTTCTGTCAGGGAAAAGATCCCTCCATATATCAATTAAACCAACATCCTCAAAAAGTGTATTAACTTTCTTATGTAAAGATTTTGTTTCATAGGTTTTTCTATTGGAAGAGTCTAAGTTTGGTTGTAATTGTAAATTTAAGTCTCCCCCACATATCAGGAGACCTTCTGTTTCCGTTACCATAATATCAGTAATTTTCTGAAAGAAACCAATATCACTTCCTGGCGGTGCGTATATATTCAATAGAGTAACTGAATTGCCGTCTATATTCCCCCTTTCCAGAATATATCTGCCTTCTTTATCTCCAATTTCGAATATTTTTTCAAAATTTAGCTTACTTGAGATAAGAATAGCAACTCCTCTCTTATGTCCTGATTTATATGAGGAGAAAAACAGATTAGTGAAGCCCATTCTCTTTAGTTTTTTATGCCCATTATCACTTAAATGACTTTCCTGTAAATATACTACATGGGCTTGTTCTTTTTTCATTTTGGATAAAATTCTCTTACGTTTGATTGGATTTAATAGCCCATTTACATTAAAAGAAATTAATTTTACCTTGTCCTTAGCCATCTGTATTTATCTGTCAATGTATCATTGAAATTAGAATAAAACTTAATCGATCTACTCCCGGAACAAATAAGAACCAAGAAACTCAAATAATAACAAAAATGGCAACAAACGTGTGATTCCAAGGCTGAGGTCTCTAGTAAATGACCCTGCGTTGAGCTAGAGGAAATGTCTAGCTGTGAGGGATAACCCCTCCTATTTGTGAGTTGAGGGCCCCCATTGCAGTATTCATAAAAGTCAGTGAACTAATCCATTACACAGAAAAGATTTCCCTGTGTACTCCTCCTATATATACACACACACACACAAATATATATATACATACATACATACACACACACACACATTACACACATACACATATGCACACATATATATATATATTCTCATTTTGGTGGGGGGAAAAGGAGTAAGTGAGCGAATAAAGAATAACAATTAAGTAATATAAAATCCACATTATAATAAGTATTTCTCGAGATAGGTATATCACCGTGTACTTTTGCTTCTGTTTAGCTTCTCAACATTTTTAAAGTTAGCCAAACATTATGACTCTTCTGAAGGGGGTGAGGACTGTCTTTGGGAAACTCCCAGTCTCTTCCTGATATGTTTCTCTCAGCCTCCTCCCGTCTCCTGCCTTCTCGTTTCTTGCACTATTTCCCAAGCTGAGCTGGACAATTCCTCAGCCAGGCTTTCTTTTGTTTTGGTCACGCTGACGGCCAGCCCTCTGACCTTCATGTCTGTAGTCACCTCTTCCACTGTCTGGTACAACCGTGTCCCGTTGTCATAAAACACTCGAAGTTTAGCAGGGTATGGAGTTTGAAATCTAATCTTATTTTGCTTTAATACTTGCTTTACTTCGGAGTATTCTTTGCATTTCTGGAGGACCGTGGGGGGGGGGGTAATCTTGGTCGAAATATATTAATTTATCCTCTAAAAACACTCTCTTCTTACCCCAGGCCCTTTGTAGAATCTCCGCCTTGGTGCTGTACTGAAGGAATTTAATTATAATTAAGCGAGGCTTTCTATCCTGGGTAGGTTTTTGGGACTAACGCGCAGTGCGCTCTTTCGACTTCCAGCTCCATAGCCGGGGGAAGCTCCAATGCATCCCGCAGTAACTTTCCGACAAACTCCGTCATAGATGGGCCCTCCGGTCCTTCGGGAACATTGTAGATTCTGATATTTTTCCGCCGTGATCTTCCCTCCAGGTCAAGCAATTTACCCTCTTGGTGATGTATGATTTTTATTGTTTTGCTCAGTATCCGTTCCACATTTTGAACGCGTTCTTCCACCTTCTCAATGCAAGTCTCTGCCACCGCTATTTTTTGATTAACGCTGGCGAGCTCTGCCTTAATATCACGGAGCTGCTGCTTTATATCTTTCTGGACCTCCATTATTTCTTTCAGGAGTTCGAAGATATTCGCCGCTTCACTTGAGCAAGGCCCAGCGGCCACCTCGCTAGCACACGGTCAGGTAGGAGAGCCGCTCGCTGCACTCCTCTCGGACGCAGGCTCCGCAGTGTCACTTTTTAAATTTCCATTTCTTCTTCCCATTCTTGCCCTTCTTTTCAGTTCAAATATTTTTCATAAAATATTACATTTGACGGGTTAATGGGGTTTAATACGCGTTTTTCCGGAGGAGCTAGTGACTTAAGCTGCCATTCTCGACGATGATGTCACCGGAAAACCTCTTTCTATTTCTTGATGATTGACTTAACTGTACTCCAAGGGATATTTAGTGACTTGGAAATGTTCTTATATCCATATCCTGACTTGTGCTTTTCAATAACCTTTTCACGGAGTTGCTTGCAGTGTTCTTTTGTCTTCATGGTGTAGTTTTTACCAGGATACTGACTCACCAGCAGCTGAACCTTCCAGATACAGGTGTATTTTTACTATAATCAATTGAAACACCTTGACTATACACAGGTCTCCAAATCAGATCTCCATTTAGCTAATTATGTGATTTCTAAAACCAATTGACTGCACCAGTGATAATTTGGTGTGTTATATTAAAAGGGGGTGAATACTTACGCAATCAATTATTTTGTGTTTTATATTTGTAATTAATTTAGATAATTTTGTAGAGATCTGTTATCACTTCGACACAAAAGACTTCTTCAGTTGATCAGTGTCAAAAAAGCCAAATGAAATCCACTGTGATTCAATGTTGTAAAACAATAAAACACAGAAACTTCTGGGGATGGTGGGGGGGGGGGGGGGGTGAATACTTTTTATAGGTACGGTACATGCTTTATAAGCCTTCAAATAAAAGGTAGGTAGTGAGAAAAGAATCCTTTATAAGCTTTCAAATGTATGAGATCCATGATATACTAAAACGATAGGATGACTTTTTCCCTTGTTTTCCACTTCCACAGTCCCCCTCCGCCCCCCCCCCCCACCGATGATCCTGCGCCAAAGAAAAGCAATTACACTGGATACATTGTCATTTTGGTTCCGCTCAGGTGCTTGCCACCACGCACTACTGTAACCTGTAGATAAAGCCTGCAAATTAACAACTAAATACATTTTCAACAGAGCATTCACAAAATGTTTCTTAGTGACAAAGCCCAGTCTGACAAGAAAATCTATTTATGGATTACTCACAATTGTACTGTTTACAGAGTCTTGCCACATACTTTCCTGATAGTTACCTTGAGTTCGAAATTGAAGTTTCATTGGTGTCATTATTGAGATTTTTGTTAGGAGACACAGAAGTGGTTATTCTGGCATGCATGCTAATGGGAGGGATAGTTGTCACTGGTGTGTTCAAACCTTCCACACCAGTGTTCAAATCCTTCAGGGAAATAACTGCTGGACTTGTGTTACTGCCATTAGTATACCTTCCGTCAGTTCCAGTAGGGGTTCCTTCGGTTCCCATGAGACTTCCTTCTATTTCTTCAGTTCCTGAAGAAAGATTTCCCACAGCATCTTCCCGAGGCTTTGGAGAAGATTTCCAAACAGTTGGATGATCTACCTGATCGGCTTTTGAGCTAATACGTTTGTACTTCCTGCTTTTAGGCTCTCTATCCTTTGTTGTGTCCTATATAAAGAGGAAAGTGTGTTTTGAATGATTAGCGTGTGAAAAGTAACTTAATTTGTAAATAAGTTCATTTTTAAATTATTGTTACAGATAATTTGTCCTTTTGGAACAATCTTGGTTGAGTTTTGATCAAGCTCCCAAATAAGTCCACATCTGTTTTTAATATTGGCCATCGTGTGTATATGTTTTAAATTTATCCTAGTGTAACAAAAAGTAAAGTGAAACAGGTGAAAACAAGTTGTCAGCCAAATGTGGCAACTGATTTATCATGGTAAACCAACCACACCTAGCATCAGAATCTTAGACTATTTGATCCTGCCAATGCTGCCACATTCGTGGTCTGAGTTCTGAAATTGGAAAAGCTATTTTCCAACTTCAATCTTAAATGATTTAAATGATACGAGACAGGAACAGACCCTTTATCCTACGCCAATCATTGCCATCCAATTACACTAATTCTATAGCAATTCCCATTTTTAATTTTCCCCACATTATCATAAATTGCTCTGTCACTCACCTACACGCTGGGGGCAATTTACAGTGTCTAACTAACCTATAAATAGACGAAAGAGCAAAAAATGTGGTAATTTATATTGTTAATATTGTATGCTAATAGTGTGCATAACTGGTACTGCACACTGCAGTTTAAAGCCAGATCTATATCTCACTTCTAATAATTATCTCAATTCATCATGCAGGTTATACTTTAAACAAATTAAATGGAGTAGAATTAATAGCCTAACATATAACTTTGGTCAGTTCCTGTATTGGATCTTGCTAATTCAGTCTGTTTAATAAATTTGAATGGAATATATTTGAATATTTTAAATATTAAATAACTCCAAATCTGTTCTACATTGGAAATAGGGACATATTATGAAGGAAACATAATCACTTTATATTTATTTAAATATCAATCTATTATTTAGAAAATGTGGCATTTTCCTTCAAAATTTCATGAGGTAATTTAATTTTGTCTATTAAGGAAATAAATAGCTGGCACAACTGATGTGTTTCCAAATTAAATAAATTAGGGTTGAAATATTATAGTTTTAGATAAATGCATATAAAAATAATTTCTCATAAACATCAAAATAATATTCCACCAACAAAACTACAAAAAATACATATAGTGTATGTCTCAAGTGGAAGAAAAGTTTAGTCACTAATTCAGCCATGATATCATGGTTTCATTATTTATACCATTAGCAGAAAATCACTGAGCCGTGCTGTTGCCATTGCCAGTTAGGCTGAGGGAGCGAATTCTCTAGATAATACTACCTTAATTAGGGGTAGAGCTGTCAAAGGTGAAACATTGAGAACAAATTATTAAGAGCTTTTAGTAAAATAAGCCTTCTAATATTGTGGAGATATCATATAGAATATTAGAATTATAGTTATCCCAGCCACTGGGTTATCCCAGTAAATGAATTCCTGAATTAGACAGACTGTTTTATTAACTAGATCAAGAGATATCATAGTGGAGCTTTTAATGTTTCTCATTCTGCTCTTGCACAGTGATACCTTTCAGAACAGGGAGGTCCAATCTAAATTGCTATTGTCTTGCTTTGAACAGCATAGCATTTTACAGCATCAATGATCAGGGTTCAATTCCCAGTGCTGTCTATGAGAAGCTTGTACATTCTCCCCGTAACCACATGGCTTCTTCCGGGTGCTCTGGTTTCCTCCCACATTCTAAAAGCGTAGGAGTTAGTAAGTTATGTGCACACCACACTGGTGTCGGAAGCATGGCAATACTTGCAGGCTGCCTCCAGGACATTCTCGGACTGTGTTGGTCATTGATGTAAACAACTCATTTCTCTATATGTTTCAATGTATATGTGACAAATAATGCTACTCTTCTTATCCTCTTGTGTAGCCAGGATATGTGAATCTAGTAGTATAAACTTCAGAGCTACCTATTCTTCATTTCTTAAACATGCTTATTTGCATCGGACGTGTGCAAACAGAAGGCAGGCCTGTGGACAGAGAATCAGTCTGTATCAGACAAGGCAAACTTAAGACCACTTTCTGGATTTGACTTGGAGACGCTTAAGTATGGGGTGTAAAGCTTCCAGGCGACAGGAAAAATATTACCACAATACTGCGTCCGATCCTCCCGGTGCGGCCTTTTATATATTGGTGAGACCCCACGCAGATTGGGAGACCGTTTCACTGAACACCTACGGTCTTTATGGGGGATTTCAACATGCAGGTGAACTGGGAGAATCAGGTTGGTGCTGGACCCCAGGATAGGGAGTTTGTAGAGTGCCTAAGGGATGCATTCTTGGAACAGCTTGTATGAGAGCCGACCAGGGACAAGGCTATTCTGGATTTAATGTTGTGTAATGAACAGGATTTGATAAGCGATCTTGAAGTAAAGAAGCCATTAGGAGGTAGTGACCATAATATGATAAGTTTTTATCTGCAATTTGAGAAGGATAAGGGCAGATCGGAGGTGTCAGTGTTGCAGTTGAACAAAGGAAACTATGGAGCCATGAGGGAGGAGCTGGCCAAAGTTAACTGGACGGATATCCTAGCAGAAAAGACAGTGGAACAGCAATGGCAGGTATTCTTGGGAATAATGCACAAGGTGCAAAATCAGTTCATACCCCGGAGAAGGAAGGATTCAAAGGGGGGAAAGGGGCCACAGTGGTTGACAAAGGAAGTCAGAGATTGCATAGCATTAAAAAAAAGGAAGTATGACAGAGCTAAGGTGAGTGGGAGGACAGATGATTGGGAAATTTTTAAAGAACAAAAGAACTTAACTAAAAAGGCAATACGGGGAGAAAAAATGAGGTACGAACGCAAGCTAGCCAGGAATATAAAGGAGGATAGCAAAAGCTTTTTTAGGTATGTGAAGAGAAAGAAGATAGTTAAGAACAATGTTGGGCCCTTGAAGAATGAATTGGGTGAAATTGTTATGGGAAACAGAGAAATGGCAGAAGAATTTAATAAGTACTTTAGATCTGTCTTCACTAGGGAAGACACAAGCAATCTCCCAGATGTATGGATGGGCCAAGGACATAGGGTAACAGAGGAAATGAAACAGACTGACATTAAAAAGGAAACAGTGAAGAGTAGACTGATGGGACTGAAGGCTGACAAATCCCCAGGTCCAGATGGTCTGCATCCTAGGGTACTAAAGGAGGTGGCTCTGGAAATTGCGGATGCATTGGTAATCATTTTCCAATGTTCCTTAGATTCAGGATCAGTTCCTGAGGATTGGAGAATGGCTAATGTTATCCCACTTTTTAAGAAAGGAGGGAGGGAGAAAACAGAGAACTATCATCCTGTCAGCCTAACATCAGTAGTGGGGAAGATGCTAGAGTCCATTATTAAAGATGAAATAGTGGCATATCTAGATAGCAGTGATAGGATTGGGCCGAGCCAGCATGAATTTACCAAGGGCAAATCATGCTTGACTAATCTATTGGAGTTTTTCGAGGATGTAACCAGGAAGTTATACAATGGAGATCCAGTGGATGTAGTGTACCTTGATTTTCAGAAGGCATTTGATAAGGTCCCACATAGGAGATTGGTGGGTAAAATCAGAGCTCATGGCATCGGGGGGAAGATATTGACATGGATAGAAAACTGGTTGGCAGATAGAAAGCAAAGGGTAGCGGTGAATGGGTGTTTCTCGGAATGGTAGGTGGTGACTAGTGGGGTGCCACAGGGCTCGGTATTGGGACCACAGCTGTTTACGATTTACATCAACGATTTAGATGAAGGCATTGAGAATAACATCAGCAAGTTTGCTGATGATACTAAACTGGGTGGCAGTGTGACATGTGATGAGGATGTTAGGAGAATTCAGGGTGACTTGGATAGGCTGGGTGAGTGGGCAGATACTTGGCAGATGACGTTTAATGTGAATAAGTGTGAGGTTATCCACTTTGGGAGTAAGAACAGGAAGGCAGATTATTATCTGAACGGTGTAGAGTTAGGTAAGGGAGAAATACAAAGAGATCTAGGAGTCTTTGTTCATCAGTCACTGAAGGTGAATGAGCAAGTGCAGCAGGCAGTGAAGAAGGCTAATGGAATGTTGGCCTTTATTACAAAGAGAATTGAGTACAAGAGCAAGGAAATCCTTTTGCATTTGTACAGGGCCCTGGTGAGACCACACCTGGAGTATTGTGTACAGTTTTGGTCTCCAGGGTTAAGGAAGGACATCCTGGCTGTAGAGGAAGTGCAGTGTAGATTCACAAGGTTAATTCCTGGGATGTCAGGACTGTCTTACGCAGAGAGGTTAGAGAGACTGGGCTTGTACACGCTGGAATTAAGGAGATTGAGAGGGGATCTGATTGCAACATATAAGATTATTAAGGGATTGGAAAAGATAGAGGCAGGAAATATGTTCCAGATGCTGGGAGAGTCCAGTACCAGAGGGCATGGTTTGAGAATAAGGGGTAGGTCATTTAGGACAGAGTTAAGGAAAAACTTCTTCTCTCAGAGAGTTGTGGGGGTCTGGAATGCACTGCCTCGGAAGGCAGTGGAGGCCAATTCTCTGGATGCTTTCAAGAAGGAGCTAGATAGG
This sequence comes from Hemitrygon akajei, assembly GCF_048418815.1. Lineage (NCBI taxonomy): Eukaryota > Metazoa > Chordata > Chondrichthyes > Myliobatiformes > Dasyatidae > Hemitrygon > Hemitrygon akajei. Next base: position 8,103,563 of record NC_133138.1, on the reverse strand, counting down.
TATCTTATGGATAGGGGAATCAAGGGATATGGGGACAAGGCAGGAACCGGGTATTGATAGTAGGTGACCAGCCATGATCTCAGAATGGCGGTGCAGGCTCGAAGGGCTGAATGGTCTACTTCTGCACCTATTGTCTATTGTCTATTGTCTGTCCGCCAGAGAAAGCAGGATCTCCCAGTGGCCACACATTTTATTTCTACGTCCCATTCCCATTCTGATATGTCTATCCATGGCCTCCTCTACTGTCTAGATGAAGCCACACTCAAGCTCGAGGAACAACACCTTATGTACCATCTGGGTAGCCTCCAACCTGATGGCATGAACATTGATTTCTCTAACTTCTGTTAATGCCCCTCCTACCCTTCTTACCCCATCCCTGACATATTTATTTATTTATTTATTTGTTTGTTTGTTTATTCATCCCCCCACTTTTTTCTTTTTTTCTCTCTTCCTTTTTTATCTCTTTCTGTCCCTCTCACAATCATTCCTTGCCTGTTCTCCATCTCCCACTGGTGCTCCCCTCCCCCTTTCTTTATCCCTAGGCCTCCCATCCCATGATCCTCTCCCTTCTTCAGCTGTGTATCCCTTTTGCCAATCACCTTTCCAGCTCTTAGCTTTATCCCTGCCCTTCTTGTCTTCTATCATTTTGGATCTCCCCCTCCCCCTCCTACTTTCAAATCTCTTACTATCTTTCCTTTCAGTTAGTCCTGACAAAGGGTCTCGGACTGAAACGTCGACAGCGCTTCTCCCTATAGACGCTGCCTGACCTGCTGTGTTCCACCAGCATTTTGTGTGTGTTGCTTGAATTACAGCATCTGCAGATTTCCTCGTGTTTGAGCTTTTAAAACCACAATAGAGTGGCCAGTTTGGCAGATGTAGCGTTTGTAAATCTTTTGCTTTAACTGGAAATAACATTAACACTATAAGGTTCTACACATATTTCCCTTCCTATCAGTTGCTACTTGAAGCTGTTTCTTGTTAACACACCAGTTTCACAGCCTCGTCTTACCCATGACCCACAATCCACTTCACCCCAGCTCAAGTACCCATGCAACATCTGCCAAACAAGTCATCCTATAAATTAAGGTTTAATTCTACTAGCAGCAGTTTGGAGCTTCACTAATGTAGGTTCAAGTTGATCAGCAGGGGTCATCCAAAAATGTTTCAAGTTAGGTCCTCACAGCTAGTGGCAAAAAAGATTCCCCCCACCCCACCAATAATGCAGGTTTGATTCTACCTCACATTCTAGCAACAAAATATTATTCTCTAACTCCTGTTGCAGTCAGCAATCCTTTTTCTAAAATCACTGTCAATAAATGTTCACTCAAACAAGAGGTTTAGAATTGTAATGGAACAAAAGTAACACACCTTTCCATGCTTTTTAGTGCATTGTTTTATAGCTAGCAGTGTCTTCTCATATTCTGAAATTTCTTTGCTGATGTTTTTACGTTTTCTAATCAACAGCAGATTATCTTTCATATCCTTGAGGACCTGAGCTTGAATCTCTGGGATAAATCTGGAAATACAAGGATATCCTTTTTCAAGATACTGCCTTACATATTGAGTGCTTCCAGCGTTTTCTGGTATCATTCGAAAATTCCAGCATCTGCAGTGTTTTTAATTAATGAAGAAATCTAAGTTAACTTCTGCAAATAACATTTAGTTTCATCACTAGCCTGATTCATTGAAGCAACATTTTCAGTTCCCAACTAGTATGCCCTGCAGTCTATACATGTTATTCAAGTCTCCACTGGTTAGTCTGCCGGCTTTCTAAACATTTTCCAGTGCATTCCAGGACAAAGTAAGATGTATTTTCACGGTAAAATATAATTATTATCTGACAAGCATCTTAATTAACCTTTTCACAAAAATGTTCTTACTTACAGATGTCAAAGATTTGCAAGTTTCAACAGCTCTAGGATATAATCCATCATTCTCTGTGTCTTTATTTCCCATCTCTAGCTGCTAACTCTCTTGATTCTACAAGTTTCACACATTATCTTGGATTCTTTGTCTATTCTGATTCTGTCTGCAAACCCGATATTCAGTTCTCAGAAGAGTTCTCAAGCTTCATTCCCTTCCACACGAATATCAACAAATTTTGATCTCAACATGAGTTCTACCTATTCTCCAGCTGTGTCCACCTCCAGAGACATTTCTTTGACCATGGCCCTTCACTGGCATGTTGGACCCTTACCCCATTTTCAGAGCTGCACACTCCTCGCTGGCCTTTTACCTCATCATTGCAAACTGTAAGTGTGACAATTCCTATCTTATTACCACCTGAGGCTGCAGCACCCTAACCAGGATATGCTAACGGAGACAGTGATGTTGTTGCTTAGCAAACTCAGCTCTGCCTAGCTGGAGGCTCAATTACAACTTACTGGCATTTCCTAAGATCTCCCACTGGATCCCATCACTGAAAATTAGGTCTGTGTTTCTCTGGCGCCTTTACAACCTCAAGCTTCGTTCTCCTAATCCACACAGCTTGTCTCAGCCTCCACCCAAACTCACAAGCGAGCCTGCTGATATAAACATCATTTCACACTGCTTAGCATTACTCTGAATCCCAATATTACCTCCCTTTCTCCCCACCTATGTGTGCAATATATTTAATAACATCAGCTACTTGGTTTTACTTTCTTAATCCTAACTACATAATTTTCATGAAAGTTGTGCAATTTCTTTGCATTGCCGTGCACCATCATGATGACAATTTTAGGGTATAGATCAGCAACACTGTCAGTCCTAGGATCAGCAGACCCATAGCTATATTGACCATATCACTCCTCCTTAAGCTTTTTGTAATGACTCCATTTTATTCTCCGTTTCCATACCTTTGAATTATTTGTCCTGGCAAGCCCCCTTCCAAGTCAATCATTCTTTCCCCTCAGCTGAAGTTTCCCTACATTGAAGTTGATAGCACCCCCATCCTTTGTATTACCACTTTCTGCTTTCAATCCTTTCCCTCCCTTCCAGAAAACTGAAAAAAAATTCCCTTGCCCTTATCTTCCGCACCATCACTCTCCAATTAAGTAGATTATCTGTTGCCATTTCTGCCACATCAGCTGCAATGTCATCAAAAAGCACATCATCCCTTTTTTTGCCAAAAGTCTGAGTACACTAGTTTACTCCTCTATCGCCACCAACAGTATTTTCGCACTTTTCAAGACAACATTCCTCAAGAAAGGCAAACCTCCACTTTTATCTATTCCCTTCCCATGATTGTTTTCAGTTTCTGCATTTAGCAAATGTAACCTTCATTTATTACTTCTCAGAACCACTGTAAAGCTCAGGTATGAGGAGAGCAACTCTGCCCAACAACTCAATGATTTCAAGTTCCCTGGCCCCCATTGTCTTATTTTCACCAATGATGTCCAGTCCCTATATACCTCCATCCCCCACCAGGAAGGTCTCAAAGCTCTCCGTTTCTTTTGGGATTCCAGACCCAACCAGTTCCCTTCTACCACCACTCTCCTCTGTCTAGTGGAATTGGTCCTTACTCTTAATAATTTCTCCTTTGGCTCCTCCCACTTCCTTCAAACTAAAGGTTAGCCATGGGTACCCATATGGGTCCCAGCTCTGCCTGCCCTTTTGTTGGCTATGTGGAACAGTCCATACAGTGGAACAAGCCTATACGGGTATCCGCCCCCCACTTTTCCTTCGCTACATCAACGACTGCATTGGCGCTGCTTCCTGCACGCGTGCTGAGCTCGTCGACTTCATTAACTTTGCCTCCAACTTCCACCCTGCCCTCAAATTTACCTGGTCCATTCCCGACACCTCCCTCCCCTTCCTTGATCTCTCTGTCTCTATCTCTGGAGATAGCTTATCTACTGATGTCTACTATAAGCCCATGGACTCTCACAGCTACCTAGATTATCCCTCTTCCCACCCTGTTACCTGCAAAAATACTATCCCCTTCTCGCAATTCCTCTACCTCCGCCGCATCTGCTCTCAGGATGAGGCTTTTCATTCCAGGACGAAGGAGATGTCTTCCTTTTTTAAACAAAGGGGCTTTCCTTCTTCCATCAACAAATCTGCTCTCAAACGCATCTCTCCCATTTCCCGCACATCTGCCCTCACCCCATCCTCCCACCACCCCATTAGGGATAGGGTTCCTCTTGTCCTCACCTACCACCCCACCAGCCTCCAGGTCCAACATATAATTCTCCGTAAACTTTCCGCCACCTGCAACGGGATCCCAATACCAAGCACATCTTTCCCTCCCCCCCCCCCCCGCTTTCCGCAGGGATCGCTCCCTATGCGACTCCCTTGTCCACTCGTCCCCCCATCCCTTCCCACCGATCTCCCTCCTGGCACTTATCCTTGTAAGCGGAACAAGTGCTACACCTGCCCTTACACTTCCTCCCTCGCCACCATTCAGGGCCCCAGACAGTCCTTCCAGGTGAGGCGACACTTCACCTGTGAGTTGGCTGGTGTGGTATACTGCGTCCGGTGCTCCCGGTGTGGCCTTTTATATATTAGTGAGACCCGACACAGACTGGGAGACCGTTTCGCTGAACACCTACGCTCGGTCCACCAGAGAAAGCAGGATCTCCCAGTGGCCACACATTTTAATTCCACGTCCCATTCCCATTCTGATATGTCTATCCATGGCCTCCTCTACTGTCAAGATGAAGCCACACTCAGGTTGGAGGAACAACACCTTATCTGGGCAGCCTCCAACCTGACGGCATGAACATTGATTTCTCTAACTTCTGTTAATATCCCTTCTCCCCTTCTTACCCCATCCCTAATTTTTAATTCTTAATAATTTTTTTCTCTTTCCCTCTCACAATAACTCCTTACCTGTTCTCCATCTTCCTCTGGTGCTCCCCTTCCCCTTTCTTTCTTCAAAGGTCTCCCATCCTATGATACTCCCTCTTCTCTAGCTGTGAATCCCTTTTGCCAATCAGCTTTCCAGCTCTTAGCTTCATCCTTCCCTCTCCAGTCTTCTCCTATCATTTCGGGTCTCCCCCTCCCCCTCCCACTTCCAAATCTCTTACTATCTCTTCTTTCAGTTAGTCCTGACGAAGGGTCTCGGCCTGAAACGTCCACTGTACTTCTTCCTATAGATGCTGCTTGGCCTGCTGTGTTCCACCAGGATTTTGTGTGTGTTGCTTGAATTTCCAGCATCTGCAGATTTCCTCATGTTTGCCGCCCATACATTAACCTTCTTCCTAATCATCCCAACCCACTTCCCACAGCAAGCATCTCTCCTTCTCAAATATCCAGACGAAGGGGCTGATAGAGACATAAATACTTGTTTCCTCACTGCACTGCACTTGGTTCATGACTTGCTGGTAACCAGTTAGAGAGAAAAGGGATCGAATATGATCATAATTTTTAAAAATTGAATTCTGCAAATTGATGTTATTCTCTCATTACTGAGTAGATTTTTCTTGAATCATTTAGAAAGGAATTAATAGTAATGTTTGAAATATCAACTAAAATAGTTTTCTTTCTCATTTAAAAGTCCTCACTTTTCTGAGAATCCATCTGCTGTGAAATATTCGTGTTTTAGAAGCTCTGTGGATGAAGCTCTCTTGTCTGCATCCATCTGTAAGCATCTCTGTAAAAACATCATGTTTCCAATCAATCATTACATCCAAACAAAATTCTAACCATGGCGAACTAAAAGCTCTGATTTTAACAAATAAAGCACAAAACAGGTAATTAGCCATGTTCCCAAAAGCTGCAGCATTCTGTCCAGAATTCAGCGCCTTTATTCAGGACTCGTTAAATGAAACCATTTCAACTGGGTACTCTCCTGAAAGAGCCTCACTTTACGAAGGAAACTTAACTACGTATAAGATATAAAGGCACTTCATTCACATGGCTCTTCATTAGTTCACTAGTTCAGTAAACCTCAGTATGTGCGGTTGGGAGACTGTAGGTCTGACACGGTGGTCAGCAGCACAGGAGCGCCACAGGGAACCGTACTCTCTCCGGTCCTGTTCACCCTGTACACATCAGACTTCCAATATAACTCGGAGTCCTGCCATGTGCAGAAGTTCACTGATGACACGGCCATAGTGGGGTGTGTCAGGAATGGACAGGAGGAGGAGTATAGGAAACTGATACAGGACTTTGTGATATGGTGCAACTCAAACTACCTGCGTCTCAATATCACCAAGACCAAGGAGATGGTGGTGGACTTTAGGAGATCTAGGCCTCATATGGAGCCAGTGATCATTAATGGAGAATGTGTGGAGCAGGTTAAGACCTACAAGTATCTGGGAGTACAGTTAGATGAGAAGCTAGACTGGACTGCCAACACAGATGCCTTGTGCAGGAAGGCACAGAGTCGACTGTACTTCCTTAGAAGGTTGGCGTCATTCAATGTCTGCAGTGAGATGCTGAAGATGTTCTATAGGTCAGTTGTTGAGAGCGCCCTCTTCTTTGTGGTGGCGTGTTGGGGAGGAAGCATTAAAAAGAAGGACGCCTCACGTCTTAATAAGCTGGTAAGGAAGGCGGGCTCTGTCGTGGGCAAAGTACTGGAGAGTTTAACATCGGTAGCTGAGCGAAGGGCGCTGAGTAGGCTACGGTCAATTATGGAAAACCCTGAACATCCTCTACATAGCACCATCCAGAGACAGAGAAGCAGTTTCAGCGACAGGTTACTGTCGATGCAATGCTCCTCAGACAGGATGAAGAGGTCAATACTCCCCAATGCCATTAGGCTTTACAATTCAACTGCCAGGACTTAAGAACTTTTTTTAAAGCTATTTAGATGCATATCATATTATTACTGAGTTAAGTATTGTATGTAATGAGTTTTTGCTACAACAAGTGTAAGGGACATTGGAAAAAAATGTTGAATTTCCCCATGGGGATGAATAAAGTATCTATCTATCTATCTATCATCTATCTATCTAAATTGCACGTTCCTCTCCAAGTCAGACATTGTGACTTCAAGTTCTACTCCAGAGGCCTGAGTACAAAACTCTAAACTTGCATTCTAGTGCAGTACCTAATTTGTACTGAATTATTGAACATAAGAAATAGGAGCAGGAGTAGGCTATCCAGCCCATCAAGCCTGCCCTGCCATTTAATAAGATCATGGCTGATCTGTCCGTAAACTTAGCTCGATCTACCTGCCTTTTCCCCATAACCTTACTATGTAAAAATCTATCTAACTGTTTCTTAAATATATTTAGTGAAGTAGCCTCAACTGCTTCCCTGGGTAGAGAATTCCACAGATTCACCATTCTCTGGGAAAAACAGTTTCTCCTCATCTCCATCCTAAATCTTCTCCCCTGAATCTTGAGGCAATGTCCCCTAGTTCTAGTCTCACCTACCAATGGAAACAACTTTCCTACTTCTATCTTATCTATCCCTTTCAAAACTTTGTATGTTTCTATAAGATCCCCTCTCATTCTTCTGAATTCCAGAGAGTATAGTCGCAGGCAACTCAATTGGAGTTGCTTTTGTTTAGCTGAGGTCCTGTCTGCCTTTTGAAGTGTATGTAAAAGTTTTCTTGGTACTATTTTGAAGAGAAAGGGAATTATTTTCATTTCAAAGTTTGAGAATATTTACTTCTCAATCAGCATTTAAAGAATACTGATTCTGTAGTCAAAAATTGCTGTTTGTAGAATCTCATAGTATTATTTCCTAAATTGCAGTTGTGACCAGAATTCAAAAGCACTTAAAGTTCTTTGGGACATCCTAATGTCAGCAATAAAACTATATTCTTTCTTTCCCATACGTCACCCAGAGACACCCAAACATAAATCAATATGAAGTCTGGTGACTCTTGCTACTTAAACGAAAACAGTAGTAAATTTGCACAGACCAACATCTCCAGGATTACAAGTTAAATAAAGTTATTCTGCTATTGGGAATGTTGGCGAACATGCTAAAAGTGAACAGATGTAAACAATTCTCTGCTCCACAAATGGTACAACAGGGTCTTTTATAGCCACTGACTGTATGATTGAGAGTAGGGTATGTGACTGTCTCCAATAAAACTCCACACGAGAATGTGACCGTGGGAATGTGAGAGCATACATTACTCTCTGTAGGTTTGTGAAAATGGGCCAAATGTCAGAGAGACAGCATTCGTGCACTTACGAATGGACAGGCATGAATGTCAATAATTTATAGGTCTTCGGATATCTGACATTTTAGGCAGTATCTTAGAAACATGGGATTTTTGGATCTGTATTCGTATTTCTGTATTCTGTGCATGGTTTTAAAAGTTGATTCTGAAAGTCTGCTGTTCTCCAGTAGACACAAGGTGATCATTTAACTGCATGAAAGATATGCAGTGGTCTGGAACTAATGCACGCATCTAATCTGGAGATAATGCTGAGTTAGCAGGTGCATCTGCACCATTGTTAATTTAGCTTCACCATATTGTCGAGCACAGTATCTCCTCCCAGATGGCGGTGCTGCGCATGCTAAGGTTATGATGTCAGAATCACATTCACCAGAGACCACTGAGTCGCAATAGCGGGAAGTTCAGCCATCTGAATACAGATGGTGAGCACCTGCAACACTCGGGGGCACGTCTTGGCACCTGTTTAAAGGCAATGGGTTGTAAGTGTGGAGCCTGCTGCTTTGTAGAATGCACTCTTTGTCTCTGTCCCCTAACAAATTGACAGCTCACTTCTAAGAATTATAAGGATTTTGAATATCCATACGAAAAATATCACCACTGACATTAAAGATCTAGTTTATGCATCAGTTTCAAACTCTTTGCCTGGACTCACACTGGCATTGCAGTAAGAAATAGGATAAGGTTAAAGACAGTAGGAATAAACCCCCCTGTCAATCCCCCCCCCATTTTATTCCCCTCCCCACACACCACACCTTTGGTTTCTTTCCCCACCATTTCACTGTTCCTGCAGTGAACATTTAAATGGAATTTCATGACACAATATAGGAGAAACTTCGATGGAGCTCAATAGTTTCCAAGTTCAGCCGTTTGTAATAAGTAACAGTAGCTGAGTGAGAAACATGAGTAAGCACTGTGTTTTCCTTTCAATCACTGGGTAGTATTTTGTGAACTGAAACCCTCTTTTTAGGAAAACTTAGTTGTCACAGAAGACGTCCTACTGATATTTGTTGATTATTCATCACCTCAAACACTTTTACCTTCACCAGCAGAGTCAACAAAGGATTACATTTTGCCAGCTTCTTTTCTGGTGATTCTGGTCTCTGGATGTCTGGTAGACATACCCCGGCAAATATAGGATTTTTGCTAAAAAGATTCTTGAGGCGTGGCGTTAAGTTTCCTGATCAAAATAAAGAATGCAGATTAAAATAAGACAGCTCAGAAGTTAGCTCACATTAATAATTAAACTGTAAGTGTCCTCAAACAGATCATTATTAATCTGAATTAATACATAGCTAATTGACCATTATTTCATCTTTACCCTGAGCGGCAATTTTGCACTTGGTCCTTTATGGGCCACATTTCGTTGCAGAAATAATGATGACAATCAAGCATTCTAAAATTCCTGGTAACTCTGCTTCCCTAATTAAAAGCTGTATTCCAAAAGTTGCTGATTTTGCAGAGAAGGCTTATCAAAATGTTTCTAGAGAGTTATGGCTATGAAAAGATGCAGCAGTTACTTTCTTTGTAGCAAAAGAGATAGAGGAGAGACTTCACTAAAGTGTCCAAAATTGTGGGAGGCCAAGGAAAGATGAATACAAATGACATTTCTCTCTTGGCAGTGAGATCAGAAATTAAGGGGCATTCTGTATATTTTTCATTGGTAGAATAATCAGGAAATGTGGGATTTTTTTTAATGTACTGTGTGTGAAGGGTTGGAGGGCGGAAGGGATGGTGATGCCTACAGTGGAAGGTCTGGACTCCCTGCTTGAGAGGGTGGTGGAGGCAAGAGGTACTTGGATAGGAGCTTAAAGTCTTACTGACAGGGATACAGAGAAAACTGATCTGGGAAGTGGGAGTAAACTAAATAATTTTTTTTTGATGTGGACTCTGTAGACCAGCTGGTCTGTTTTTGTGCTGATTAAAATGATTCTAACATTCATCCAATTGCTTCTTAAAGGTGTACATTTGGCCCCTTATCAAATATATGCTGCATTCATCTCACAATTGAACTAATTACTGTAGGAGGTTCATAAATTATCTCAACACTTCTATTTTCATTTTTATCCTACATTCCCTTGCTACTATCCAATCTTTCTTCCTTCTATTTTGTTCTCGTACTAGACTATCATCACTTACGTCCACTGTGATGAAGTGCTTTGAGAGGTTGGTGATGAAACATATCAACTCCTGCCTGAGAAGTGACATGGATCCACTTGAATTTGCCTACCATTACAATAGGTCTACAGCAGATGCCATCTCATTGGCTCTTCACTCAACGCTGGAACATCTGGACAGCAAAGATGCACACATCAGGATGCTCTTTATCGACTATAGCTCGGCATTCAATCCTATCATCCCCTCAAAACTAATCAATAAACCTCAAGACCTTGGTCTCAATACCTCCTTGTGCAACTGGATCTTCAATTTCCTCATTTGCATATCCCAATCAGTTCGGATTGGCAGCAATGTCTCCTCCACAATCACTATCAGCACAGATGTACCACAAGGCTGTGTGCTCTACTCGCTTTACACTTATGACTGTGAGGCTAAGCACAGCTCCAATGCCACATTTAAATGTGCTGACAACACCACTGCCATTGGCCGAGTCAAAGGTGGTGATAATTAACCTCATTGACCTCAGGAGGAGGACACCAGAGGTTCACGAACCAGTTCTCATTGGGGGATCAGAGGTGGAGAGGGTCAGCAACTTCGAATTTCTTGGTGTTATCATTTCAGAGGGCTTGTCCTGAGCCTGGCACATACAGTCAATGCCATTATGAAGAAAGTATGGCACTGCCTCTACTTTCTTAGGAGTTTGGAATAATTCAACATCATTTAAAACTGTGACAGATCTCTATAGATGTGGAGAGGAGTATATTGACTGTTTGGGTCACAGCCTGGTATGGAAACACCCCTGGACAGAAAATCCTACAAAAGTAGTGGATACGGTCCAGTCTATCATGGGTAAAGCCCTCCCCGCCATTGAGAACAGCTACGTGAAGCGCTGTCGCAGGAAAGCAGCAATCATCATCAAGGTCCCTATCAATCCAGGCCATGCTGTCTTCTCATCAGGAATAGATACAGGAGCCTTGGGACCCACACCACCAGGTTTAGGAACAGTTATTACCTCTCAAACATTAGGCTCCTGAACCAGAGGGGATAACTTCATTCACTCCATCACTGAACTGTTCCCACAACCTATGGACTCACTTTCAAGGACTCTTCATCTGATGTTCCCAATATTTATTTTTTTCTCAGCTCAAGCTAGTAAAACCTGAGTTACAGACATAGCCAAATAGCCCAACACACATATTTCTCAATTGATAGGAACTTTCAGACCATTCTAGTGGTGTTTAGTGTTGTTGCTTTCTGAAGATTTACATAACTATCGCTGTGTTGGCCTAATTGTTTAATCCTATTGTGTAGTGACTTTGGATGATACCAGTTGTAGATATTACTATTGGGACAATGTGTACTCTGTTCATGTTCCAAAGTCTTTCAATTTCCTGTTTCAATTCAGCATATTTCTGGTGTTTTCCACTTATTAATTTCTGTACGTTATGTGAATTTGGAATGGCTATATCTATTAAGTAATGTCCTGTAATATTTCATCTGGACAGTTATTATGGATTGTCCTATCCATAATAATGGATTGGTCATAATATAATTTGTATGACTCTGCTCGAAAACTGGATTAGGCTTGTATTTATAGTATAGAATAGTGTCTTTTAAATCAGGATTTTGGTAAACATGATTGTTCCTGTGTAAGTAATTAAACAGAGTTAAACTGCTTCAGGATCCTGTAACATGTTGGATCTTGGCATTTTCTACATTTATTCTCTTGAAATTGTTGGTATTTTATTTTGTATTTTGATGATTTTTTTTGTGTTAACCACCTGGTCCTGTATTGCCACCAGGAACCCTCTGTTTCTGGGAAGATGTCTCCAACTCTGAGCCTGGCGTTTGGCACGTCCTTGTCGACATTAAGTCGGCTCAGATTGTGGAGATGTCTTCCATGTAGGGTCGTGCTCTTCCATTGGTTAACTTTTTCTTCTCTAGTCATAATTTCTTCATTTTTCTGGGCTGCGCTTTCGTTTAAGTTTCATGATGTGTACTTCTTATCAAAATTGTATGAGCTCGAGTGGAGTGCTCAATCCTGTTTTCATTAATGAAAATATACCCTTAGAAGTTTTATCTGACTGTTGTGTAATTTTTACGTATTTTATTCCTCTTCCTCTTTTTGTCCTACGTAGTGTTAATCTAAGTGTGTTTAAGAGTACACAGTGTTTTCTAAAATTTGTTGTTTCAGTTCTTATTTTTCTTTGTAAATTTTCCAGATTGGTTTTAGACCAAAATATTATGTCAAAAGAATATGTTAATACGGGAATAGTGAACATATTTATTGCCTTTGTTATATTTTTACTATTGAGCTCTGTTTGGCAGAATTTCTAAAACCTTGAAGCAATTTCTGCTGAAAGTTTTCCCTTTATTTCAATATGATCTACTTACTTTGCTTGTTGATATCCCAGATATTTACATGTTGCATATTCAGCCATTGGTTTTATTGTACCCTACTGCTTTTGTTTGTTTTCTATTCGCTCTAGTGCACATTTCTTTATGTTTAATATTCTGCACATATCTAGTCCAAAGTTTGTGTTTATATCTTTAGAAAAAACACTATTTGAATTTATTATTATTATTACTTCTTTTTATCTTTTTGCGTTTGCACTGTTTGTTGTCTTATGCACATTGGTTGGTTGTCCTGTTGGGTACTGTCTTTCGTTGATTCTATTGTGTTTCTTGTATTTACTGTGAGTGCCCACAAGAAAATGAATCTCAGGGTTGTATATTGTGACAAATAGGTACTTTGATAATAAATTTACTTTGAACATTGATTTGAATTGTATTGAGTATCCCTAATGATGGTTCCCAGTTACAATTTGACAATGTGTGATATTTGATGCGGTATGGCCGTGAGGATGGTGATCCTGGGGTTTAAATTATTGTTGATGCCCACTCTAAAATTGGCATCCTGATGGAGAAAGTCGATGTGAAGGAATAGCACATGTTTTATGAAAATTACATAAGTAGAAACAGCTGAAGTAGCTGCTGTTATCAGGTGTATTACAAACATACGTGCAGAGAAACAGGATCAAGTGAGGTAATGTAGTCACATTCGGAAGAAACACAAGTCTAGCCAAGTGAAAGCCTTATCACTGCAGCAGCCATGACAACTAACTCCATTTCCCAACAGGAGTGGATGGCTGGTAATGACAGCTTTGTAAATTAGAATAATGCACCTTCTTTTGTGATTTTAACAAAGATTTTGTGAAGCAATAGTGGTTTATGTTCAGACTATCACTAATAAATTTAAAAGCAATTGATAATAGCCTTCCCCTTTATTTACATATACATCAAACAGAATATAGACTTCTATTTTTCAGGCTCTCTTCAAAGAATATCTGAAATGATTGACTACAGAAAGGGATGAGCTTTATTGCAAATCCATCAGCTCAAGTCAAAAACAATTTCAGCTACAAGAATTCATATTTCTTAAAGCTTTATCTTGCCTTATATCAAAGTCTAATGCTTTGGAGTTAACATGTGAAGTACTTAAGCAGACATTTAAATATTGAGATTGGAACATATGTAAACAATATTTATGCAGCATTCATGCATTCACAAATGCATCCAAAAAAATTCAGTGGAGTTGTGAACAGTCTAAATCAAGACATTAATTAAGTATTTAGTTATCAGAGAAAATGCCAAATTTATAATCAAAGTTTAAAAAATGCACCATCAGCTAATATAAACAACTGTGTCCTTCTGTGCATAGCTAATGGCTAATGCTATCACAGGCTCATTTTATACAAATAAGACTACAGTTGCATTTTAATGAATAATGCAGGAAAGTGGTCCCCCAGTGTTATGCTGGATAAAAAATGTCATTAGGTGTGTTACAGAAATATAGTGACTGGAAATGCAGCAATTTAATATTGTCAGGTTTTCATTTGGTGTGCTTATTGGTGTCTTTGGGCAGGGTTTGGGGGGGACAAGGGGTGGGAAGTGTGTGTGTGTGTGTGTGTGTGTGTGTGTGTGTGTGTGTGTGTGTGTGTGTGTGTGTGTGTGTGTGTGTGTGTGTGTGTGTGTGTGTGTGTGTGTGTGTGTGTGTGTGTGTGTGTGTGTGTGTGAACCCGTTTTCTAAGCTCATCATCAGGAATGCATGTTTTGGCAAAAGCACTGGAAAACTAAACACAAGTGGTTTTACAGGAAATCCAGAGTAACACACACAAAATTCTGGAGGAACTCAGCAGATCAGGCAGCACCTATAGAGAGGAATAAAGAGCTGACGTTTCAGGCTGAGACCCTTCATCAGGATCTTACCTGAGAACTACAGATATTCAAAGATTCAAGATTCAAAAACTTTATTTTCATTCTAACCGTACATCAGCTCTGCAGGGCAGAATGAGACAGCGTTTCCCAGGAGCAGAGCAATCATAACATAACAAACGCAACACTAAATAATAAACATAACAATCAATAGTAAAACACAACAGCCACATGTCAGTTAAAAATGAGTTATAAGTGTCCAGTGCAAGTTAAAAGTGTCCAAATGCAGAGTCAGGTAGAGCAGCTATTTAGCAGTCTGACTGCCTGTGGGAGGAAGCTGTTTAGTAGCCTTGTGGTTTTAGTTTTGATGAAAATATATAAGGAAATATAGCTCAACATGAGTCATAATCAACAGCAAAGTAACAGAAAATAAGAAATCATAGGAGCATAAGGGGGAAAATTGGAGCCACTAACGTATATCAATTTTCTTAGTCTTGACATAGAAGTTTAAGTGCAATTTAACTTATTATGACCACTTCCAATAAAATTATATTAATATTCTGGTACTACTGGAAATATCCTTACGATTCAGTGTAAATTACATCCTGTGATTTTAAAAAAACGGTTTGTTGAATTTTGCACTAATAGTGTGGTACGTATCACTTATCTTACCCTTTCTTTTATACTCACCTACTTGAGTCACTATCTTATGGATCTGGTCTAAGTCAGAGGTTCCAGGCAGAAAGGGACGTCCTGTCGCCATTTCAATGCACATGCATCCAAATGCCCAAATGTCCACTGGTCTATAAAAATGTATTTTTTAAAAAAATATTCATTACAATCAGTTACTCCTTACATATTGTACATTTTTGAACATAGGAACAGCTGGCTTTAATTACTTTAGATACTTTATTGTCACCAAACAATTGATACTAGAGCGTACGATCATCACAGCGATATTTGATTCTGAGCTTCGCGCTCCCTGGGGTACAAATCAATAGTAAATATAATAAAAATTTAAATTATAAGTCATAAATAAAACCGAGAGATAGGTCTGGATTTAATTACCGTATATATCTGAGTTACGCTACAGCTTTATAAAGCATCGGTGAGGCCACATTTAGAATATTGTGAGTAATTTTAGCGAGCACAATAAAGACAGGACAGGATTCCTCTGGAGAGGGTGCAGATGGGATTTCACTAGGATGGTGTCTGAGACATGGTGTTACACAGCTGTGAGGAGAGAACAGACAGGCTGGATAGATGCTGATGAGGAACCTCATGGAAAATGCAGTTGCCTATGTAAATTTTGAGGGGCTTAGATAGGGTAAAGAGGAGTAAAGCGGGTAAAGAGGAGGCACTTTTTCCTATAGCAGATGTATGTATAACCAGAACATACAATTTTAAGAAGAGGTTTTAGAGGGGATCTAACAATCTTTTTTACGGGGCTACGGTGGGAAACTTTGTCACATGGTGCGAGCAGAATCATCTGCAGTTTAATGTGAAAAAGACTAAGGAGCTGGTGGTGGACCTGAGGAGGGCTAAGGCACCGGTGACCCCTGTTTCCATCCAAGGGGTCAGTGTGGACATAGTGGAGGATTACAAATACCTGGGGATACGAATGGACAATAAACTGGACTGGCCAAAGAACACTGAGGCTATCTACAAGAAGGGTCAGAGCCGTCTCTATTTCCTGAGGAAACTGAGGTCCTTTAACATCTGCCGGACGATGCTGAGGATGTTCTACAAGTCTGTGGTGGCCAGTGCTATCATGTTTGCTGTTGTGTGCTGGGGCAGCAGGCTGAGGGTAGCAGACACCAACAGAATCAACAAACTTATTCGTAAGGCCAGTAATGTCGTGGGGGTGGAACTAGACTCTTTGACGGTGGTGTCTGAAAAGAGGATGCTGTCCAAGTTGCATGCCATCTTGGATAATGACTCCCATCCACTCCATAATGTACTGGTTAGGCACAGGAGTACATTCAGCCAGAGACTCATTCCACCGAGATGTAACACTGAGCGTCATAGGAAGTCATTCCTGCCTGTGGCCATCAAACTTTACAACTCCTCCCTCGGAGTGTCAGACACCCTGAGCCAATAGGCTGGTCCTGAACTTATTTCCACTTGGCATGATTAACTTATTATTATTTAATTATTTATGGTTTTATATTGCTATATTTCTACACTATTCTTGGTTGGTGTGACTGTAACGAAACCCAGTTTCCCTCGGGATCAATAAAGTATGTCTGTCTGTCTGTCTATTTGTTTGTCCGTCTGTACCCGAAGTGTTGTTGAGCGCACTGCCTGATGAAACATATTCCCACAATATTTAAAAATATTGAGACTAGCACTTTGAATTGCCAAGGCATTGAAGACTATGGACTAAAGTCTGGTAAATGAGATAGTGTCAATAAGCATTTGATGTTTAGCAATGTCAAGGTTGCTTAATGACCCTATAAATGTAGCAGTTACCACAACGCTTTGCAGTACCAGTGACCCGGGTACATTTCTCGCTGCTGTCTGTAAAGAGTTTGTATGTTCTCCCTATGACCGCGTGGGTTTCCTCCCACAGTCCAAAGATGTACCAGTTAATAGGTTAATTGGTCATTGTAAACTGTCCCATGAGTAGGCTATGGTTCTAGGGTTAAATCGAGGGATGCTGTGTGGCATGGCTCAAAGGGCTGGAAGGGCCTGTATCTCAATAAAATTAAAAAATTAAAAATAGCTGTTTTACAACCTTGTCCACTGCATTCTGCACAATGAATTGAGATTTTTGTTGATGTAATGAAATTTTACATCTTTTTTTCTGCTATAAATTCACAGCTGTACAGTAAAAATGTAAATTGAAGTTGCTACAATTTCCAACTCCTGGTTGTACTGCTGGAACATTTTCAGGATCCAATCAATTGCATTTCTCTAGTTCCCATATCCCTATTCATTTGTTAACTAATTTTATAAAATAAAATAAAGAGTGCACAAGCAGATAAGTAAAACATACGACTTTTAAATTAGAAATGAATTGCATTTGCTCTACATATTCTAACCCTTGTTTTCACATCACTGGAATGCAGGATTTCTACTTACACATGGCCTTGAATAGATACCATATGATTCTCTTTCAAAACAGTAGCTCTATGTACGGTATTTATATTTGATGACATGCAGCTTGCTACATGCATATAATGATTTTTTTCATTGAGTGCTCAAGTAAGGGATCATAAAATAAAACCATTTGTAGGACGTATAAAATGAAAAACATCAGCATGCCTCTAAATTAAGTACAGAAGTTGAGTGTTCAGGAACAAAAGTGATGTGTTCATTCCACCGCATAACTAAGTGATCTGTGTTTCAAATTTATCTGACTTGTATTCAGAATGTTTAATATCCTTCGCCAACATTAACTCATTTTGATTTGTTATGGTGCAATATATGAAAAAAAAACTAATTAAAATATTGTGTACTATCTTTACTACCACTTATCTCCCATTATTCATGATTGTTTCATTTCCTTAGTTTCTTAAGTCAGTACATACCTTACATTGATGGTAACACATACAGAAACAAAACTTACAACAATGCCGGTAAATAATCAAGTTATTATAATCTTACAATTATAATGCAAAAAAATACTCTTCCATGACAGACATACCCTTTATTACATAAGGAGACTGTAGGAGCTGCTACAAACACCAAAACTGCATGCAGTACTTTAGATGTGGTCAAACTAAGGCCCTACTTAGATATAGTTATTCAATCTAGTTCTTAAACTCAAAGTCTTTTGCAGTGAAGACCAGCATACAATTTGCCTTCTTAACTGCTTGCAGTGCCTGTATGTTTGTTTTCAGTGACTGGTGTAAAAGGACATCCAGATTCCTTTGCACATGAACATTTCCCAGTCTTTCACCATTTAAGTAGTATATGGATTTCTGTTTGCTTCCACGAAAATGGATAAGTTCACAGATATCATGTAGCATGTGCCATAATTAATCAATTAATACTGAATCTTGTAACAAAAATAGAGCAGAAATCCTACGTTTCCCTTCACAAAGCTGCTTTCGAACCAGAAATGCACAACAGCAGATATTTATTCAATTACTGCCCCTGTAAGTGATCGCTATCAATTGATAACTACCATGAATGGTTTTAAAAAGTTCCATGTTTTGGGTAACTAAGGCAAACTTAAGAAGGAGATTTGGGCAAGATCTGTGAAAGCCATTCTTTTGTGCATATTAAATGTCAGAACACTAATGTAGGAGCAAGGATTAGACAAAAGTCATTTCTGGTCTTTGTAGTTCATAACTAAGTCATTTTGGTGGGATAGTTGTGCAATCTTCTACTCCTATGAAATGAGAGAAAGTAAAGGATTATTTACAATATGTACCTACTTTCCATATTTGTTGTCACCAATCACTAGCTCTGGAGCCCTATACCAGCGAGTGGCCACATACTCTGTGTAAGTCTCTCCTGGTGCGGCCAATGTACGGGCAAAGCCAAAATCACAGAGTTTAACAACACCAGACCCTGAGACCAAGACGTTCTCAGGTTTGATATCACGATGAATTATCTGGAGAGAAAGCAAGGTGAGAAAAACAAATTAAAATAGCTGACAGACATTTAAATTGTAAAGCAAAATCAATGAATTATACAGAGTCAATTCAGCCACCATGTCATTAAAACTGAATACATTCCAGTTGGCATATTGTGACAGTATGTTTTAGCATCAATGTATTGGTCCATGGAAGAGTAGGATGTAAATTGATTTATAAACCATAGTTGTTCATTCAATTTCCACAGCTCTTCCACTAACATTATGAAATAATCAACCATAATATGTATCACAGCTTAGCTAGATAAATCAACTTACAGATACACCCTTCATCCTTTAATAGTAAATATTCAGATGCCACCAAGAAATGTATACAGGTAGTTCATTGAAGGTGGATAGTTTAGTCATGTGGCAGACTGTAATGTAACCAATGTATAGTAAAGCTTTGCATTAACATAATATGTTGCAGAGAAACCCCACAGATTAGAGCATGGCCAAGCACTAAGTATTACAATGTTTCACCATTTGCAATATCCATGACACAATAACAAATAATATTCTTTTGTTGTTCCTCTCAGTGTCTTGTGTAGCATCAGGCGGTAACCTTGCCAACTTAGCAATTTTGCTAAAGCTTTAGCATTTTTGTCCGTCTTTTACGAGGGCTAAGGTGCTAGCTCGACGCTCAACCCCATCACAGAAGGAAAATGTGCAAGGACCCAGCCAGATTCGAACCCAGGACATCTTGCCTTAAAGTCCAGTGCAGATGCCACAACACCACCAGCCAGCCTTAATTTTCTTTTAGCCTTGATATTTTTTGAGCCCAGTTTGATTTCAACGACTGTTTTCATCAGTTACTCCTCAGCACTCCAAAGAAATTTGAAATATATTATTAATGTTCAAGAGAGGTTACATCCTAACTGCTAACTTTCTTGCAAATTCTACTTCCAGACCATTTCCGATGATGGGTTAATTGTGCTGTTAACCCTCTTCATTTCACGGTTTTCATTGCTCTTACTGCTCCTGCTGGTATGAGATGGTTCTGCTTTCTGCTGATCTTGATCTACAACATTGCAAGCGAGGACTGAAAATCGTGCAATGTCGAACATTAAGCATTCCAAACAAAACAGATCAAAGTTTGATAAATAAAAGTGAACAGCGTATGCTGTTGCTAATATAACGTTGACCCTCGTTACTCCCAATCAGCCATGTTGTGGAGGCCATGTCATTTGGATGGCTGACACCAACCTCCAGAAACACTTTACTCCATATGCTCTGTTTTGGAAAGATTAACAGTTGGACAGTGAAAAAGATTCAAGTATATGTTCACTGCTTCCTTATGGATTTACACTTACTCCTTGAAAAATCTGGGCCATGATCACTCGTAGGAGAATAGGAGTACTTGGGGAGGTATTGGGAACTTAAGGCTATGCACTGGGATACACAGAGATCTTTCATACGTGGCCAAAGGAATATGGTAACTTATAAATTACCAGCCCACCCCACTTGCACCTCTTGACCTCTCTGTGCAGAAATCTGTGACTCTTAAATTGGCCTCATTAGACACTGTGGAACCCTTAACACTGAAGTGAAAGAAAGTCTGAGAGGAAATGGAAGAAGAAGAGGGAAAATATTTTTTTTTAATTGTCTAAATCAGATAGGTTATCAGGATTTATATTTAATAACATGCATATAAAATTTGCACACAATATTAAAAAACAGAACCATCAAATACCAGAAAGAAAAACAAACAGCACCACACAATGACAACCATTAAATATTTCCAGTAAACACTTGGTTGCATTAAACAAATACTTTAAACTAAGGAAGCAAGATGAACCAGCAAAACAAAGGTAATTGTAAATTAATACATTTTCTAATCAGAATACCATCAAGAAATTACTATATCAATGAACAAAGATGGCACAATTGAATGAATTGAATAAAAAGCAGGCACAACAAATTAATTGATGACTGCAGCACTGGACAGAGCAAAACAGTAATCAACAGACCTCAATCACAAGCAAATGCTTTGAAAGGACCCCCTACAATTCACCTGCCGACACAACCAATCAACTGACAATACCATAGCCACAGCCACAGCATACACACCATCCTCACTCATCTGGATGCTGTTCTTGGACTACAGGTCAGCATTCAACACTATAATTCCCGCCAGGCTCGACAAGAAGCTCAGAGACCTCAGGCTGCACCCAGTCTTATGCAGCTGGATCCTGGACTTCCTGTCGGATCACCAGCAGGTTGTAAGAGTGTGCTCCCTCACTTCTGCCCCTCTGATCCTCAACATGAGAGCCCCCCCACCCCGGGCTGTGTCTTGAGCTCCCTCCTCTAGTCCCTTTACAACCATGACTGTGTTGCCGTGCACAGCTCCAACCTCCTGATCAAATTTGCAGATGACATGACATTGATAGGCCTTATTTCCAGCAATGATGAGACAGCCTACAGAGGAGAAGTCAACACCCTGACACAATGGTGCTAATCAATGTCAAAAAGACGAAGGAGTTGACTGTGGATCACAGGAAGGAACAGAGACAGGCTAGCCCCTATTGACATCAATGGGTCTGTAGTTCAGAGGGTGAGTAGTCTCAGGTTCCTTGGTATGCACGTCACTGTGGATCTCACCTGGACTGTACAACATCGCTTCTTTCACCTCAGACAGTTGAAGAAGTTCAGCTTGAGTCCCCAAATCCTAAGGACTTTCTACAGGGGCACATCCTGCCTGGCTGTGTTACCCTCTGGTTCGGGTACTACCCTCGATCTCAGAGCACTGCAGAGAGTGGTGTGGACAGCCCAGCGCAGCTGTGGATGTGAACTTTCCATTATTCAGGACACTTACAGCAGCAGGTGCGTAAAAAAGGGCCTGGAAGGTCATCGGGAGCTCCAGCCACCCCAACCACAAACTGTTTCAGGTACTATCATCTGGTAAACGGTATTGCAGCATTAAGGCCAGGACCAACAGGCTCCAGGACAACTTCTTTCACCAGGCCATCAGATTTATCAATACACATTGATCTGATTGTGTGTCTGACTGTACATTGACCTGATAGTGTATCTGACTGTACATTGACCT
The DNA here is from genome assembly GCF_048418815.1 of Hemitrygon akajei. NCBI lineage: Eukaryota > Metazoa > Chordata > Chondrichthyes > Myliobatiformes > Dasyatidae > Hemitrygon > Hemitrygon akajei. The sequence goes on along the minus strand of NC_133138.1, from coordinate 8,081,534 downwards.
GATAGCGTATCTGACTGTACATTGACCTGATTATGTATCTGACTGTACATTGACCTGATTATGTATCTGACTGTACATTGATCTGTTTGTGTACCTGACTGTACATTGACCTGACTTTGTGCCTGACTGTACATACACGTATACAAAACAATTATGTATACAATTTTAGTGTTTGGCCAATGTCCTCCCACATCTCTGCTCTTAATTGCTTGAAAATTGTGGCGGAGACACAGTATAAAGATTTTTACTCTCTTGGACATAAGAAAAAAAATACAAATACAAAAACATCAAGTACAGCATTAAACAGGTGAATTAATTAATTAATGTGGCAGGAACTACCTGTGATTAAAGCACTTGGCACAGCAACAAATGGATTATTAACCACATGAGATAATCACAGTGAAAGTAAATGCCAGTGAACCAGTGAATTAATTTAACAGCAAAAACACCAACAAATAAATTAATGGAGCATTTGTCACATGATGAATAAAGTGAACTCTCAAATTTAATCAATGGCAAACCAATAAATCAATATTTTAATACGACAGTGGAAAACAATGAATTATTAATTCATAGAGCTGCCATTACACTGATAAATCAATCAATTAGCAAAGATGCCAACAAACAAAATTAAAATAGTTAATTTTAAACTAGTAAATCAAGCTTCAGGAGTCAGGATTGTTTATGCCATTTCCAATAAACAAGTATAAAGAAGAACAAAATAATTCTTACTCCAGATCTGATGCAGCACAAAAAAACCACAACAAGATAAAGATAATAATAAGAATAAATAGGCAATAAAAGTAAGTAAGATAGCTTATATGCAAAGATTGATTGTATGACCATAAAAAGACACTAGGGACATTAGTGTCTGCACATAAGGTGGCTGACAGAAAGAGATAGTGGTGGGGTATGTGGAGGGGTAGGTGTAACCAGAGAGCCATGCCTGTCATGTGACAGCACTGCCCTCACCTGGTCGGAGGTCACACCACATGCCAGTCAACATTTCGCCCCTCCCAACTAATCAATGCACACTTAACCATTGGCCACCTTAATTGGATTAACCTGTCTAGCACCAAGCCGTTGGCCCCCTGACCTATAAAGGGTGCTACATGTGCTTGGCTCGCTCTCTGTTGCCATCCTCGAGGGACCACCCTGCTTCACTCCAGGCTGAAGACAGCAGAACAGCGCTGGAGACACGTGGTAAGGTGTGCATTGAATAGGGTTGTGGGAGCGTTTATTGTTGTCCCTTTAGCAAAGAGCCGTGCTTGCCCATAGACAAGGGGGCAGGTATTGTAGTTACTTTTCCCTTGCTTGTATGTGTACCTGTACTCCGTCCCCACACCGTTTTCCCGTGTATTGTACTGCCGACCCGACTTTTCCCACGCTCCTCTATTCTAAGCGCGTTTGTGTGAATATTGTAGCCGCTTGTGTTGTTCCTAAGCTTTTCCTCTTCTTGTAAATAAACTCCTTATTATTAAAACTGTGTGTCCAGAGCTCTTGCCTTTGAGACCCAAAGAATCTTTCTCATTTCCTTCACATCAGTAGGTTAGTGGGTGGAGGTGGTGATGCTTGGGAAAAGTAACTTTTTTCTGAGTCCGATGGTCCTGGCATGCTACATAGCCTCCTCCCTGATGGGAGTGGGACAACCAATCCAGGAGCAGAGTGGGTGGCATCCTTTATGACATTAGTGCCCCTCTTCCAGCATCTTTCTGTAATTATGCCCTCGGAGGTAACCGCCGATGATGCGTGGAGCAGTTTTGATCACTTGTCAGCTGCAGAGCAGAGACGCAGTTTGTTATGACACTGTCTGCTATGCATCGGTAGAGTGATGTGAGCGCAGAGGTGCATAGTCTAGATCTCTTCAGCCCCCTCACAAAGCAGAGGCATTGATGAGTTTCAAATCATAAACATGAGAAATTCTGCAGCGGCTGGAAATCCAGAGCAACCGCACAAAATGCTGGAGGAGCTCAGCAGGTTAGGCAGCGTCCACATCTGCAGACCGACCTGCTGAGTTCCTCCAGCACTTTGTGTGTGTGTTGCTGTGGTGAGCTTTCCTGATAGTCTGACAGTATGAGAGATGATGTGCCAAGACGTGCACAACCCGAAGTTTGAAACTGTTCACAGTTTCCACCGCTGTGCTGCCCATGTTAAGAGGTTTATGAGTGGTCCGAGTTCTCTTGAAGTCAATATCCATCTCCTTTGTCTTGATGTCATTAATGAAGAGATTATTTACCTGACACCAGGTCTCAAACCCTTCCAGCTCCTCTCTGTAAACCGTTTCATCATTGTTGGTGATGAGCCCCACCAGTGTCATGTCATCGGCGCACTTGACAGTGTGATTACTCAGATGTCTGGCCATACAGTCACGTGTGATCCGAGTGTACAGTGTTGTGTGTGTGGTTAGTTAAAGGTTATTTCTAGTTTTAATGATATTTTCATCATTTTATTTGTCAAAATACATTGAGTTATCTTCGGGATTTTTAATTTACTAAGGCTCTAAACAGCTCATGGATACATCGTGTTAATAAGTTCAAGAGTCCTGTGCATTTAATTATGCCTTAATAAATTGTTCACAAAAACCCAAAGTAAGTAGGATACAAGAGAGTTTCCAAGCAGGAGTTTTATAGAACAAATGATAAATGTGAGGCCTCTGAGCTACCTCTAATAATTTTAAGTATCCATTTTCCGTATAGTAATTAAGATACTACACAGAGTATGTACCTCCTTCACACAAAACACTGTTATCACGGTCCATTATTCCATTTTTCTGTCATGATTTTCTCTTGGCTCAGTCTCCATCTTATTTGTCAAATCAAAATGGAAAATGCACAATCAATTTACAGTAAACTTTTAACTGCCTTCAAATGCATTAACTTACGTTGTTCTTGTGAAGATACTCGGTAGCCCTTAGCACCTGGATGAGGCACCTTCTGAGTCTCTTACTTTCCAAACCATTCGGAAACCGTTCCAAATCATCCAAAACAGTGTGGTCAACAAATTCAAACACCAAGAATAAACGCTTCTTTTGCTTGAACACCTCAATAAGGTTTACTAGATTTTCATGTCTAAATTGCTGTCAAATATTGCAAACAGAAAGAAAATAATAGTTATTCAAAAAGCAAATTTGTAATCATGTGAGTCATAGAAAAAAAAACACCTGTTTAGACATTTTATACTCAAGGGTATGAAATGTAGGTAAGCCTGTCTTCATGTTAGTTAGTCTCCAAGCCAAGCTATTGAGATGTCCACATTGGAATTCCTCCTGGTTGTAGTAGAAAGGGAACACTCAGCTTTGGAGAGCCTTTGACCTGAAACAACTATTTCTAACTGTTTCTCATCCCACATAATGGGTTGCTTGTTTCTAGCATTTTCTCTTTTTCCCAGCATCTGCAGATTACTTTCTGATTTTCAACATTTGCTATTTGCTTACTATGAAGTGCCTATGTATATGTATCTAATTCCAGAACAGTTAGACACGAGAATGAGATCATATTGTGCATATAGATGAAATTGAACTAACTAGAACTGTACATCTTATAGGATAGAATATTAAGTCCCTATTTGCTTCTGAGCAGGATCTCACTGTCACATTTTTGCGTTTTTCCATAGCATATTCCCTTGTAAACAGAATCCCAACACCCCGGGTAGCACGATAGCGTAGGGGTTAGCACAATGCTTTACAATACAGGGGACCGGGTTCAATTTCCACTTCTGTCAGTACATTCACCCTGTGACTGTGCGGGTTTCCTCCACGTGCTTCAGTTGCCTCCCACTGTTCAAAGACGTTCTAGTTGGTAGGTTAATTGGTCATTGTAAATGTTCCTGTGATTAGACTACTATTAAATTTGGGGATTGGTGGGCAGCATGGCTTAAAGGACCAGAGGGGCCCACTCCGTGCTGTGCCTCAATAAATAAATCAATAAACTTAGTTATATCAACCATTAAAGATGCTGTTACAAACCTGGTCAATTATCAAGTGTTCTGTGGTTTTGAAATTCAGAGGATTTAAATTCTGACACCAGTTAATGACTTGAAATGTTAACCCATTATTTGTTCTTTCCACCGAACTACTTGATGTGTTGAATCCTTTCATGGCTTTGTTTATATTTCAAATCACTGCTTTCATGGAGCTTTAGGCCTAAGCTTAGAGATTAGTTGACTGAATTCTAACCATTAATCGGCATTAGGTGCAACTCTATTCCAAAGAGATTCTCCGCAGTGAAGGATGGGCAACTGTGACAATTAGACTGTGCCTGTCAAACAAAGTTGTTAACTCTGTCTAGACAGACAGACATATCAGAAATTCATCACAAATATCACAATACATGCCGACCTACAGAAGTCAGAAAAGCTAAATATTTGCAAAAAAAAATGGACACCACCCAAGAACAATGGCTCACTAAATAGTACCTACACTGCAAGACAGCCTAAAATACATTCCATTGATTATATTTCCCCTGTGATCAAAGTCCATTGCCCTCATATGAAAAATAATCAAAATGGAAAGCTGGGGAAATGGAGCGGGTGCTTCCATTAGTGGGAGAGTCTAAGACCAGAGGGCACAGCTTCAGAATAGAAGGATGACACTTTAGAACAGAGATGAGGAGGAATTTTTTTAGCCAGAGGGTGGTTAAGATGTAGAGTTTGTTGTAGTTGCTGCTGTGGAGGCCAGGTCACTGAGTACAGTATGTTTAAAGCAGAGGACAGTTGTTGCTGCTGTGTATCAGTGGTAGAGTGAATGGTTGTGGAAGCGGTGTCTATTAAGTGGGCTCTATTTCCCATATGGTGTTGGGCCTCTTGTGGGTTGTTGAAGCTGCACTCGTCCAGGTAAGCACAGAATATTTCATTATACTCCGGACTAGTGCCTTGTAGATAGTAGACATACTTCTGGGGGGTTGGGGTGAGTCATTTGCCACAGAATTCTTAGCCTTGGGCTTGCTCTTGTCACCACATTGTGTATTATGGCTACTCCTGTTCAGGTTCTGCTCATCAATAACCCCCGGAATATTGACAGCGCTGGATTCTTGAATGGTGATGCCACTGAATGTCAGTATGGTGCTCATCCATTGCAAGTCAATATGGCAGCCAAACTGCCTAAGACTTTTCCATTGTTAGTCAAACTGATTAACATGCTGCCAAAACCCAATGGTCCAAACCAGTAGTACTTGTCACTAGCTGCTTAATTCAGTCCTTGTGTTGAGAAGCTTGGCAAAGTCAAATCCCATTTATGAGGCTCAGTCGGAGGATTCTAAGACATCTAATACTATCATCCACGATTCCTAGCCCAGAGGAACTATGGGATATGTAAGCTTTCATTGTTAACATTAAGTAATATTGATTTTAAGATGAATATAGGCTCTTCTATATTATATGACTCAGTACCAAATCTTATGGTGTATTTACCTAGTGTCAAGAAAATATTCATTCAAAATTAATCGTTCATAACACTTGAAATTAAGTCTTCCAAATTAATAATAATTCATGATCCTACCTTCAGAAATCGTATTTCCCTCACAGCAATTTTCTTGACCAATCTGTCATCATCACGATCTTGAAATCTTTTGATGGCGACTATTTGCCCTGTCTCTTTGTGCCGGCATTTCATCACTGATCCATACGTACCCTCTCCCACTAGACCCAGATTGTCGTACATCTCCATTTGTAGGCTGGATGCTTTCTCCCTGTATCACAATGTGGCATGTATTGCTATTAGGAATTATAGACTATATTCAGCTAAAAAGAATTTTGATCTAGTATCATCATGTTATGGGTTTGATGAAATCAAACAATAAAGACAGAAGAGCTATTCCAAAATGGTACAGTGTCACTATGCAATGTTAAAAGCTTCAAGAGAGAGCTTCACATATAATGCCCATCACGTTCTAAATCGCTGACTACAACTGAGGTCAAAGTAAGTATAAAATTGCGTCAAATGCTTCCATGAAGGGGAAACTTCCATTCAAGTTCCAACTGGTGAAAGTTTAAGAAAATATCATACTCTACATTCTGGTTGGGGAGTATTTATGGCAGTTTCATTTACCCATTTAACTTCTTCTTTTGCTTTGTCTTTCAAAAATCACAACAGCTGCTCTCACATGGGTAAGTAGCTTGTCGCGGTTGCTTCATCCAACAGTGCAGTGCTCCTCCCCAAGTAATTTTGGCCATACACATCCATAACAGCACTCAAAGTTCTGTTCCCCTTATTATTTATTATGGTTCCCAATATTATTCCTATATTCAGCTTTGACTGAAATTTAACCAGTCATCTGTTCATTGCATTGTTAGTTTAATTTTAAGTAATTTCTTGGTATGCCTTCATTAGCTATTTTATCTTACCCACATCTCAAATATCATTTCCGAGAATTAAGCTGGACTGCTGTCAATCAGTCAATATTTGGAGTTTTCATTATTTTCATGTCAGCTGTGCAGCATTTTCTCAAATAGTATATCATTCAATGAATGTTAGCTTGTAAGCAAGCCACTGGCCCCTTCAAGGGAGAACTCATGCGACAATACATAATATATTTCTATATGAAATAATACTTCTGTTATAATGCTTGGCTCATCCCATCAGTTAACTAGACGTTGTAACAGAGGATACGGCAATCTAGGTGATGGGGGCTGTGAAGCTGGAGGAAATCAGTGGGTCAGGCAGCATCGGTGGAGGGGAGTGGACAGTCAGCGTTTCGGGTCACATGGCATAGAGGGGCTGGTGGGGAGAGGATTCATGCTGAAGAGGATGGTTGTGGGGGAAATTAATAAGTAGAATGGAGAGGGATTCACTGAGGTCCGTTCATTTGCAGGGGAGCAGTACGTCCTATGAATAACCAGTACATAATTAATGCCAAAGGGTCTATGTCACCAGAGACAAGTTCCTAGATGATGGTGGGATGCAGTCTAATCAGGGAGGTATTCTTGATACTGAGATGCTACGGAGACAGCAGAGCTATTATAGCCTGGCTGCCCAGGTAGTAATGCATGGGGATCTCATTGAAACCTACTGAATGTCGAAAGGACAGGATAGGGTGGATGTGGAGAGGATGCTTCCTCTGGTGGAGTATCCAGAGCTAAAGGGCACTGCCACAAAACTGAGGGGTGACCTTTTACGACAGAGGTAAGGGGGAATTGATTTAGCCGGAGAGTAGTGAATCTGTGGAATGGTCTGCCAAGACTATGGTGGAGGCCAGGTATAATTAAAATGGGAGTTGATCGTTTCTTGATCGGTCGGGGATTTAAGGGATATGGGAGATGGTAAGTGTACGGGGTTGAGTGAGATCTGGGATCAGCCATGATGGAATGGTGCAGACTCGATGGGCTGAATGGTTTAATTCAGCTGCTATGTCTTATGGTCATTCTGCAGAACAACGTGACGATCTCTTTTCTCAGACATGCACAAAAAGAACGCTGTGTAAAAATGACATCAGTCTAGGAGTGTCTGACATAGAAATCATGCCAACAATACCAACATAATCTGTGACCTGCGGCACCCAATGAAATTTCAGAGTGATCTGGAAATACAAGTTGATAGTGTGTAGTGAGACTGTGAGGAAGAACAGGCAGTCAGTGGGATGAGTTAAAGTGTAACATAGGAGCAAATAACAAAAAGGCAGATGAAAACAGGACTGGAAGTGTTATATCTGAATGCACACAGTACACAGAATAGAATAGATGATCTTGTAGTGCAGGTAGAGATTGGCAGGTATGATGTTGTGGGCATCACTGAGTCATGGCTGAAAGAAGATCAGAGTTGGGGGCTTAACATGCAAGGACACATACTGTATTGAAAGGACAGGCAGGTAAGCAGAGGGGGTTGGTTGGCTCTGTTGGTAAAAAAAAATGAAATCAAGTCATTGGTGACATAGGATCGGAAGATGTAGAATCCTTGTGGGTGGAGTTAAGGAACTGCATGGATAAAAAGCCTCTGAACAGTAGCCAGGATAAGGGGTATAAATTACAATGGGAGATAGAAAAGGGCATGTAAAAAGGACAATCCTATGATAGTCATGGGAGTTTTCAATATACAAGTAGACTGTGAAAATCAGATTGGTCCTGGATCCCAGGAGACAGAATTTGTAGAATGCTTATGAAGTAGCTTTTAGAGCAGCTTGTGTTTGAGCCCATTAGGGAAAAGGCAATTCTGGAATTGGTATTATGTAATTAACCAGATTTGATTAGGGAGCTTAAGCTAAAGGAACCTTTAAGAAGAGGTGATCATAATATGGTAGAATTCACCCTGCAGTTTGAGAAGAAGATGGAGTCAGATGTATCAGTATTACAGTGGAGTAAAGGGAACTACAGAGGCATGAAAGAGGAGCTGGCAAAAGTTGATTGGAAGGGGACACGATTAGCAATAATGTCAGAACAGCAATGGCTGGAGTTTCTGGGAGAAATTTGGAAGATTCAGGATAGATACATCCCAAAGACAAAAAGTATTCTAAAGGGAGCATGACACAACCATGGCTGACAAGGAAAGTCAAAGACAGCACAAAAAGAAAAGAGAGGGCATATAATATAGCAAGAATTATTGGAAATTAGAGGATTGGGAAGCTTTTATAAACAAACAGAACACGACTAAAAATCCGTAAGGAGTGAAAAGGTGAAATACGAAGATAAGATAGCCAATAATATAAAAGCAGATACAAAAAGGTTCTTAGATATATAAAGAGTTAAAGAGAGATGAGAGTGGATATCGGACCACTGGAAAATGACAATGGTGAGTTAGTACTGGTGGGGTGGGGGGGGGGGGGTTCAAAGAAATAGCAGACAAACTTAATAAGCTTTTTGCATCAGTCTTCACTATGGGAGACACTAGCAATATGCCAGAAATAGGAAAATTTCAGAGGGCAGAAGTGACTCTTGTTGCTATTGCTAAGGAGAAGGTGCTTGGGAAGCTGAGCAGTCTGAAGGTAGATAAGCCACCTGGACCAGATGGTCTACACTGCAGGATTCTGAAAGACATGGCTAAAGAGATCATGGAGGCATTAGTGGTGATCTTTCAAGAAACAATACCTTCTGGAAGTGGTTCTGAAGGACTGAAGAATTGCAAATGTCACTCCACTCTTTAAGCAGTGAGGAGAAGAAGGAAGAAAATTGTTGGCCACTTAGCCCGACTTCAGTGGTTGGGGAGATGTTGGAGTCTGTCACTAAGGATGAGGTTTTAGGGTACTTGGAGACACATGATAAAATAGGCCAAAGTCAGCATGGTTTCCTTAAGGGGAAATCTTTCCTGACAAATCTGTTATAGTTCATTGACAAAATAATGAGCAGATAGACAAAGGAGAATCGGTGAATGTTGTTTTCTTGGATTTTCAGAAACCCATTGACAAGGTGCTACACATGAGGCTGCTTACAAGATAAAAGCCTATGGTACTACAGGAAAGATACTAGCATGGATAGAATGCTTGCTGACTGGCAGGAGGCAAAGAGTGGGAATAAAGATGGTTTATTCTGGTTGGCTGCTAGTAACCAGTGGTGTTCCATAAGGATCAGTGTTGGGAATGCTTCCTCATGTTATATGTCAATGATTTGGATGAAGGAACTGATGGCTTTGGGGCTATGTTTGTGGACAATACGAAGATAGGTGAAGGGGCAGGGAATCTGCAGAAGGATTTAGACAAATTAGGAGAATGGGCAAAGAATAAGCAGATGGAATATAGTGCAGGGAAGTGAATGGTCATGCACTTGGCTAGAAGTAATAAGGACATAGACTGTTCTCTAAACAGGGAGAAAATACAGAAATCAGAAGTGCAAGGGGACTTGGGAGTCTTTATGCAGGATTCCCTAAATGTTAATGTGCAGGTTGAGTTGGTGATAAGGAAGACAAATTTAAGATTAGCATTCATTTTGCGGGCACTAGAATACAATAGCGAAGGTGTAATGCTGAGGCTTTGGTCAGACTACACTTGAAAAGATGTGCTGGCATTGGAGAGGGTCCAGAGGAGGTTCACAAGAATGACCTGGGAATGAAAGGATTGACGTTTGAGAAGCGCTTGAAAGCTCTAAGTTTGTACTCACTGAAGTTTTTAAAAATGAGGAGAAATTTCATTGAAACCTATTAAATGTTGGAATGCCTAGATAAAGTGGATGTGCAGAGGATGTTTCCTACAGTGGGAAAGTCTAGAGCCAGCAGTCATAGCTTCAGAATAGAGTGAGGTCCATTTAAGACAGAGGTGAAGGGTATTGGAGTATAAATTTGAGTATAAAAGTTGCATTGTTTGCTGTGTAACCAAAACTATGTAGTCAGTTTTGTGTTTGCTATTTGCTATGTATGTATCCAATTTAGTAGGAGAATGAAATCTCTGTCTTGTCTCTGTACTATTGAACACATCAGTGAATTAAGAATGTAGCCAAATAAGAAGATAATGGTGTGTTAATTAGAGGCTAGCTAAGAGATGTAGATTAGAACATGATTAAGTTAATGGGTAGAAACAATAGTGGCTGATGTACTAGTGATACGCAACTGTAGACCGATTGGATATGCTAATGCAACTAAACCAGGAGATTGCTATAAAAATGCTATGTACAAGGATCGGTGGGCAATCAGCGACTAGCTCAATGACTATCTCAGCTTTGATTTGCAAATTAAAGTTTTTAACACTTCTTGAAGAATCTTCTGCGTCTCCTGGTCGTTTGTGGGGCACGAGAAACCACGACAAAAAAGGGGAAATTTCTTTAGCCAGAGGGTGGTGAATCTGTGGCATTCATTGCCATAGATGGTTGTGGAGGCCAAGTCATTGTGTATACTTAAAGTGGAGGTTGATAGGTTCTTGATTAGTCAGGGCATCAAAAGTTACAGGGAGAAAGCAGGCGAATGAGGTTGAGAGGGTTAATAAATCAGCCATGATTGAATGGTGGAGCAGACTCAATGGCAAATGGCCTTATTCTTAAATGGTCTTATGGTAACAATCATTGTCTGAAAATAATCATTTCCATTTGCATTATCCTGAGAGAAGGCAGTGCTATCCAACTGAATTTCTCTCCCATTCTAACATCCAGATCCAGTTCAGCATACTTTCATTTCAGGAAGTAAAGCTGGATGCCTTTCTCTGCAGTACAAATACAGCTGTGAATTTTCCTGTAGCCTCTAATAATTTATGAAATTACCATTTATATTCCAGTATCTCTGAATTGCAATATTAATTATTTCCATAATAACGATTAATTAAACCTGATTGCAACTATGTAAAACATTGGTTACAACTATAACAAATTCTGCAGCTGGAGAACTGTGTGCACTTCTGACTGCCACACTATAGGAAAGAAGAGATTGCAATGGAGAGAGTGCAGAGGAGATTCAGCAGGATGTTGTGCGGTATGCACCATCTGGGTTATGAAGAAAAGTTGAACTGGTTTGCTTTGAAACAGAAAAGCTGAGACTATAAGAAATAAGAGCAGAAAGCTAGTCAGTGGTGTCGTGGCAACCGCATTGGACTTTGAGGCGACTGGTCCGGAGTTCAAATCCGGCTAGCTCTTTGCATGTTTCCGTCCATGCTGGGTTGTGCATCGAGCTAACAACTCGACCTGGTAAAAGAACAAAAAAAAGGTAAAGAAATGGCAAGGTTGCCACCTGATGCACCACAAGGCATGGAAAGGAACAATAGCAACATGGGAGCAGAATTAGGCCATTCAGCCCATTGAGTCAGCTCTGCCATTCAATCATAGTCAATTTATTATTCTTCTCAATCCATTCTCCTGCCTTCTCCCCATAACCTTTGACAGCCTGACTAATCAAGATATCAACTTCTGCTTTAAATACACCCAATGACTTACTCCACAGTTGTCTGTGCAATGAAGTCCACAGATTCACCCCCCTCTGGCTAAAGAAATTACCCCTCATCTGTTTTCCCTGTGTTCTGAGACTGTGCTCTCTGGTTTTAGGCTCCCCCAATATAGGAAACATCCTCTCCACATCTGCTCCATCTAGGCATTTCAGTATTCAACAGGTTTCAATAAATCCCCCCGCCCCCAATTCCTCTAAACTCCAGAGAGTACAGAGCCATCAAATGCTCCTCAAATGTTAACCCTTTCATTCCTGGAATCATTCTTGTTTATCTGGACCCCTCCAATGTCAGCATATCTTTTCTTAGAAATGAGGCCCAAACACAGCTCACAATCCTCCAAAAGAGGTCTGACCAGTGCCTTATAAAGCCTCAGCATTACAACCTTGCTTTTATATTCTAGTCCTCCCAAAATGAATGCTAACATTGCATTTTTCTTCCTTACCACAGCCTCAACCTGCAAGTTAACCTTTAGGGAATCCTGCACAAGGACTCCCAAGTCCCTTTGCATCTCTGATTTCTGAATTTTCTCTCCATTTAAAAAATAATCTATGCCCTTAATCTTGCTACCAAAGTGCATGACCACACACTTACCAACATCATATTCCACCTGCCACTTCTTTGCCCATTCTTCTAATCTAAGTCCTTCTGCAGACTCCCTGCTTCCTCAAATCCACCTGCCCCTTCACCTATCTTCACATCGTCCACAAACCTGGCCACAAGTCCATCGATTTTGTCATCCAAATCATTTACAAAAAACGTGAAGATAAGTGGTCCCAACACCTGCCCCTGAGGAACACCAGCAGCCAACCAGAAACTAATATGGAACACAGAGAGTGGTGGGTGCATGGAATGCACTGCCAATGATGGAGGCTGATACAATAGGGTCTTTTAAGAGGCTCTTAGATATGTTCATGGAGCTTAGAAAAATAAAGAACTATGCGGTAGGGAAATTCTAGGCAGCTTCTAGAGGAGGTTACATGGTCAGCACAGCATTGTGGGCTGAAGAGCCTGTAATGTGCTGTAGATTTCCTATGTTCTATGTTCTAAACCTGACTGGCCAGGCAAATGCTATGGCTGTATAAGCAAAGGTGAAGCTAGCGATCCAATGCCAACCTACCTCCTGGCTTCGCGGAATTATTTTACAGAGGGAGCTTCATTGAGGGTATGCAAAATTAGGAGGAACATGCAACATGCCTGTTTGTATGTTCTCCCCGTGGTTGTGTGGTTTCCTCCAGGTACTCTGATTTCCTCCCACACTCCAAAGATTTATTTATTTAGTGACACAGAACAGGTTAGTAGATTAATTGGTCACATGGTGTAATTGGTGAACGGCTTAATGGCCAGAAGCTTAAGCTAAGGAGAGGAAATTTAGAAGGCTTTTGAGGAATGGCAGGTGTTTCATACAGAAGCTGGTATTATACAATCAGAAAAGTTAAGGAACTTGGGCCAAGTGCAGGCAAATGGGACTATTTCAGGAGAACATCTTGGTGAATATGGACATTGGACAGAAGGGCCTGTGTCTGTGACATCGAACTTGCATAGTGAAGTCTACCATAAAGGTAGAGCAGTTGGATATCCTGTGTTTTAGGTTGAGGTTTAAATACTGACTAGCACAAGAGTGACCTAGCCTTGACCACTGGATCAACTTTACTGTACTGGAAACATTTGATTTGACCTGGAGTCCCCAGTAATCTTTGGAGGAAACAAACCAGTCTGCGCCACATTAACATGCTGAATGTCACCACTGTACTTCCGCCAGATTGGAAGTGCAGCTATAATTTATGTATAAGGGCTGAAGTTCAGGCAAGTGCAGAACTTCTGGGTGTAGTCGATGGAAAAACAGATTCTACATGTAATAAGACCACGAGCCTCAAACGTCAAAACTAGTTTTGGTTTTTTTGAGTGAACTTTTTACATAGCCTACCCTTACAAGAATGAGTCCGATTAGTGAAAACCGAAAATGAGTTTTACGCCGTTCTCAGTTGCATCCATGTGTCTAAATGCTTCTTTCTAATGGTCTTCGGTAAATCCGGCTGACAACTGAAACATAGGTGCAATATTTGTCCTCCTTTCAAAGTGAGAGGTCAATCCAGCATCTCAAGAGACAGAAGTTGGTTGAAAGGCGATCATGCTGTCGCGAATGGTTTTAATCTCATTTCTCTGCGCTAACAGTGTAATAATTTCGCGTTCACCCGCCCCCATAGCAACACGTTCCGTTACTACAAAACAATGGAACGTGGAATCCGTAGAACCTAGCACAGAACACCAAATTGTAAAGGAAGCGACGCAAGATGGGCAACGATGCATTTAAAATGATCTTTCCTGTGGCTCGGCATTCAAAACCGCAGCGGCGGAAAAGACTGGTATTTGCGCATGCGAGCTTTCCGAATCGATTCTGCGGAACTGCACTTCAAGAGTTAATGAAATGTTTATGGGCTTTGCAGGTAAACAGTTAGAGAGAAAAATACACCCAGTCCATCAATGTTGCTCCTCATTTATGCCACTCCGAGCATTTTGCCAACTGTGTAGAATATATTTAATAAAATATATTTATTAAATACATTTAATAAGAGAGCCAAGAATAAACTCTAAATTAAAAGAATCTCCATGGCCTGGCATACATGGGAATGATGTCATTATTTTATCGGAATCATTTCTGTCTTGGGCTGAAGGGAATGCGAATTAGTGGATAGTGAGAATCCAATCTCGCCCGCTCGTTCATACAGCTGGAGATGGTCAACACGGAGGGGAAGAGGAGGAGACGTGGTGGGTGGGTGGGTGGGGGGCAATATGTGGTGACGGACAAGCAGTATCACAGAAAATGCAGAATCAAAGCAAGGTTGCTACGGATGATAGTATGCAGGATTTTTAAAAAATCAGCTGTCTCAATTGGGATGAAGAAGTAGAATCTACAGAAGGTGAACCTACACACTAAGCACAATAAGGATGATAAAGGCTGCTGAAGTCCGTCGGATCCAGAAGAGGACAGGGAGCATTTATGATTTCTGGGGATTTTACAGTTAGAGGACTGGCTTCATCATCAAAAAGCTAGAAGGAGAGTCTCACATAGGATGTTCAGCGACGGCAGGAGGAAGGGACACACTTTGATCGAAAGGATATAGTAGAGGGAGCCCGATGGTGGAGAACCATGTTAGGACCAACAATATAGGAGAGAGAAAACAAGGGTGCCTAATGCAAAGCACTACAGCTGCTGGAAATATGAGGCAAAAATATTGGAAATATTTAACAAGTCAGGCTGCATCTCTGGGGAGAGAAAAAACAAATTTAATATTTCAGATTGGTGACCATTCAATAGAATATGCATAATACCCTAATTAATGCAGCTTCAGAAGTTAAGAGGGTAATTTACAGAATAAAATCTCAAGTGTTGTAATCAATGCATTATTACATAAATAATGACCATATCGGATTGTGATACAATGGTTAGAGGTCTTAACATGTAGGTTGAACAATCACAAACAGATAAAATCTGTAGGTGCTGGAAGTCCGAGCAACACACACAAAATGCTGGAGTGACTCAGCAGGCCAGGCAACATCTATGGAAAAGAGTACAGTCAATGTTTTGGGCCGAGACCCTTCATCAGGACTAAAGAATCAATCATATAGAAAGAGGATTTCTAAATCACGAGACCAGGAAGAAACTGGGGATGTGTTCCACTCCACATTCAATACCTCAGTGCAAAGGTAAAACACGACAGTCATGAGGATTTAAAACTAATATAACAAGGTAATATAAATAATAATCTAAAGTAAATGAAGAGAAGGCAAAACAGCCAGGTGTAATGTGTAGAGGGAAGCTCAAAACTGTAAGATAATTACACTAAAAGCAATAAGTATCTGAGTAAAAATTTAAAACTGAAGAATAAGTTGGCTGTGTGGCCCACATTTATAGTTTTTTGATACATAGAAATACATAGAGGACAAGGAAAAATTAAATGAATTTCAGACAAAAGAATAGTTTAAGGATAGAAACATGATATCCATTACTGATTGATAAATAAATATATTGCATTATAATGAAAAATATCAGGGAAATATATAAAAGGGCAAGAAGCTTTAATGATTTGTGATATCATAATTTCAGTCAGTATTTGCTGCAAAGAATGAAGAGAGCATGCAAGACATCCAAAAGGAAACAAATGCTGAAAGGAAAAGAGATCCTGAATTTAAATAATTTAAGTTATGGCTTTATTGATTGACAACTCCCCTGTTAGCACCAGATTATATCCATTTCAGTGGGAAGATGAAAACACAAAGCATAACTTTTGAAAATTCTCTGGATTCAGAAACCATTCTACGCGATTAACAAACTGGACACATGACTATGCTATTTAAGAGGTGGAAAAACTATAAACCAGTCAGTCTAACATTTGTCGTTATTAATAATCCAAATGTCAAATACTGCAGAGCATGGAAGTCTGAAATAAAACCAGAAAATAATGTAAGCATTCAGGTTAGGGAGGCTTTGTGGAGAAAGAAACGTAGTGTCAACATTAAAGTTGATGATCTCTTTTCAGAACTGAGGTGGAAAAAGCTAATGCAAGTTTTAAGTTGCAGATAAAAATAGTAGGGGAGGGAGAAGAGACCAAAAAAGTTTTCATTAAAGTAGAAACAGTTGGCTTTGAATGACACAAATGGTGGTATTTTATCTGCAAAGATGATCTGTTAGGAAGGGACTAGCAAGGAAGGTGGTTGCATCAAGAGATGCTATGAGAAAGGTAGATATAGAAGAAATACCAGAACATATCAGAGCATATAATAATCCCAAAATGGTCAGTATCAACACTTGGGGCATTGTATCCTGCTGTAGGAATGCCTCCTAACCTGATAAGCACTTCCATTCACAGCTTTTTTTTTGTCACCAAATTACAAACAGTAATACAACTGAGCTCCTTAAACTTTTCAAGCATAGGAGAAAGTTAGCATGAATTAGTGAAATGTTAGGCTGCATATAACAAACTTGTTTTCTTTTAGTAAGTGACTATTGTACTAGATAAAGAATGCTGTATAGAAGTTTCCTTTTGTCTGGGCTTCCAGAAGGCGTCTGTGAATCATAGGATCACAGAGTTATACTGCATACAAACAGACCTTCAGCCTAATTAAGGTAATCTGCAAGGATCTGATCTGGAAAGTCAACTATTCAATGCATTTTACAGGTTTGCTTGAAGACAGGTTAAAAAAAAGCCACATATGCATTTTATGGTGATGCAGATAGATGGCAAAGTATAGAAGAAAGCATAAATAAAATAAGACTTATCAAGAGATTAAATAAATGGTCAATTGTGGCAAATGTAAGATCCTCTTCTTTGGATCAGGAAAGGATAACAAGGCTAATGTAGAAATTGTGGAGATCCAAAGCGACTTGGGATCGATCACTCAGCAATGACCTATGTGCTGGATTCTGGCACGATAATAGCTCAGTCTCTGCTTGCATGCACAAAATTTGTGGGAAGTGTCACTTGCATTAGACAAGTATTGATAATCACCTACTCTAAAATTCATCCTAAAACCATTCAAGGGTTTGCTAATCACCAGAAAATTGATCACTGAAAGTGGACCAATTGCGTGGCTGCTCTGGCTTCAAGGTCGGGGACTGAGCGTTCCGTTATGAGTGATGCACCTCTTGACTTCCACAAAGCTTTCAAGCAGTCAGAACCACATTGAGGTTATAAAAGAATATTCACCACTTGGCAGCTTAGTGCATCTCTAGCGTCACAACTGAGGCTCAACGTTATTCAGATCAAAAGCAAAAACTGTAGCTGCTGGAAGCGTGAAATATAAAACAGAAATGCTGGAAACGCTCAAAAGATTCAGCTGTGCCAAGAGAGATGGTTAATGTTTCAGGTTGATGACTCTTTGGGGGTAGAATTAATGAAAGGCATTAGCTTGCAGTGTTAAACCTGACCTGCTGAGAGTGTGTGTGAGTGTGTGTCAGATGGATGTTACAGGAGAGGATAAAAATGGGTACAGAATACTAGAGGGGTAGTATCAATAAAGGGGCAAATATGACCAGGAATGCAGGAATAAATTGGGGGGGGGGGGAGAGGAAGGAGGGAGTGAAAGTGGAAAGGGGAGGGAGGGAGAGGAAGGGTAGGAGAGAGAGGGGGAGAGAGAGTAAACACATGTTGGATGTGAAGGTTATAGAGGCTTGGAGACTCTTATTGGGGGTGGGGATTCCATGGTGAGAACAGAAGTCCAAGAAATGGTGGATGCACAAAAACAGGCTCTGTCAACCACAGTAAAAGATAAATCACATTTCCTACAAAAGTAAGAAATTTCCAATGTCCTGGAACAGAAAGTCTGAGACTTAAATTTCAGATCAATAATCTTTTAACTGGTTATAGCATATTAACTTCATTTCTATCTTCAGAGATACTGGGGGATCATTTTCAGTAGTTTCTGTTTTGCTTCTAATAGTTCTAACAGAATTCCAAAGACATTCCTACATGTGAAGAAATTCAGTCTTGAACAGACCTTCCTCAAGATTGTGACTGTGACCCCTTATTTCTAGACTCCTTAGCCAGGGCAAACATCCTCACTGCATGCTTGAAAGCCTCAAGGTGTCAGATGCATCACTCCCCATGTTTTGTGACCTACAATCATAGCCACAGTATTCTGATGGAGAGTCTCGGCCCGAAACATCAACTGTTTATTCCTTTCCTTAGATGCTGCCTGCCTCTCATAGCACAACCCTACATCCCCATCTCCCTGTCATGAGAGAGGGAAACAGGTAAGGCTGGCCAACAGGGCTCTGCTGAAGCTGTACAGGTCAGTCCCCTGTACAGTGGATGCAAAGGATCATAGAAACATTGGTGAACTCCAGCCATACCATTGACTTTGGACAATGGAGACAGGAGGTAATCAACGGCCCATGCTCCACTGGGAGCTAAGGATCCAAGGAAAAGATGATAGATGCTGTCTGACCTGCTGAGTTCCTCCAGCATTTTGTGTGTGTTACTCTGGATTTCCAGCAGAGTCTCTTGTGTTTATTGTACTTATGTGGCTGTTCCAGTTGTTCTCCTATTGAGGCCCACAATAGTTATGGTGGGAGTCTTGCCGCTGAATGCCAAGAGTAAGTGGTCAGATTCCATCTTGTTCAAGATATTCATTGTCTATCACTTCTGTGGTGCTAGAACTTGCCATTTAATCAGACTATACCTGACTATCGTCTAGATCTTGCCACTGCAAGCTCCATTTGTTGTAAACACCAATGAAAAAGGTGCGATCATGGGTAACCATCCTCATTTCAGATTTTATGAAGGAACTTCATTGACAAGTTGGTTAAAGATGTTTGGGATTTAGGACATTGTCCTGAGGAACACCATGGGATGGGTTTGATTGCTGTCAAACAATGACAAACATCATCCTTTGCAAGTGTGACTCTTCTTCCCTTGATACTCATGAGGTTCTATTAATCATTGCTCCTTAATGTCACATACTGTCAAATGTTCCGAGAGCATTTAGAATTCAGCTTTTTGGTCCTTGTTTGCAACCAAGATAGTAGTTGGGTCCAGAGCCAATTGGCCCTGCAAAATGAATTATCAATGACTCATCAGCAGTCAGCAAGTGCCACTTTACAGCATTATGAACCACACCTTCTGTATCTTTCATGATGGTTGGAAGCAGACTGACTGAGCTATAATTAGTCAGATTGGATTTATTCTGCTTTATCCAAACAGGACAGAACAGGCCTATTTTCTATATTGCAAGTGTTGTAACTGCACTGTACAGCATAGCTCATGGTACAGCTAATTTTGGAATTCAAGTCTTCGATATTGCAGTTCGAATTATGTTCGGCTGCATAAACTTCCCCTAATCCCTTGCTTTCAAACGTTTCTTGATGAGGTATGAAGCTAACTGGGGAAAAAGGAAGCAGAGACTTTCAGCATTTCTGGTTAAGCATAGTTGGGAATAGATGGTCGACTTGGTGAAAAAGATGGCCAATGAACCACTATCCCGTTGAATGTGTTAACCGCAGTAATTTAATGTAAATTGCAGCAAATCTAATTCAACACCATCTTCTCAAGGGCATCTAAAGATGAACAATGAATGTTTTAGCAACAGATAAAAGGCAAACAGTGCCTTATATTGTTTTTGTTTTCTGTGAATGCAATTTAATTCCCAGGTTCGAAAAGACTACTGTTGTGTCCATCAGGCACCTGAAGCACTACGAAGTTGTTAATGGGAGCGTGTTGGCTCAGTTTCAGCATACCGCCCCGGGCCCCGGGCCCCGGGCCACAACGCAAGTTTCCATCGAGCGCATCAGCAGCGCCCACAAGCCCTCCGTCCTTCCGAGATCACGCCTTCCCTGGTTACTAGGCAACGCACTGACGTTCTGAGATTACGTAAACAGTCATAGCGCCAAGTTTGGTGACGCATAGCCGGGGCGGGGTTCATCCACCGAAAGAAAGGAGGTTATAATGGTTAGTGCAAAGTATATATTTAAAGAGCAAACTGCAAAAAGAAAACTTTTCAGTAAAAACGGCGGTAAAATTATTACTAAAAGTGTTAAAAATTGTTCAAGAATGTAGTAAAATGAGATATAGTAAAAATCTAATGTCTGAAATGAAAGAAATCTCCACATCTGAAAATGGACTCGGTCACAAACTCCTTTCCGGTTTGTTTTTTGTTCCCATTACTGATTGGTCAATGGGCGAAGTAGAAGGCTATGATTGGAGCACTAACTCTGACACGGGATTGGTTCGGATCTCCCTCGTCTCCGTAATGTGACTGGGTAGATTAATATAGCTGCGGCAGCTGATTGGCTTGTCGCGACAGGACGGAACCGTCCGGACTCGGAGGCTGCTGTTTACGGGGAGTAGTCGGGGCGGGGATCGCTGGTGGCTGAAGCCGGAAAGACCGGACGGGATCTTTTGTTGCTGCGAATCTGGGATACTTAAATAATTAGGTGACTTGCGGAAACCCGACAATGTCCACTCCGGCGAGACGGCGTCTGATGAGGGACTTTAAAAGGTGAAGAGGGATTGCGCTGCGTTTGTGGCCGGCCGGCTGTCTCTGGGGCCTCGGCTCGGTGGACGTAGGGTAAACCGGTGATGTAAGGGTCCCGTGTGCGGCATGCCTGGTATTGTGGATGAAACTCGAGAGTGTAGCCAGCCTCTGGGGATTAAATTTGGTGTGACTTGTAGTGTTGATATGGAACAACGCCTGCGTGGCCTGGTCCTGCAGAGTAAATAAAGCGAGTAATGCCATAGAAGCATTGATAGTGGTGACTTTATTCGATTATATATTTTTCTTCTGCCGCAAAATATTGTCGACCACTAGGTTAGGTTTCTGCTGGAAAGTGTGGGCTGGCTGGTTCCTTTGTTCAGTATAATTTAATGACCTAAAACTGATCACATATTCATTAAAACTGGGTAAACGGTGCTACTTGTTTCTTTTTACATTATAGAGATGTCCAATATTTTGCAGCACATTTTTCTTTCTTCGTTTACCCCCCCCCCCCCCCCCACCCCACCACACCACCACCAGGATGTGTGGTTTCACGGATGTCAGCAGCCCGCTTGTTCCCTTGGCAATCCTCTTATTAACCTGAATTGTAGATGTTATTAAAGTTCTGTCATGTGCTTCCCGGCAGGAATCGCAAATAAAGTGGCGCTGTAGTGTTGGACTTCGAAAGCCAGATCAGGCATATTGGAGCCACCTATCCACAAATGTGCCTGTCAAAAGTGTGTTCATCGTTTGATCAGTGTGCCAGCAAAGACTTGGACCATATGACAGTGTTTAAAAATCAAGTGAACAGCTCAGTAGCTGTGATCTTTACCCTTTATACTTATAAGAACCTACTGTATATGGTCAATGCATCCAAAGTAGCAGAGAAGAATCACTATTCCACTTTAGAATTCCACTTTGGAGAGAATCACTATTCCACTTTGCCTCTGCAGGAGTGAAACAACACCAGTGTCTTATCCCGAGCTAACATCCCCAGTTTTGATGCCCTAATTATCCTGCTGCTTTGGTTGTTCTCAAACCCAACACCAAACTCCCAAAACAGACATACTGCTCCAATCTTAATACCCACTAACTCATAAATGCAGGAGGTGCATTGCAGTTCATGTCGTGAGCACATAGCAGCCCTGTGTAAATAGTGGCAGGAACATGCAAGCTTTTAGAATACTGGAAAGTTAAGATATTGAATCAGAAGTGAAGATCTAATTGGTGGAGGAATGCAGTCTCTGCCTGAAACATCAACTGTCCATTCCCTGCTACAGATGCTACCTGACTCTTCGAGTTCTTTCAGCAGTTTTTTTTGGCTTTCAAAGTACTGACCCATTTGCTGTCTTTATGGCAGAATCAGTGGATTCCATTTTGACCTTGTACCAGCCACCCCAGATATCCTGCCGCCCTTTATCCTGAGAGACTATCTTGGGAGAAGATAGTCATGATGAAGGGTCTCTGCCCGAAATGTCGACTGTTCACTCTTTTCCATAGATGCTGCCAGGCCTTCTGAGATCCTCCTGCATTTTTTTTGTGTCTGCCGCATCGGATTTCCAGCATCTACAGATTTTCCTGTGTTTGAGAAAATATTAGCAATTATGTTAACTTCATTACTTCAAGGCACAAGCAGAGTCACTAGTAATCAATAACAATTCACTCTGGTCTTGTGAAGTGCAAAATGATGTCAGATGTGCTGGTCATATTTGAAAATAAGATATTCCAATTGAACTGAGAATTTTCAGTTTAAATGGTCCAAGTGCAAACATCTCCATTAAAAAGCAACACCAAACATATTATTTGTAAAAACTGTAATCTAAGGAAAACAAGATAACTGATCTGATGTCTAGAATTCTGTGCTTGTATGTAGAAGTGGTTTTTATTGGGGGATGAACTAAATAGTATTTCCAGTGTGCCTGTGGTTGCTCATTTAATTTCACTCTTGCTGCTGAGTCTAGGGTTCTGTATTCAGGTCCAGCCCAGAGGCTGGAACAAAGAAGTCTGCATTGACAAATTCTATGGTATAATGAGGGCGTGCTTTTTTAAAAAATCAAATATACTAAATTTTTTGAATGAGTCTCTTTAACTGGGGCTCTTGGATGTAAAAGATCCAAAGTCATTATCACGAGCAAGATTTGAAGAGTTATCCCTGAAAACAATATTTATCCCTCAATAAATATCAATAAAATGGAGTTTTTTAGGCACTACCATATTGGTGTTTGTGGGAGCTTGCCAGGAACTAATGTGGTGCCATGTATCCAATTAACACAAAGTGGCAACACTTCACAGATACTTTGTCAATTGTAAAATCTCTTGGCATATTACACAAACTTGGTATCCCAATACAAATACAACAGTTGTGCTGTAAACGGCTGTCAACTAATGGAATGCAGATAGCAGTTTTCAATTTCCTTTCCTTTAACAGCCCGTGATGAAGTTTGATCAAATATGAATGGTCTCGGTTGTTAAGAGAATATTTGAATGCAAAAGCTCTCAGAAAGCATTTGAACTTTTCTTGTAAGAAAAATAACTTGGGATTTTTATAAACACAAAGAATGGTGCAGATGTTGGAAAAAGTGCTAGAGAAATTCAGGTCAAGCAGTTTCTATGGAAAAAAAAATTAAGTCTGTTTTGGGCCAAAACCCTTCATCAGAGCTTCATCCTGATGAAAGATCTTGGGCAGAAATCTCAAAAGTTTCTTCCTTTCCATAGATGCTGCCTGACCTGGTGACTTCCTCCTGTATTTTGTGTGTGTTCCTCTGCCTTTTTCTAATTCTCTTAGTTTTTACCAAACTCTTCAAGGTCAGTCAGTTGCATTTGACATGTACTCTGTATTTAAGTGGCACTGTTAGTTTGCTGTCTGGTGTTGTTCTGTAATCAAGCAATGAAGAAATGTTGCATTGCTTTTGATATGTATTTGTCCACCCACACCTTGAATACATTAATTCAGAGATCAGGTGCAGCCTGACAATTCTTGTGTTTAACACTATCCCCAGTAGACACAAAGGTGGTGCTAGAATTTAATCGATTAACTATGCAGTTTACCATAGCTTGTCAGGTTACACTTGTATTGAGTGATCACCTGCTATCAAGGTAATCATGTGCCGCAGGTTATATATGCTGCTCAATCAGTTTTGACATTGGTTCTTACTGGTATTAGTGCAGTTTTTGTCTTGCAGCCACCTTTTCTAAATGAGGAAAGGGAGGAAAAGGCAGTAACAGTTAATATGACAGCCTTAATAAGATGGAGAAACCTCTTAAGGAACTCCACCTGTGGGGAAGAAACAGATACTTAACCTTTTAGGGCAGGTTAGATGACAAGTATTTTGAAAAGGTTTTCATTTGTGCCTTTGAAAAAATTTGAACTGGAGAAACAAACAAGATGAGCCAAGATATCTCAAAAGTCAGACGCAAGTAGTAAAACAGACCAGAGAGATGAAAGTAGACTGAAGATGGAGTATGAAGTAAAGTAAAATAGGAGTTTCATGTGGAGGTAGGGTGAGGGCAGTTTGTAAAGGGATTTCTACAAAAAGGTGATTTTTAATTAAGACATTTTGTTCCCCTTCCCAGCAGGAAATTAAGCCTCAAGTCTTTGCATCTCACTGGCTGCTTAAGCGCTGGTGTCAAAGGGATAGACAGTCTATTTTTACAGTTACTGGTTGTCACAGGGGTACCAGGAATATAAATGTTACTCTTTGTCCTTTCTCGGTGCATTTATTTGAGAAGGTTGCAAGTTTCAGTATTGTCTCTGATTTAAGCCCTGTGTTCCAAAGCTCCCTATTGTTTCAGGAAACATCTTATAAATGCATTTTCTTTTTTTTTCAGACACATTTCTCTTTTAAATGTCCTCTTTCCAAGTTCCCTTCTTCCTTGAGACTACATGTTTTTTTTTCTGTCAAGATTAATCTATTCAAACAGTGAATATTTCTGTGTGGCCTGTGTAATGAGTGGCTATAAACGGTATGCTAAAAGATAGTTTGTTGTTGTGATCCTTCTGCTCGGCATCCACACAAGTAGAGTTTATAAATGAATAAGGTTTTCCTTTATTCATGAATACCAAACCTCTGCTGTCATGACAACGTATCTTTCTTTTTCAAAGGAGCCTATTTAATGGTCTTATAATAGGGGGAATAGTTTGCAAATTCATTTTTGAATGATTTGACCTTGTGTACTATCACTCTACAGAATATTAAAATATGGTATCGTGCTCATATAGCTAGTCTTGCCATTCTGATGTTCATTGTGACATAAGGAGGTAATGGTCCCTAAACAGCAGTTGAAGTGTTTATATTTTAGACTCTGCCAGGCTGTAGTTTTTGAATACTCCATGAGGAGGTTATAGAATATTGAGTGGTGCAGGAACAGCTCCTTTGCTCCATGATGTCTGTGTCACCATCATGCCAATCTAAATTAATCCCATCTGCCTGCATTCCCTGCCTATTCATGTGTGCTTAAATGCCACTTAAATGTTGCCATTGTATCTGCTTCCACTGCTTTCCCCTGCAGAACATTCCAGGTATTTACCACTTTTTTTTGGAAAAGTTATCTCAAAAATCTCTAGCCTTGGAGCGACATCCTCTGGAGTTGGACATTTCCACAGTGAGAAGAGAACTCTGAGCACGTACCCTATCCGTGTCTTTCATTAGTGTATTAACCTCTCAGTCAGTCTCTTCCACTGCAGCAAAAACTGTCCCAAGTTTGATCAGCCTCTCTTTATAGCTAATCCACTCCAACATGCTGGTTAATCTCTGTCGCACCCTCTCCAACGTGTCCATATCGCAGCAGTATTGCGGTGACCAGAACCGGGCAATGTACTCCAAATGTGGCCCAAACAAAGTTCTATAGCACTGCAACATGACTTCCCGAGTTTAACAATCAGTGCATGAAGGCAAGCATGCCATTTGCCATCTTTACCACCTCTGGTGCCACTATGGACCTGCAGATCCAATGGGAGAGCATGTAACTGAGTTAATGTTGTGGGTACTGAAAATCAAATATTAAAAGCAGATACTAAAAATACTCTACAATTTAATACATCTGTAAACATAGAAATAATTAACAGTGCAAGTCAATGACTTGCTCTTCATTGAGAAAGACTGGGGAGATGTATCAGTTTTTAAGTATAGTGAGGGGAAGGCAGCGCCAAATGGACTTTGGGCAGAGAGAATAAAGGATGCAGAGCTAATGGCTCCTTTTGCCTTCAGAGTTGAAGCTGGTTGTGGAGTAACAGACCGGGAAGTCTTTATGTAAATGGAGCCTTATAATACAATTAACCTACCCTATTCATTTCCTGAAGTGAAGAATGCAGAGGAAGAATTAACTACCAAAAATAATTTCGCAAAAAGTACTCATTATTCTTATGTGTGGCCTTTAGTGAGCTTTGTCCGTACTGTTGCTACCATTCTATACCAAGTATATTTGGAACGTGAGTGAAAGATTACTAAATGTGATGGATGCCATGCTAAATATTGATGCCCTGGTTCACATTTAAATAAAAGAATCTCCATCTAAGTTATTTTTATAATCCCATGAGTATTTAATCTTCCTCTTTGTACTGACCAGTTTCTAAAAATAACCTGTTTTACAATCTATTTTGAGGACTATTATGAATATGGATGATGCTGCAGTAATTCCTTTAGTGTTATCAGTAGGCGTTGTTTCTTTCAAAGTTTGAGAGGACCGTATTGAAAGTTATTTGTAAGAGGTAATGTAGCTCAGGCGATGAATTGTTTTTAATTAAGTATTGACATTTTCATCTGCCATACCCACGTAAGATAATTGTGAATGGTAAAATGTGGTTGACGTGAGGGGCCGCAAGCAGCACTGGCTGATGACAGAATTGGGCAGCATTTTGAAGAACCTGTTCTTGTAGAGTGAAAGCTTTGAATGGCATCCACAAAAGTGTATTGTCTTGTCTTGAGACCAGTGCATGGACATCTGGGAGCAAGTGTCTTGTTTATTTTATTTAAAAGTTGAATGCAGAGCAGGCCCTTTTGGCCTTTCGAGCCATTCTGCTAGCACCCCTCTGATTTAACCCTGGACATTTTACAATGACCAGTTAACCTACCAACCAGTATGTTTTTGGACTATGGGAGGAAACCGGAGCACCCGAGAAAATTTGCGCTTTCCATGGGAAGGATGTAGAAACTGCTTACAGAGGATGCCAAGATTGAACTCCGAGCTCCATCCTGAGCTGAAACCGCATCACAACACTGCCTTAGCACCCTAAATCTCTAATTTGCACTGAGAAGATGAACTAGTCTCGGCATTTAAAAAAAAGAATTGTCTTAAGTATTTTATTTGTTTTTGGAGATTTGATAGAGGTATATAAAATTATGATGGGTATAGATTGTGAATACAAGCAGGCTTTTTACACTGAGGAGAAAAAAAAACAGAGGACATGGGTTAAGGGTGAAGGGAGAAAAGTTTAAAGGGAATATTACGGGGGGCTTCTTCACACAGAGCGGTGGGAGTGTGGAATGAGCTGCCAGATGAAGTGGTAAATGCGGGCTCACTTTTAACATTTTAAGAAAAACTTGGACAGGTACATGGATGAGAGGGGTATGGAGGGATATGGTCCAGGTGCAGGTCAGTGGGACTAGGCAGAAAAATGGTTCGGCACAGCCAAGAAGGGCCAAAAGGCCTGTTTCTGTGCTGTAATGTTCTATAGTTCTATGTAATATTTTATGATTAAAGTTTCATAGGGCTAAGTGATTTGAAAATATTCAAGTTGATGCAACTAATCAAGTTTAATGAAATTCAGGCTCCCTCAACCTGTTTGTTATGGCTTGTACAATGCAAAAGCACTCACCAAGTAGAATAAATTTCACTTTATTCCGTTTAAGTCTTTGTATATTAATGAATCAGAGGTCTTAAATTTGCATTGTAAAATATGTTGTGTCTAACCAGGCTGCAAGAGGATCCTCCAGCTGGTGTTAGTGGTGCACCTTCTGACAATAATATAATGTCTTGGAATGCAGTTATATTTGGGTGAGTAAAAAATGCAGTGACAACTGTAATTTGCTTTTGTTCTTAACCAAAGGAGCATTCAAACAAAATGGGGAAAATACTAGTTATAATTGGAAGAAAAGAAGCGAGTTTTATTAAATATTGCAGAAAGCCCTGGTTCTGCTCAACTGATTACTTTTGGCCACACAATATGCCCCCCAGGGTGGATGCTGTCACTTGGAGCAGGCCATTTTGTTTGAGTCTCTGATTTTTGGTTAGGGTTAGTGGAGTAAGCCAACAGCTAAAAGATTTAAAGGTACTCCATATGGTTGCACAAGGGATTACAGTATGGATTTACAAGTATTCTGCAAAACTTAACTGAAGTGAATATTTGGCTGGACAAGCATTCTTTGAAACAAGCATCTGAGTGAAGATTTAACTGAGTTGCATAGAGTTATTAAAATAAAAAGTTGAAAACAAAGGATGTAGAGTTAAAGTAATTTTTAAAAGAATTAGGAAGAACTTGAGGAGCAACACTTGCACCAATGAGAGCACTGGAATTGACCACATGGAAACTAGAGCCAAAACCCTCACATCATGTTTAAAAGTTAACTGACTTAATCCATGACACCCCGGACAAAAAAGAGCTGTAAACCTCTCTTATTTTTACAATGTACTGAACTTGCAAAAGTTGAGTTACTACTTGATAAATCTTGTTATAAATTTACAAAAAAACACTTGGTTATATGGAGTGGCAAGCTGTGTATTGTCCCAGAGAATGCATTATTTGGAAACCAAAAAGAGCTGGAGTATGTTTGGTTTAAAAGTATCACAGATCTTGTATGAATTGACTTTTACCAAGACTAAAGTGAAACCAAAACAGGAGAATCAGTTGACCTTCATCAACATTGGATCAGCTATGTAGACTTTTGGGGCCGTGTTTGATCCCTGTATTGGGATACAGTTGTTGGGAATCGTTTTCCCAGTGTAAGATACTACTTTAGAGAATGAGCTTTTGACCCTAGCAGGAGAAGTTCAGTTACACTGGGTAAGGGCAGGATGAGGTTTTCCATTGGGAGTCGGTCAGTTATCATTGTCCATGCGCACCTGTGAAAATGTATGTCAGGTAAGGTAATTCGAACGTGCTTTGAATCAGGTGGGTCTGATTGAGAACACGTTTATTATCAAATAATGTGTAAATTATTCACCTTGAAGTTTGTCTGCTTACAGGCAGACACAACTGGCATGATTCAATCACTTCAGGAAAGTAGGCTAAAAATTGGCAAAATTGAAGTTGCTCTACAATTTTTGTATGACCATTACTTTTTAAAAAGTAATGACAATTATTTAATTGCTCAAGTTAATTTTGTAAGTGTAGTTATTCCATTATCTTTAAAATTTTCAAGATTCCATATTAACTTTATGGAATCTGTAAACTTTAAAACTATCTTGGTGATAGACATTAACAATAACACAATTAACATTAGCGAAGCTTCATATATAATAATTTGTGGGGGCTACAATTTGAATCCATTTTAGAATAATCATGAGATATGGATTTTTGTTGCCAGGACAATCTCAGATTACTCATTTGCTCACATGCACTGGCAGAGCAACCTTAAATTGCAAAAAAAAGTACAATGTATTGTCGCAGATTAATTTGGTTTTCCTTGGGCTGTACGCATCAGATGCTGGTACCTGCTTTTCCTAATAATTCTAATATTTGTTTTCTTTTGTTCCTGAAATTACTTCTAGACCTGAAGGAACACCTTTTGAAGATGGTAAGTGATCAAAGTAAATTGTTTTCTTTTTTTTTAAATTTGAAAAAGTAGTGGGAAAAGAGGAGGAAAATTTCACTGATCTTGGAAACGTCATTCTCCATGCCATGGCATATGTCGTTGAAGTGTGTTGCCTGAGGTGAAATGTCTTTTTGGTGTGTTTGCACTAGACATATTGAAACACCTTTTGAACGGGTGCTTCGCTGCTTAGATTGTATACTAGGTTACAGCACTCATTTTGCTCGAGTGCCTAATGATTATGCATGAAAAAATGGTATGTCTATTGATATTGTTACCTTAGCAGCAATAGGATGTCAATTATAAGTACCTGTTCTTTAGATGTAAATAAGTACTTTATACACAAGTACCTGTTATTTTGATAGATTGGAAGTGATCAGCTCTTGATACAACAATAAATTTTCCAGGGAGGATAAACATGAAACTGGTATCAGGGGTAACCTTCAGACTGACTTGCTTAGTTTTTTTATGAGGATTTGAAAATATAATGCTAATAATGTTTCCATTACTGTCCAACAAAGGAAAATTCCACAATTGCGTCTGCTCTGCAGAAGTACATTCTTCGGCATGTTTGTGTAAACGTTAAATTTTTGTTGTGCTTTGATTTACTTTGAGTATTGATATTCTGGTGATTGAATGATTAATAAACAGCCTATGTTCATGTGACAGAACATCTGTTCTTTTCATTGATATTATGTAATAATTTTTGTTTCCAGGTACTTTCAAATTGGTTATAGAATTTACAGAAGAGTACCCTAATAAGCCTCCAACTGTTAGATTTGTGTCAAAAATGTTTCATCCAAATGGTAAGTGTTGTAAATGCTTCTACAACACAGCCCTACCAGTTCTGTTTTTGCCACACACTTAACTATTACGAAGGGTCTCGGCCCGAAACGTCGACAGCGCTTCTCCCCATAGATGCTGCCTGGCCTGTCCTGACGAAGGGTCTCGGCCCGAAACATCGACAGTGCTTCTCCCTATAGATGCTGCCTGGCCTGCTGTGTTCCACCAGCATTTTGTGTGTGGTGTTGTTTTACTGGGATATTATACCATGGTGGCTTCCTTTTTTTTGTCCCTACCCAGTTTACTGTCCTTCATCAGTGAAGTCAAAATGCTGTGGATTGAACTATTATACTGAAAGTCATTTGAATAGAATTTGGAAGGTCTAACACTTGAATTGACTATATTTATTGCATCCCTCACATGCATGAGTAAAATTCTTTACATTACATCTCCATTTGAAAACAATGTGCAAACTATAGTAATTTGTCATAAATAGTTTGTATTTATTATACGAGAACAGTCAGTATGGCTTAGAAATGCAATTGTGTCAGCATGAATTAATTAGTCTGTTGGCCTGGTGGAAGAAGCTGTTGGTCCTGGCTTAGGCTGCAGTACAGTCTCCTGGGTGGTAGTCAAGACCAGTTTATTTATATAGCACATTTAAAAACAACCCACGTTGACCAAAGTGCTGTACAGATCAGAGCAGATAGCTAAAATCACAAATACAAAAAACACAGACATAACCAACAAGGCAAACAGCTTATAGGCACAAAAGAAACAACACAAGGGCCTAGGCACAAGCCAAAACTCAGCCACAGCAGGAGGATTCAAACACTAGTGAATAAAAGTAAGTTTATTCCTGGGTGGTAGCAGCTGAAACAGTTTGTGGTTGGGGTGACTCGGGTCCCCAATGATCCTTCAGGCCTTTTCTTACACACCTGTCGCTGTAAGTGTCCTGAATAGTGGGAAGTTCACATCCACAGATGCACTGGGCTGTCCGCACCACTCTGCAGAGTCCTGCGATTGAGAGAAGTACACTTAATGACAGTAAAGGAACAGTGATATATTTCCAAGTTGAAGTGATGAGTAATTGCAGTGTATTTATAGTTGGTGCACAAGTACGTAGAGAGTGAATGCTTCGGATTATGGATCTAATAGCAGTCAACAACACTGTTGTCTCTGGTGTTTGAGTCACAATCATCCAGACAAGTGTAGTTTTTCTTCACACTCCAGAAATGAATCTTGTAGATCTGGAGAGTCAGATGAGATATTCAGTTTGAATTAGTCAGTGTGTGATTTGCTTTTGTAGTCGCCTTACAAGTGGCTAGCCATTTAAGTTGCTAGTTAACAGGGGCTTTCAACTCCACGTACTGAGGACTCAATAATGGCAATACCATTAAATGTCAAAGGTTAAACTCTCTTGTTGGAGGTGGTCATTACTGACAATTCCGTAAAATTGTTATATCACAATTAAGCATGAGTTTTATTTATTTGATTTGTACATTTGGAGAGGAGCACATAATAAAGCCTCCCAGCACTTCAAGCCTTGCTGCCCAGCAACCCCAACAACCCCAGTTTAACCATAACCTAGTTCACAATGACTAATTTAACCTACCTGGTCCATCTTTAGACTGTGGGAGGGAACCGGAGCACCCATACATTCCACGGGGAGGATGTACAGGGGACGCTGGGATTGAACTCCGAGCATCCAATGGCTCGAGCTGTAAACGCATTGGGCTAACCGCTACGTTACTGTGGCACCCGCAATTTATTTGTCACATGTACATTGGAACATACAATGAAATACATAATTTGCATCAACAACCAACACAGTCCCAAAGTGCTGAGAGTGTCCCTCAGGGGTTGTCGTACTTCCAATGCCAATATAGCACGTCCACAGCTTACTAACCCTTACTGATTTGTGCCATCTTTGGAATGTGGGATGGGACTAGAGCATGTTTAGATCTTGCTATAAACAAACATAGACATATCTTCTGAGAAATTGCAAATGGAATTGAGCATTATGCAGTCGATACTAAACCTGACAGAACAAATGAGGCTGGATTACAGCTGTGCATAATTCCTGCTTGGATGCTTCAACCTCAATAATCATAACCAGTGGCAGGCTTTCACTATTGGCATTTATTTCCACTGAGTTCATTCTTTGATGTCACGTTCAGTTAAATGTTGTTTTGATAATAAGCAGAAAATTTTGTGATTTCTCTGAAATTTAGCTCCTTTGTCCATCTAGTGAATAGTGCAATGTCATTGTAAAAAGCCAGATTAGATTTGTGCAGCTTTTTGTTGACAGTATATAGTAGGACATTTTCCACTGTGTTGGGTGGATGCCAGTGCTGTAAATTGGACTGGAACAATTTTGCTGGAAGTACAGTTCTAGAGCACAGGTTGTCAGCACTATAGCCAGAATATTGCCTGGTCCCACAGCCTTTGATTTATCCAGTATTCTACTATTTCTTGTAATAAAGTAGAAATAATCTATTTAATTGAATACTGGCTTCTTTGGCAAAAATTTTGAGGAGATTGTCACCCATCTCCATTCCCTGAGGTTGGCAGAAGATTGATTTTTTTTTTAGCCATTACATTGTGGAATTTGCCATTTATTATGGATGGGGACGACCTTGAATTGGTACCTCCTATTTGCTGTTAATTATCGAACTGCATTCATGATCGGATGTGACAGGACAGCAGAGCTTTGATCTGGTCTGCTGTTCCTGGAATCAGTTTACAGTCGCTTGCTACTTCTGCTCTGGTGTTGCAGCTTTGCCCACGGTTGTTCCAGGAAAATGGTTCCACACTCTTTGTTGAGCTCGGGTTGCTCTGCTGACTTGCGTGGCATGACGAACGTGCTGAGCGTATCAAGATGGAACAAAGAACTACAAATGTGCTCAGCTTCCAAAGTCAGTGTGCAGTGTACATTGCCAAGGGATCAATGGATCAGATCAAAACTCAAGGGAAAGCACTCCAGTGGCTGGAGTCAATAGTGTCTGTGATTGCCATGCGATTTTCTGAGCCTCCTCGCTGACAATTAACACAGCCATAGCTCAAGGATGGGTGGCTTGTCCACTGCTCTATTCTCTCTACACTCATGACTGTGTGGCTAGGCACAGCTCAAATGCCTTCTGTTGATTTGCCAGTGACACCACTGTTTCATGGCAGATGACTATGAGGAGGTGTACAAGAGTGACATTGACTGGTTGAATGGTGTCCCAACAGCAATCTTGCACTCAGTGCTAACAAGTGCAAGGAATTGATTGTGGGCTTCAGGAAGGGGAGGTTGTGAGAACACTCCTCAATCCTTACTTATTGAGGAGTCAGCAGTGGAAAGGGTGAGCTGCTTCAAGTTCTTGGGCAGCAACATCTCAGAATATATCCTGGTCCCAACATATTGATGCAGTCACGAAGAAGGCATGCTAGTGGCTATACTTAATTAGTTCTTTGAGATCTGGTATGTCACCAAAATTCTACAGATGTACCATGGACAGAATTCTGACTCATTGTATTATTGCCTGGTATGGAGGCTCCGATCACTGGATCAGAGGGTTGTAAACTTAACCAGTTCTATCAAAGGCACAGCCCTCTCCAGCATCAAGGACATCTACAAAAGCCAGTGCCTCAAAAAGGTGCTATCCATCATTAAAGACCTTCCACACCTAGGACATGTTCTCTTCTTATTACTACCCTCAGGGAGGAGGTACAGGAGCCTGAAGAACCGCACTTAATGTTTTAGAAAAGGTTTCTTCCCTTCTGCCATCAGATGTTTGAATGAAGCCATGAGTACTACTTTGACATTCCTTTTTCACATATTACAAATACCAGCCTTGCAAATGATATTAGCTTATCAAAAATAAATATTTTCAAGGATATTTCCTAAATATTGCATTCAAAAGAGGTGAAGTATTTAGTAAAGGTTATATGGAATGAAAGAAGCAAACTTGCTAATTTTTAAGCTTCTTGTACACATTTTAAACCTGAGGTCATTTATGCTGGAATTGCTGTATTGGTAATTTTTTGAGAGACTGAATGGGGTTGGCATAGAATTTTATGCTTTAAAACACAAGTACTTCGAGACAAGCATGTTGTTGTTTTTTCCCTATGTTGTTAATTTTGCATAACCAAAGAGGTGTGGTGAAATGCTCATCATGATCATATCCGCATTTGCCATAAAACTTTCAAACTGCTTACTGGCTAAGTTTGTTTCGGGTACAGTACCTGACCATCATGCATGTTTGTATGGCTACCTGTCTAACTACAGCCCATTATTATTAATTTTTTGGCTACAGTCTTGTTAATTTCCAAGATTTTAAATTCAGATTTTAAGTACAGTCCCAGTACTCTTTTTTTGCAGATAGAAGTTAGGACAGATAGGATGGGCTGAGTGTGTTCACATTGGAATTTGCATGCCTTAATAATTCTATCATTTTGCGAGGGTATTAGCTTCAACTATATGGCGCACACAACTTGCTGATAACCATCTTACCATTATAAATACATATTTGACCACTTATCATTTTTGGGGTCCATTATTGCTTCTGCCCAATCAGTGGTTGATCATTTTGCTTGTGTTTTATATGCTAAAATCAAAGGAACAAACCTACTGCAGATTTTGCATGTAACTTTTGGTCATACTGTGAGAAACAAGTTTTTCCAGTGTTCTGTGCTTATAGTTTATGCAGATGGAAGTATATGCTTAGACATTCTTCAGAATCGTTGGAGTCCAACCTACGACGTTTCTTCAATTTTAACATCTATTCAGGTAAAATTTCAATTTTTAAGTATTATCTCTTGGTCAACCAATCCATTCTAATTGCTTCATAGATGTTATTCTGCACTCTTTGCCACCTGCAATTGATGCCTATAATCAGCTCATCTTAAACTTGTCACATTTATATATTTAGAATAGTGATCCCAGCACTACTTTGTGACATTCCATTGTTTTCAGCTCTACACCTTTGCCAATGAGTAATCTAATGGCCATCTAATTTCTGTACTTTAACTTCCACTGTCATATTTTGCTTTGTAACATTCCTTATCCTCTGCGGAAAATTTCCTTTCTCGCCCATAATTTACCCTACTTCTTAAAGCCATCTTTTGTTATGAACTTGTTTCCTCACTGTTTTTCATAGCCATTGAGTCATTTGTGCTTTACTATTTTCTATGTCCTGCTGGCTCTCATTTGTAGGAACTTATGGAGAAGAAGCAATGGTGGGCTGTTTGGACCTTGTACCTATGCAGACCCAAAGTTTCCAGAGCTGCAGGAACTCTCCCCTTGCATGCCAATGATTTCCATCAACTCCCACATACTACAGCTGCACCTCCTAATCTGCCCTGCTGCACTGCACTTGTCTTAAATTTAGTTATTAAATATTTTAATTTTGTTTAGTACCAGTTTGTTATTGTCTAAGTACAGTAATTTTCACACTTGTTGGATCTATTTGAGAAAAGATTAGGATGAACCAATTGATGCAGTATATTTATGCTTTCAGGAACTTTGATAAGGTGCTTATGCAAAGATTTAATAAAATTTGACAGTACTTCATTGGGGGGGGGGTTAATAATCCAGATTATCAGGAATCTTGCATCAACTTGTTCCTAGTTTAAAATCTCAAAGCAATACACAATGCATTCCTTTATTATTGTTGCTAAGGACTGAACAGTTCAGAGAAATGGTCACTGAGCTGTAACTGGTTTAAGTGTTATTCAGTGTTAAACTTTGCTATTAAATTGAGTGTAGAAGTAACTTTCCAAAATCTAACACATTATCTCTTCTGCTTACCTAGTCGCTACTTGATGAGCCAAATCCAAATAGTCCAGCAAACAGCCAGGCTGCACAGCTTTATCAAGAAAACAAACGAGAATATGAGAAGAGGGTATCTGCTATTGTAGAGCAGAGTTGGAGTGACTGCTAACCTACAGCAACAACGATTCTCTGCCATCTGCTCAATGCATTATTTTATTTGAATAATTGCAAAATATGGTGTCATAAGACTGGCAGAAGAGTCAGCATAAGTTTTTTTGCTGACGTTCTTCAGAAATTTAACCCTTTTGACGTTTGTGCTGTTGAAGGGTTTTTCTGTTGCATGATGTGAATTTGTAAGCAGTATTTGATTAATCTGTACACTCTTTTCCTTGTTTAGGCATCATCACTGACCCATTCTTGCATCAACCAGTGTAATAGCTCCTCACTGATACAAGTGAGCGTGACTTGAATTGCTAGCAGCAGCAGTGTCTGATTTGCATTGCAATAAATTCCAATTCTGGAATCCATTATATTAAACTTATAGTTCATTATTCAATGCTGGTGTCCTGATCACCGGCTGAAACTTGAAGTATGTCTGAAGAGCAATTACAATGCAATTTGCTCAGCAACAACAGACAGCCTGTTGTGACATTGGCTTACTGGAAACCTTTTTAGGATCTTGGTGTGCATTGGTAGTAAGCAGGCTTATTCTTTTCATATAGCTTGCAATGAAACTGAGCTAAATTGACGGAAGGACACATGCCCGCACTATTGGATTTAGGAGTACTAGGGAAAGTGCATATTCATTGAATAGAAAAGCTGTACCAGCTGTCAAATCTGATTAGTTCAATGTGTTTACAGCCAGCAATTGGTCATGTAGGTTTATGAGAAAAGGTTTGAATCTGTAAAATAGCAAAAAGCAGGTGCTTCTATTATTCATGTGTACTCAGAACAATTATCTGTAGCATTGCCTTTATTATGGGTGACTAATGATTTACTACATTTTGATTACTCACTTGTGGATGCTCTTTACAAAGCACAATTACATTTAGAGATGTATTGAGGAAAATCAGCAATCTGCTTCATTTGGTGCATGTGTCAGCTTCCTGAGTCAGTTATGTTTGGAAGAGATCTCCAAATATGTAATCAAACTGTTCCAGCAAAAAGAGAACTTGCTCTTCCAAAATATTCGATTTCCCCCTCGAGGTACATATTTATGTGGGAGATTAAATCCCTTTGGTACTGACATTACTGAGTTTGGATAAGCAATGAGTGCTATTAGATAGACAAAAAAACATAACAGCCAAATCTGGTACCATTTTTTGATGCCCATCCAAGAGTTGCTTTTAATTTAAATGCAACCTAATTTTCTTCTGTTCAGTTGATAATGGTGTCTTGTATTCCAGAGAGCAAAACATCAGATTTGCTTTTTTAAAAAGCAATATCTAAAATTTTCTGTAGTTTTACGAAATGTCTAGTTTCATTTTGATGACTCGTCCCCATTTTTAGTTGCCACTAAAGGGGCAAAATTGAATGCTCTTGCACTGAAGATAATTCATTCTTGGGGATGCTCTGTGTATTGGGTTACAAGCAAGGCTGGTGGTTTCATTTAATGACACCTTATTTCAGCTGTGCAAAATTGCATACACTAACAAAACTTTGAAATAATGGTAAAAATTGAGTATGAAATGTAGAGTATGCCCAGATTATTTTCCAAATTAGCCTGTTAATGTCTTCACAAGTAAAGATTATTCCCACTAACAACCACTTTTCTGACAAGCAGCCAAACTTGAAATGAATTATTTTAAAGAAAAAAGAAACATACTGAGCCACCTTTACAGCTGAAACATGAATTGCAGCTATCGTTATCAATATGTGCTTAGTCAGAGCCACAGTCTGTGTATTTTCCAGGAGGAAATTTTCACAGGCCTTACCATGATGGGGATTGTCACCGTGGTGAGCTGAGTTGTTTGGGTGACCATCTTCTCCCTTTTGAGGAGCTGTGGAGATTGGTTTGGTGATGTGTATGTGTGTGTGAAAATACTTCTAATTTGTTTTCTGCTTTTGCTATAATGTACTCTTGTAATTTTTTTTCCAAAGGTTACATTTTCTGCTATTTTGTGAGAATTACTGTTTATGCTGTATAAAGAACTTTTATTCTTATTTTGTAAAGATGTTACGTTTAAATCTTAGCCCCTTTTAAGGTGCATCAAACATTTTTGTACTTTACAATGCTTTTTATAAGGAAGTGAGTAAAGGAAATGTATTTATGATTCCATTCAAGCAATTCAATAGTAGTTATTGGTCACCATCTATTTTACTGAAGAAAACAAATCATTTAGTCACTTAACAGGTTTTATACAGGAGGTGATTAATGATATTTGTAATGTTTGTTGTGATAGTGTGTTTTTGTTTCTACTCGTCTTTCTTGGAGACTTGAAAAGCAATTGACGGGCTTGTGTTCCATTTTTATAAGGCAACACTGCGAGAATGTTTCCAGCCCCCAGGGCTTTGATTTCATGATGCTTATGTTGTACAATATGTATTGATGCAAAAACAGTTTCAGATTTTTTAAAATAAAATCTTTGTGAATATCCTTTGAAATTAATAGTGGTAAACCTCTTTTAATGAATGTGAAAAGACAACAGATAACTTGAACTGAGGAGAGTTCTTTGAGCCATCCATAGTAACTGCTTGTTTAAAATTTTAGTCTACACTTCTGCTACTGCAATTTATTGTCAATACTTTTTTCAGCCATCTTACTTCCAGATTTAAAAAAAGTTCCTTTCAGTTCAAAGTAAATTTATTGTCAAAGTACGTGTATGTCATCATATACAACCCTGAGATTCATTTTCTTGTGGGCATACTCAATAAGTCCACAGTAGAATAACCTTAATAGCATCAATGAAAGACCATTTGTCTTTTGTTCAACCAGTGTGCAGAAGACAGCATACTGTGCCAATACAAAAAGAAAATACTAATGATATTTATTGCTTATGTATTTATTAGTGGAAACATTTCAATGATGGGGCAATTGAAGTTGAGTGAGGTTACCCCCGTTGGTTCAAGATGGGGGCAATAACTGTCCCTAAACCTGGTGATGAGACTCCTGTACCACCTTCCTGATGGCAGCAGCAAAGAGAGAGCATGTCCTCCATGCTGGGTGTCCCTAATAATGGATGCTGCTTTCCTGCTAGTTTTGCTTTTCAAGCTTTGTTTATTGCGACCAGAGAGACTAGCAATTTTACAGTTGATCACTGCCAAAACAGAGATACTAAATTGCATCATCTTGTTCTTAATGATTTAGATGTGTTAATATTTAGTAAATATTCATTCCAAGCAAC
Organism: Hemitrygon akajei; assembly: GCF_048418815.1. Taxonomy (NCBI): domain Eukaryota; kingdom Metazoa; phylum Chordata; class Chondrichthyes; order Myliobatiformes; family Dasyatidae; genus Hemitrygon; species Hemitrygon akajei. The sequence goes on along the minus strand of NC_133138.1, from coordinate 8,042,149 downwards.
TTCGTTTCAAATCACTATCGACAGGGGAGCTGCTTGTTTGTCCCAAAACTATTCTTGTATAGTACAAAGATCACTTCCAGTGATAACCTTTTGCATCAGCCCCTTGTCCATCGATTCCTGATGAGCAAAGTGAAGGGGAATGTTCCTGTAAATATTCTGAAGCAAAGCATTAAAACCAAATCACCCATTATTTTAAAAAAAGCCATGCAGACTGGGGGGATCAATTCCTGTTTCAAATGTCTGTAAAGCATTAATTGTGGGGAAAATGACAGTTAAAATATTTTTTGTATTTCAGGCTAAAACTCCAAATTGGATAAATCTACATTGTAGAACTAATATGTAAAATGAAACAGCTGGAGAACAATTTGCTGTGTAAACTTTGCTGTTGCTTTGAACCATTTATCTAACAAATGTTTTAATTATTTTAATGTGACTCTCTCCTTGGTCTCATTAAATTAATTAAATTAAGCTCTTTCCTCGGGGTGGGGGGGGGGACTGACAAGGTTTTGTGAAGAATGTAAGAGACTGTGAGTAGCTGGATTGCCCTCGCATTGATTTGACGTGCACATCATGGGCCAAGTGGCCTCATTCCCTCCTGTAACCTGAGATTCTGGAGTACATCTACTGTTTTGTTGTTTCGAATTATGGTAAATTACCAGAAAATGGGGACTGCTGGAAGTGTTTAATTTCAAAATCAGTCGTTTGTGCAACAGTGACTCCTTTTCAAAGAAAACTTGCATATTTTCACGAGTAGTGTATCAAGATTATTTCTGATTATATTTCATATGATGCAGGACAGCTTTTCCTGTTTCATCAGATGAACTCTTTCGTTCACTCATACATTGGAGCAGCATCAATTTTGTCCGGCAGGAATTCCTTGGTTTTGGTCAGATTTATTTAAAAGGCAAGTGCAAGTATTTCATTGTGCAGACATTTAATGGCAGGAGACTCTCATCAAACATCTCGGCCAACTTACTATGATTTTGTTGTCAACGCTGGAACAAGGACCACACTGAGCTGTTGATACAACAATGCAGCTAGCTGTAACAAATATACAATTCATCCCATGCATACTGTATCATAATTTTTATAAGGGTTGTAAGGATTAACTTTCTGTCACATGAATATTGAAATATACAGTAAAATATGGTGGTTTGTATCAAATTAATTGGAGAATTGTGCTGGGCAGCCTGCAAATGTTACCATGCTTCTGTTGCCAACAATAGAGCAATGATGAATAGTTGCTTGCATGGGAAAAATGGACATTTTTCACTAACGTCTTTGCATATCACCAATGCAGGGGCTTACTGGCACCTTCAAACCAGTTGCTTTGGGCAGATGACGCTCATCAGCTGTGGTTGGCAGCTCACCTAGGAGAAGAAAAACTGATTCCAGATCTCCGCTGCCTTGTAGCTATACCCACTCATGGGGAAGGCTTCTGGAGGAAACTCTCAGGAAAACTGGGGAGCTGGAGTCCCTAAGGCGTGTGGAGTTCAATGCTGACTGGTAACTCCCACTTCAATGCTGGTGTCAAACTATATCGGTCTCTGCCACTCCTTTAGATTCATCAGCTGTGTGGAGAGAGAGAGAGCCTGCAACAAATCGTACTTGTGCAGCAGGGATGCAACATCCAGAGTCAACCCTGACCAATGGAGGACTCAAGATGAGGTACCTCAGAACTGTCAACAACTGCTTCCCCATGTCATAAACATCTGTTTATTTACAGCCAGCCATATCATTTTCTATTTACACTTACCCTAATTTCATTTCATTTTCGCATTGCCCTAACACTACCCATAACTAAACTAATAGAATGTATACAGTATCCAGGAATTAATGAATACTATCAAACGGCACTAGCATGAAAAATGTTTTACTCTAAGTCTCATTCATTTTTAAAGCAAGCTTTCGATATGTCAGGTCACTCGCAACCTGGAAATCCTGTATTCTATATTTGCTCTATCTGCAGATCAGAGGCCAAGAATCTTATCAGAACTCTCGATTAAAACTTTACATGAAGCCTCCATCTGTCTCACAAGTATAACACTTACATAAATGAACGGAAGACCTTTTATTACCCCCTCCCCACATATTTTCCACAACTAAAATAATACCAACCAAGCAGTCAGTTAGGCTTTCCAGAAATATTGACTTGGAATAATATCAACTTTTGCCCTATAGTATTGTAAAGAGTATATTTCATTAGGAGTGTTTTTGTATGTCACCAAAAATACTCACAAATTTCTACAGATGTACTGTGGAGAGAGCATTCTAACTGGCTGCATCACCACCTGGTATGCGGGCGGGGTGAGGGTCCCTACTGCACAGAATTGAAGTAAGCTGCAGAGTTGTAAAATTAGTCAGCTCCATCATGGGTACTGGCCTCTAGCCTCCATAGTATCCAGGACATCTACAAGGAGAGGTGCCTCAGAAAGATGCCGTCTATCATGAAGGACCCCCACCACCCAGCACGTGCCCTCGTCTCATTGCTGCCATCAGGAAGGAGGTACAGAAGCCTGAAGGCACACCATCTGATGAATCAGGAACAGCTTCTTCCACTCTGCCATCCGATTTCTGAATGGACATTGAACCCCAAACACTACTTCACTACTTTTTTTATTTCTTTTTTTGCAGTAATTTAACTTTTATTTATTTATTTATTTATTTTATTTATCTATTTATGTACTGTAACCCAGTTTTCTTTTTTCTCACTCATCATATATTGCATTGTACTGCCGCAAAGTTAACAAATTTCACAACATATGCCAAGACATTAAACTGGATTCTGATTCTGAAAGTACCTTAAAAGCAAAGAAATAGATTTATTTAGGTTAACCTGCATGAAGCCCAGTGGTTGACTGACTATAGGTTGATGATAATGGAATTTCACCTCTAGTACTGATGCATGAACTTACCTTTTTTTGGAAGACACCAAGTTCTTTCACTCAAGGTTGTACAGCCTTGAAGCAAACCCTTTGGCCAAGCTTCATGCTTATTCCTGAAATAAGAACTGTGTGGTGTGGACCTCCGGTCAAGGTTGACCATGGTCACTGTGCCTCTGGTAGTCACTGGAGTGGCCTCTCCAGGGTGAAAGCCAGGACAGAGTTGATATGCAGATCCGTCTGTTGCCCGTGCAGTGGGACCCCCCCCCTCCATGCTGATGACAGTTCTAAAGGAACGACAAAAGTCGATACAGTTTGGTGCCAGCAGCATCGCAGGAGTTGCTGTGCCGGTGCTGGGTACAGCAGTCAGCCGCTTTCGGGACTCTGACTCCGGATTTCTCCTCAGGGTTTACTCCCGAAGCCTTTCCCGTGAGCGGGTATAGCTGCAAGGCAGCGGAGGTTTGAAATCGGAGTTTTCCCTCTCCTAGATGAGCTACCATCCGTGGTTAACGAGCTCCATCTGCCCGGAGCAACTGACTTTAAGGCGCCAGTGGCCCGCCTTTGCCCATTCTCCTGTCAGTGAGAACAGCTCCGCCGGGCATAAGAACTAGGCCACACGTGAAGGCCAGGAGTTGGACTTGGTTCTCAGAGGCTGTTTGAGATGCACGCCACAAAGAGCATTTGTTTAGCAATTTGTTCAATAAGAACTAATTATTAATAAAATAGTACTGGATAGCTACTTTTGTTAATTGTTCACTTCAGAGCATTGTTGCTATGAATAGACCTCGGGAACATGGGAAGTTGAATGAGCACTAAATCTGTCTCCATTTACTTCAGTGTCAAGTGTTGATCCACTTCTAAGCTACCCCAAATTTAATTTTAATGCCAATGCTGATTTTGTAGGTGTAAATATCAAGTGATGTAATATTAAGCCAAACAGCCAGTTCTTAACCAGGCTGAATTTAAGGTCTACAGTTTGCATGGCCCTTTAGACTAACTGAACATCGATCATCTTGGGTCCCTGCTCTTAATTTAATCAGGTGACCTATTCTGAAAACTGGCAACATGAATACTGAGAAGAGAAAGGACAGCTCGGCTCTGATGTTCACCACACTCAAACAGCTTGTTGATACTCAGTGGTGTCAACACAAAAAAGCCTGTTTGTGACATGGTGCCAAATCATTCTGGTGTATTGTATGTAAAATTTAAAAAGTAGACCTGGTGGAAGTAGTATCATTTCCAAATTTTAAGAGTACCTTGGAGAAAAAAAATTAAAAATGTTTAAATTCAGAATATGGACAAAACGTGAAGTAAAATACTTCACATTTCCCGTCTTCATTAAAGATCTTATGACATCCAAATGTCTACAACTGATAAATGATTTTAGCGGTGCATTTACTGTTACAATGCAGAAAATAACGTGCTATGCAGTATGATCCAAAAGAATGACGAGTGATAAATGGCTTACTTCTGTTTCTGATGAGCTTCTAATTATGCTTCATCTCACATGATGTGTCTACATTTTCAGGATCAGGATGTTGGGGTAAGGCCAGAACTTATTCTCCATTCCTAATTGCTTGTGGCAGAATGATAGAGAGCATCAGCCTTGAACAATGTTGTCAAGCTTCTTGTATTATTGAAAACACACACATCCAGTCAAGTCTATGGTATATTATCATTCCACCATAAGACCTAGGAGCAGAATTAGGGCTCTCAGCCCATCAAGTCTTCTCTGCCATTCCATCATGGCTGATCCTGAATCCCACTCAACCCCATACACCTGCCTTCTTGCCATATCCTCTGATGCCCTGACTGATCGGGAAACTATCAACTTCTACCGTAAATATACTCATGGACTTGGCCTACACCAGAGTCTGTGACAGAGCATTCCACAGATTCACTACTCTCTGGCTAAAAAAAAAATCCTTGTCTCTGTTCTAAAAGGTCAACCCTCAATGTTGAGGCTGTGCCCTCTAGTTCTGGATACCCCCCACCATGGAAAACTTGTGCCTTAAAGACGGTGGAAAACCTTGGAGTTTTATGAGCTGAGGCTATCATTACAAGATACTTAAGCCTTTGACCTGCACTTGTAGCCGCAGTATTTTTGTGGCTGGTCAAGTTGAGTTTCTAGTCAAGGGTGACCGCAGAATGTTAATGGTGGTATATTTGCCGATGGAATATTAAGGGTATGCATTTTTACTCTCTTGTTGGGGATACTCACATTTTCCAGCACTGATAGCATGTTACTTGCCACTTATGTGGTCCCTAGATGTCAAGGTCTGTTACTCTACCTCTAAAACTCAGCTCTTTGATCAACACTTAGTTCAAAACTACAATGATGAATGGAATAGAGTGGTTCTTGTGAAAAAAAACTGGGAATCAGTAAGTTCATCTTGATAACACTGTTGACAATAGCTTCTATCAGTTCGCTGATAAATTGAGTGAGTGAGAGATAATTCCCAGTTTGGATTTCCCTGTTGTTTGTGATCAGAGTGTACCCGAGCTATTTTCCACATTGGCAGTTGTAACTGCCCTGGAACAGTCTGTCTTCAGTACTAATGGCTGGGATGTTGTCTGGTCCCATAGCCATCACACATAAAGGAATTCAGAGGGTAGATCTGAAAAAGTCTTTATCCTTGACTAACAAGTATCAGATTCCAGCTCCCTGTTTAGATGGAGGTGGACATTGAAGGAGGATCTCTACACTTTCCCTAGCACCAGGGCATGAGAGCCCATTTAAGAGAGATATAGGAGAGAAGAGAAATGTTAGAACCAACCTAAAGTTTAAAAAAAAAATGAAGTATGTACAAGCTGTAACATGCAGATGCTTTAATTCACCATTTAAAACACCTAGTTTCCCCTCCTGTTCCTCATTTCCATCCAAATCATGAACCACTATACCCATCACCACACTGATAACCTCCTTGGTTAACATTGTTACCCTGTCGGTTTTTTACCTATTCTTTTGAACATTAAGTGACCTGCTACTTTGACCCCCAGGCATTGTCAACCAGCAACCAAAAGTGGCTAGAAAATGAAACTCAGTTACTTTTATTTGTAATCTCAATTCATCTAGTCATAAATATTGTGTGCATTCAGATATTTACGACAATTTTTTTAACTTAGGGTGGTGATAGGTGAGGGGGAAGGTGGGTGGGTTGGATGAAGTAAGAAGCTGAGAGGTGATGGGGGAAGAGGTAAAAGGGCTGAAGGAGATTGCTGCCTGGCCTGCTGAGTTCCTCCAGCATTTTGTGTGTGTTGAAGAAGGAATCTGATGGGAGAATTGTTCAATGATCTAACTGCATGCAACCACCTGTGCCCACTCTTACTAATACTCATTTAAAGTCCATAAAATGTAGGAAAAATCTACAAACCCCATTTCCATAAAGGTTCACGTGAATTAACATATCACAGATTTTTGTTTCCAAAATGCAAAACAAAAATCTGTGATATGTTAATTCATGTGAACCTTTATTTAACTGACAAAAGTACAAAGAAAAGATTTTCAATAGTTTTACTGATCAACTTAATTGTATTTTGTAAATATACACAAATTTAGAATTTGATGGCTGCAACACACTCAACAAAAGTTGGGACAGAGGCATGTTTACCATAGTGTTACAACACCTTTCTTTTTAATCATTTTGGAACTGAGGATACTAATTGTAGTAGATTTGCAATTGGAAATTTTGTCCATTCTTGCTTGATATTAAGACTTCAGCTGCTCAACAGTCCGTGGTCTCCGTTGTCTGATTCTCCTCTTCATGATGCGCCATACATTTTCAATAGGAGATAGATCTGGACTGGCAGCAGGCCAGTCAAACACACGCACTCTGTGTCTACAAAGCCATGCTGTTGTAGCCCGTGCAGAATGTGGTCTGGCATTGTCCTGCTGAAATAAGCATGGACGTCCCAGGAAGAGACGTCGCCTTGATGGCAACATGTCTCTCTAAAATCCTAATATACGCCTCAGAGTCAATGGTACCTTCATATACATGCAACTCACCCATGCCGTGGGCACTGATGCACCCCCATACCATCACAGATGCTGGCTTTTGCACCTTTCGCTGATAACAATCAGGATGGTCGTTTTCATCTTTGGCACGGAGAACTCAACGCCCGTTTTTTCCGAAAACTAGCTGAAATGTGGACTCATCTGACCACAGCACATGGTTCCAGTCTTTCGGTCCATCTGAGATTAGCTCGAGCCCAGAGAACTCGCCGGCGTTTCTGCATAGAGTTGATGTATGGCTTCCTCCTTGCGTAATAGTTTCAAGTTGCATTTCGAGATGCAGCGATGGACTGTGTTAAGTGACAATGGTTTTCCAAAGTACTCCCGAGCCCAGGTGGCTATAATTGTCACAGTAGCATGACGGTTTCTTAGGCAGTGCCGCCTAAGGGCTCGAAGATCACACGCATTCAACAGTGGTTTCCGACCTTGCCCTTTACACAGTGAGATGTCTCTGAATTCTCTGAATTTTTTCACAATATTATGTACTGTAGATGTTGAAAGACCTAAATTCTCTGCAATCTTGCGTTGGGAAATGTTCCTTTTGAACTAACAATTCTCTCACGAACTCTGGCACAAAGGGGTGAGCCACGACCCATCCTTGCTTGCAAAGACTGAGCCTTTGATGGACACTACTTTTATACCCAGTCATGATACCTCACCTGCTACCAATTAGCCTGCTTAATGTGGAGTCTTCCAAACCGGTGTTACTTGAATATTCTGTGCACTTTTCAATCTTATTTTAACTCTGTCCCAACTTTTGTTGAGTGTGTTGCAGCCATCAAATTCTAAATGTGTGTATATTTACAAAATACAATTAAGTTGGTCAGTAAAACTATTGAAAATCTTTTTTTTGTACTTTTGTCAGTTAAATAAGGGTTCACGTGAATTAACATATCACAGATTTTTGTTTTATTGCATTTTGGAAAATATCCCAACTTTTCGGGAAATGGGGTTTGTACAACATATGACTTCTATCACTGAATATTAGCATAATTGTTGATAATATAATCCAGTAAAATTTACCAATAATGTAGTCACTGTTACTTAGACTTGATTCTGTCTGGATTACTTGGCACCAATCTTGGTTTCAAAATGAATAAAAGTGCTAAATTGCTGAGAAGAGTGAGCAACAGCTCTGGACACTGACACAGCAAAAGCTTCTCTAAAGTTGAATTGAAATCAAGGAAAATCTCTACATTGGTTTTGGTTCTTGGACACCAATCATTTCAGATCTAGGACATCAGTGTAAGTGTTTTTCAGAGGGACGCTTCACTCAGCCAACTACTTAATTGAACTCAGCTAATGACTTAGTGCAAGTCCAAATGCAGCAAGATGTGAATGTTAACACTTGGTCTAATAAGCAGCAGGTAATTCAAGAGTAGCGATCTATTCCTGACATTCAAGTACACTATCAACACCAAATCTCTCACCATGAACATCCCAAGGGTCACTGTGGTGGCACAGTGCATAATGGTTAATGCACTGCTTTACAAATCCAGCCAGTGGTCACTGATCGGGGTCTGATTCCCACTGCTGCCTGCAAAGGGTTTGCACGTTTGCCTTGTGACTGTGCGGGTTTCCCCTGGGCATTCTGGTGTCCTCCCACATTCCAAAGACATGTGATTATTGTTAGTGAGTTGTAGGAATGCAATGTTGGCACTGAAAGTGTGGCAGCACTTGCTGGCTGCCCAGCACAATCCTTGCTGATTTGCCTCAACCCAAATTAACATTTCACTGTAGGTTTTGATGTATGTGAGATAAATAAAGCAAATTTTTAACTATTAAGTAGAGCAGAAGCTGAACATTTGTAGCAACTGATTTCTTTCTCCCATGTTTTCCACCACTTAAAAGCCAGGTCAAGAAACCTGCA